>NC_092422.1:147551562-147854592 GCF_036169615.1 Heliangelus exortis | reverse complement strand
AGAAAACCCAGCATTCCTGAGAATCAAGCATAGGCTGATGTTTCAGATCTTAAAGTCAAAATTGACTCCTTTGCTCCAAACTGGTGAGAGCAGTGCTTAAACTCTGCAGTCATTTGGGGTCATTTTGTTCAAAGAAAGACACAGTTCAAACTTCAGAAATATTTTTGAGTAACAGTAATGCCCACAGATTGAGGCCACTAATGTGGATAAACTTTACAAGAGCTTGATAAGACTCCTGACCTGGAAACGTATCTGTGGAGAGACCAATGGAAGAGCCTCTCATGTCACATTGCTTACATCAGTGATGCAATAAACAGGTATTTTCATCAGGGAGAACTTGTAGGTTATGCTGTCCAAAGTATAAAGCCCAGGCTTGAGAAGTAGAATAAATGAAACATCCAGATATGCACTACAGCCAAAAGTTATAATTCATCTCTTCCTTTTCTCATTCCTTGGTACCCATACAGCACCTCCCCAAGTGTAGCACTTCACAAACAGCTTTTAATCTTTAAGGATGGAGCCAGAGTTTATCAACAACCAGGTTAGGGCTATATCCAGATCTTACCACAGGCATGGCTCTGAGTTTTCATTCCTCTTGTAAATGTAGGCAGACTCCCAGGTTGTGCTTTTGAATGGCAGCTCAGATTCTTTCCAAAAATAAAAGAAGAATTCATTCACTTTCCTGGCTGGGGTCAAAAGGCGGGTTAGGTTTGGTTTGTAGTCACAGGACAGTCCAAAACTCCCTACAGAGATCAGAGGCAGGCTCAGTATTGTGTCAACTCTGAAGGAAGAGACAAGAGGACAAGTTTGAACAGATTGCTGTCACACCAAGGCAGCTACCGTGTGAGTTCCATCCGCAGCTCCCTCTCCTCATGTGTCCTGCATTAATTTAACAGCAATCTGAACCTGAAACAGAAAACTCCTCAAGAACACGAGCAGATTTTAAGTTGGTAACGGGACAGAAAAACCCTGCTGAACTGGCACAGGCAGCTTCTCTCACACCCCCCAGCTCCCCATCCCCTTTTGGGTACCGTGCATTGTTTCAGCCCAAGGGCTGTGACAGGAGTCCAAAAGCCCAAGGACCCATCTGATTTTGCTTTCTGGCTGGCATTTGCATGGGATGGAAGGGGGTTTTTTTAGTGGGGCAGTGCTGGAAGGTCACAGTTTTTTTGCAGTCAAAAGTCTTTACTTCTACAACTCACAGGAAAAAACTTAGTTTCACTCTGGCATATTTAGGAGATTTACAACATCAGTCAGGAAGAAAATTAAGGCAACCCTCTACTGGTAGAGAATTTGTGAAAAACAAAAACAAAGATATTTTTCTATCTGCAGAGATGGAATATTTTTAAGGATAAAAGTATTTTCCTGGATCCTGCAATCTCACCAGACTAGACTCAAAATATTTTAGTGCTTGCATAGTAAGTGGGGTTTTATGACAGGGAATTTTGCCTGCAAAAAACATGGTCATTTGACTTGTTAGCATTATTGTGAGAAGATCTTATGTTCCAGGTATATCCGATATACTAAATTACACGGTTAATACTTGTTGCAACAGAAACAGACGCAGGTGATGTAGTAAGTAATGCCAGGAATAGTATTTAATGAAATGGACCTTTTTCTGACAAGAGAGAGGAGAGGAGAGGAGAGGAGAGGAGAGGAGAGGAGAGGAGAGGAGAGGAGAGGAGAGGAGAGGAGAGGAGAGGAGAGGAGAGGAGAGGAGAGGAGAGGAGAGGAGAGGAGAGGAGAGGAGAGGAGAGGAGAGGAGAGGAGAGGAGAGGTGAGGAGAGGAGAGGAGAGGAGAGGAGAGGAGAGGAGAGGAGAGGAGAGGAGAGGAGAGGAGAGGCGAGGCGAGGCGAGGCGAGGCGAGGCGAGGCGAGGCGAGGCGAGGCGAGGCGAGGCGAGGCGAGGCGAGGCGAGGCGAGGCGAGGCGAGGAGAGGAGAGGAGAGGAGAGGAGAGGAGAGGAGAGGAGAGGAGAGGAGAGGAGAGGAGAGGAGAGGAGAGGAGAGGAGAGGAGAGGAGAGGAGAGGAGAGGAGAGGAGAGGAGAGGAGAGGAGAGGAGAGGAGAGGAGAGGAGAAGAGGAGAGGAGAGGAGAGAAGAGGAGAAGAGGAGAAGAGGAGAGAAGAGGAGAAGAGGAGAAGAGGAGAAGAGGAGAGAAGAGGAGAGAAGAGGAGAAGAGGAGAGAAGAGAAGAGAAGAGAAGAGAAGAGAAGAGAAGAGAAGAGAAGAGAAGAGAAGAGAAGAGAAGAGAAGAGAAGAGAAGAGAAGAGAAGAGAAGAGAAGAGAAGAGAAGAGAAGAGAAGAGGAGAAGAGGAGAGAAGAGGAGAAGAGGAGAGAAGAGAAGAGATTTCCATTGGAAGGCACCTACAATCATCATCTAGCCCAACTGTCTGACCATTTGAGGGCTGACTAAAAGCTAAAGCATGTTATTAAGGGCATTGTTCAAATTACTCTTAAACACTTACAGGCTTGGGTCATTGAGCACCTCTCTAGGAAGCCTGTTCCAGTGTTGGACCACTCTCTTGGTGAAGAAATGCTTCCTAATGTCCAATCAAAACCTTCCCTAAAACAACCTTGAACCGTTGCCACATGTCCTGTCACTGGAGCTCAGCACCTCCCTGTCCACCTCCCCATCCACCTCCCCTCCTCAGGAAGCTACAGAGAACAGTGGGGTCACCTCTCAGCCTCCTTTTGTCCAAACTGTACTAGCCCAAAGTCCTCAGTCACTCCTCACAGGGCATGCCTTCCTGCCCAGTCACCAGTTTTGTTGCCCTCTTCTGGGTGCACTCAAGGACCTTCACATCTTTGTGAAACTCTGGGACCCAGAACCGCATGCAGTACTCAAGGGGAGGCTGAACCAATGCTGGATACAGCGAGATAATCACCTCTTCTGATGGGCTGGTGATGCCATGTTTGATGCTCCCCAAGATGTAGTTTACCTTCTGAGCTGCCAAGGGCACATGGATGAGTTTAATGTCAACAGCACTCCCAGACCCCTTTCTGCAGGGCTGTTCACCAGCCACTCCTCTCCCACCTGATCCTCGTGCCTGGCGTTACTCTACCCAAGGTGCAGAACCCAACATTTGGACTTGTTTGAATTTCACCCCATTAATCAAGCTGGCGACACACAGACAGGCTGATCTCAAACCACACTTGTCACTTCCACTGATCTGCTGCAACACCCCAGCAGCCACTGTGCTTACAGAGCTCTTGCTGTCAGCTCTGTTTCACTTCATGTCTGTTTGACAAGCCACAGATGGAACCCAGGGAGCCCACCCTCTGTGCTCCCACCCCACTGTCCACGAAGCACCCTCCCCATGTTCAACGTGATGTAAAGTAAGGCACTTGTTCTAATTTGCAAAGCTATGGCCAAATCCAGCTGCCCATTTGAAGGTGTTCTTTGTTGCTTTGCATAAAGCTCCGCTGTTTGTATTTTTTACTGGTATACCTGTGTCATAGTTGGAGGAAAAGACTTTGGCATCATTCTGGGCAGCTCCATATCCAGCAGATAGAAAAGCAGACATAAAATTAGGGGGCACATTAAAAGGGGTATATTTCATAATAATTTACCATGGTCATATACATATGTAAGACATATTCTTCGATAAACCAATTGCAAACCCAGTAATACTGTATTCACCTCTGGTCATGCCACTCAAAGGAAAGTATAAAGCTAAAAGCAGATAAATCTTGAGCTAATAGTGTCTCAGTCTTCCCAGTATCTTTCAGAGAAACCAAAAGGCTACCAAAGTTTAAGAAGGGAAGTGATCTGGTAACAGTATGGGTATCTACGTGATGACTGGTTGGGAGGGTCAATTGATATATGCTATAAATCTGCAGATTGAGTTTACATTTTACCTAGTATCTGAGAATTAACATATTAAAGTATAATATAGAATAGGATTATACAGGTGTATGTATAATACCATAGTAGAGAGAATCAGTCTTCAGGAATGCTACCTCAGACAGAAGGTTTAGGGTGAAACTGATTGCTCCCTATCTAAACATCCTTTATGGAAGTCATTTGGAGGCTTTTGTATCTTCTCTTGATTCACGCAACTCAGGCTCCTCGCAGTGGGGCCACCCAGAAGGACCTCTGTTTCTGCAGGACTGCCATATCTACGTGCCTCAAGCTAACATCTCTTTCCTGCTGCAGCTGCTGAAGTGATAAGTCTTTTGAGCCCCTTGATCAATCAATCAATCAATCAATTAATCAGCTTATTGTCAGCAATTAGAAAAGCTCCCCCCCAGCAATGGGATTTCACCAAGGGGTGCTACCAGGGGATTTCCTTCTCTCTACAAAACACAGTGGCTATGCCTTGTCTTACTGTCTTGACTGGTGACCTGGAGGTGTGTGATGCAGCCTACACATCAATGTCTCTGCTGGCTTGTTGTACACAAAACAATTCCATTCAGCAGTTGATACCTTTAACGTAACAATCTTAGGAGGAAAAAGTGGTACTTACGAGACCATTTGGTAGGTGGCGTAGGTGCAGGCAGGTCCTATGACAACACAGCCAAGTGTACCATTATTCTGCAAGGGATCATAAAATGTCAGTCGTAGGGACAGTGCAGAGGACTGTCAGAGGCAAGAGGAACATGAAGAAAACTTTAGGATTTGAGGAGTGACATAATTTAACCAGCAAAATAAGCGAAGTGTAGCAAATGACTACAGAAATGTTAAAAGAACAAACCTAGACTGAAGGAGGAAGAGGTCACAGAAAGCTAAGAACAGACAAGAGGACAAAATTGTACCTGTGAGTATGAGCTTCTTCAAGGGAGACACATAGGTTAGGATTAAAATGTTGCAATTGTTACAGCTGTATGTATGAAATGACACACTCCAGCAGTGCTTGCATTCGCAGAAGACAGATACCGGGGTTACAAGATGTTATGTATCAGAAAAGCTGTTAGTTATGTGCATATGAAGCTTGTATGAAAAAAAAAATCCTTCCATGAACACTAAATGAAGCTTGACCTGTGTGTCATGAGGAAGTTGTTAACAAAGACTATAGCATATGCTCACACATTGGTAGATTTGAGAATTTGCATTGGATTGAGGAAAGCTTCACTCAGAGGTGACAGTTATAAGACATGAGAAAATCCCCCAAAACATGGCTTCTTGTAAGGCATCAATTCTAACTGAAGCTTTTCCTCATATTAAAGTATTCACATAGTTTCTCCCATGTGACTTCTGTGATTTCCAGTGAGAAGTGAACACTTCATCTTTGCCCTCTGGGCATAGTTCCATATGTGTTACTTTGGTATCAGTGCCAGCCTTATAATCTCTTTGCCCACATGTTCCCATCCTCACGCAGCTCTCTCCTTTATGTATCTGTGTAAACTGACGGGAAACCAGGTAAGGGTCTGATCCAATTGGAAATGGACTTCTTTTGTTCTGCCTGGTCTATTTGAGTGTCTGGTTTTGCTTAGGGTTTGTTTGGGGTTTTTTGGGTTTTTGGTAGTTGGTGTCTGGATTTTTTATGTATTGCTTTGGCTGTGTGGCACATAAAGAGCTGTACAGGTATAAAAAAGAGGACAACCTAAGCATAGGAAAAGGAGCCTGAAGCAAAAGGCTGTTTTAGCCAGCACTTCCACCAGATGCCTAATGATAGCATCCGGAAAGTATTCAAAGAATTTCTCTCCAATATTTGCCTTCTTGGCTTCATAAAACCTCCAGGAACTTCTTTGATAACTTCACTTTCCTGTGAAATTTCTTTTGAACCGAACAACTGGATCCAAAGTTAATAAATCAGGAAAAACAGAGAGACACCTGTGCACACACACACAGAAAGAAAGAAGTTTTGTCTTCTTAGGAAATCAGCTTAAAGAAGCCTGTTACTCACATAAATTCCCTTGATGAGCTCCACACCTTCACAGGTGCTGGTACGACAGCCTTGTGAGACATAGAGTGATGAAGTAAAGCTGTGGAAGGTGGCATTTACTGTAACATTTTCTCCTGTAACACAAACGTATCAGTAAACAACTTTGGATAACAACTGATATACTCTGTCCCTCTTCCTCTGACACATTCTTATGATAGGAACAAAAAGCTGCTAGAAAATCCACCTATCACGTAACCTTCACTACTTAGGGTGAGATTTTAAAATCTTCTCATGTGTACTGCTGACTTCTTCTGCTGAGTGTTAGGACTTTCAGTACAAAGTACTTTTACTGCTGGTCATTATTAGAGACAGCTTTAAGGCTCTATAGGAACTAAACAAGAGACCACTTTCCAATAACATTGTACCAAAACCCAGAAACGAAATAGGTATCTTTTCTTTGGAACCTCTTTTCCTCATGATATTTTAGAGAGAGACAGTAGACTGGTGATGTTGAAAGGAGAGGTAAGAAGGTGACATAAATAAAATCATATGCAGTGAGTCTAATTGAAAGAAAAACATATGGACTTCAGATTCTTCATACTTCAAGTCATAATGCGCTCAAGAAATGAGGTCAAGAGTAAAATTATTTTCAGGTAGTGGAGGGTAATCCAACAAGGAGAGGAAGTAAAGATATCCCATTTACAGCACTAGACGGATCATTTGTCTTGTCTGAAAGAATCTAGTAATTCTCATGTTCCCAACTGACCATCTCCAGAAAAGCATGCAGAAGAGTCTACCCAAACACTATGAAAGACAATACTGTTCTGCCCATCTGTAGAGCACTTCTGTTTTTACAGAGGGAGGTCATTATTTCTGTAAGATCTACACAAGATGAATAGACCAGCAAAAGACTGTCTGAGGGACAGCTTGCAAAAGGTCACATAAGTAGAAAGCTGTGCAACAAAGTGTCACAGGAAACCACAGCAGGAGAGGAATAACCAACACCGTTGCCTTACCTGATGTTGAGAGTTCATTTTGTACCCTTTCCAAGGCTTGTTTCACAGCTAATTTCACATTATTAGTAGATGATGGGAAGTCCGAGTAATTCATGAGCATTACATTGATCACATAACTGTTGTTGCTACACTGGTTTGAAAAAACTTGCTGCAGCAGCTGGAGGGAGAAAAACAAAGACCAAAGGGCCAGACCCAACATCCATTGCTTCATGATTGCTCAGTTTAGACCCATTGTGCGTGCTCTCTCTTTTCTATTTCTCTTCTAATCCTCCTTCTTTCAGATACTCTCCATTGGTTTTGTGGCTGGAGAGGACGAAAGTGAACTCCACAGTGTAGCTTCAAAGAGAGGCTTCTCTGATCCTTCTCTCAGGCACTTCCCTGTCCCCCCTCCCTGCCTTCACCTCTGCCCGCCCCTCTGCTGTACAAGGTGGCACTTCTGGCAACAGCAAAACTCAGGAAAGGAGCAAGGTTAAAGGTTGCTGTGAATGTTTGCTCATGGAAAGGCTGAGGCTATAAAACTGAAGCATTAACTGAAACTTTGACTGATAAGGGCACTTAGGGATGAGCCGAGAGAAGGAAGGGGAGGGGACAAATGGACTGTAAAAATGACTCTTTAAAATGGAAATAAAATACAAGGTCCGTTAATGCCTAGAGGAAAGCAGATGGTTACCTCGTGTTTGCATTGCACTACATGCATCTCTGGTTACATTGCCCCACCATCGCTGCTGGCTAGGCTCATAAATCAAGGGTGTATTTTCTTCTGTGATAAGTTACTGACTTCATTCCTTTAGCTTTTACTATTGAAGCACTTCTTGTGTTGGCAAAAATGTCTGACTTGCAGTCCTTCAGGCCAAAGCCTTCATTTCTTCTTACAAAGTAAACTCAGCACAAAGCTTGTTCACTCGTACTCACCCAGCATTGCACACCAAAGTGCCTGAGGTCTTCCCCAGATGCATTGCTCCCAGGCAACACAGTTCTCATTGCCAATTCCCACCTTTTCAAATGGCTTCTCAAATGGGGGCCCAACATACTCATACTTGATGTCATTCAATCTTTTGCATCAGGTAAGGATTAGCAAAGCTGAAGGCTCCATCTTAGACCTGTGGGACCAAAGATAAATGGCATTGCTAAAAGGGACACAATAAAGGACACAATGGCATTGTTCCCAGATAGGGCTCTTGTGTTTTCCCAATAATTTTGCCTTAGAATGTCCTCTGGGAAGGTAGGTAGAATGGAGGGAAGACAAAAAAACCCCACAAGCCTTATGGATAAGTCTGGGCACAAAGGAGAACAGCAAGATAAAAGGAATCAATAGGCAAATTTAAATAAAGTAGTGAATGTGATTGGTTTGAATGTGAAGTGGTTGTGCACACCTCCAACAGCTTCTGGTTTTTTACTGAAACATGGACTGAGGCTGTCAGGTGATAAATCAGTTTACTTGTGTTACTTTCTTGAAATAATTTTAAGACAAGAAAAATACTAAGCAACAGTGTAAGCAACAGTGTTTTTGTTATAAATGAGAACAGCAGTTCCATGGTTTCTTTCAAAGCATGCATTTTAAAGGTGTGGAATACACTTCAAATATATTTGCACAGACTTTTTACCCGATCCTATTTTAACATCAAATTATTATTGCTCTCTTATACAAAACAACAGAGGAGATCACGAGCCAGCATTTAAGAGCAGACCTTGAACACCTCAGCATATCTAATCTAACATTTGTGATTAGTAATACAGTAATTCTAAGTTAGCAAGCTGTCGTGTAAACATCTGGACACTCATGGCTGGCTAGAGCCACAGACTGAGAATAGATAATAGATTTTCATGCTGAGATCATCTGCTCATCATTGCCCCATTTTATGGATATTTACAAAGTGCTTGGAACCTATCCTATGTAAGTCAACACAAGATTTGTCATTAACTTCAGCAGAGCAAGCCTTGCATTGTTATACTCTTAGCCTAAGAGAAACAGTTGTACAGCATTGATAATGCAAGTAGAACTATGTATGGTACATTGCTGGTCAAGCAGGGAGTATGTAATGGCACTGAGATCTCCCTGATTTTCTATTTATTTAGTATTTCTTTGTTTTTCATAGCATCTTTAAAACATCCTTTAAAACTGTATCTTAGCACAGCATTTCTTTTTGCTATCTCCCTTGTCCCCTGCCTTCACAGTGCCACAGGGAGTCCCCAGTCAGAACATGTTACAAGTAAGTTGCTGACCTCAGCTTTTTAATTGCCCAGTGTGTGTTGCATCCTGTGATGGGAGCACACCTGGAGCACACCTTGAGAATCAGGTGACATGAAAAAGGAGGTAGTGTGGCAGGAAGCTGCAAGAGGGGTGAAGCGAGTGCTCCCTGGAACTGACTGAACCCTCTGCTTTCCACTGTACCTCGGGGTTTTGCACATCAGACCCAGTTGTCTGGCAGACTGATCAACAACCTCTGCTTCATGGAGTAAGCAAGGCAAAGAAAAGCCATGACACTGTGCTGTAAACATGAGATTTATTGATACTACAACTGATTGTGAGGGTGGAGAGAAGAAAAAGTAGGCAAGTGAGTTATATGTGTAAAGCACAAAATGTCACGAGCCTTCCATAAGCAAAAACTTCTGCATATTCATGTTTGTTGGTCCCTTTGCCTGAGGGATTTTTAGTCCCTGGGAAGAGGTGAGGCACCAATGCACCGATGCCATTCACAGTGCCCTGGTTGCAGAGCAAAGCTGGGCTCCCAAGAATCCCATCCTACTTCATCTAATTCTTTGGTAATGTCTGATCTAACAGTCTCTAAAACCAAGAGGTTACCAGTGAAACAAACCAGCCAGATACCCCAAAATTTATTCCATATCTCTTCAGTGCACTGCCTCCACTCTCTTAGTAACTTTTCTCTAAACATGAGCCAGCTCTCACACTTTGAAGATTAGTTAGGGAGGACAGCAATTCAGAAACCCAGATATCAAAATACATGTCAGAAGAAAGAACAAAAAAAATCTTTTTAACTCCTATACGTGACTGCTGCTTTGATTAGAAATACTGTGTTACAACAGAGCTACAAGTAGTGGGAGCATCCTGAAGGCAGCACAAGTGACTGCCTTGTCCTGGAAGAATGTGATGACATGGAAAAACAAAACAAGAGACACAAAAAATAGGAATATCCTACCTAAGGTAACCTCTCCTTATACCACAAAGATAAGCCACAGAATTTATCCTAAAAGCCTCTTTAAAGGTTTTTATCATCTTGTTAGAAAAATAAAAAATATTCCATCATTAAATATCTTCACTATGTGCAACTATATATCCAAAAGAGGTGTGCATCAGTTTGAGTCCATCATCTTTGTAATCTTAGCATTCTAAAGAGCTGATGGAGGTCTCCCCTTGAACCATTGAATATAAAACCTCTAGTTTATCACTTATTTTGCCTTCAGAAGCACAGGGACAATTAAGATTCAGATAGGCAATCTCTGTAATTATTTGTCTGAGGACAAAATTATGTCCCTTGTCAACAACAATAATGCCTGTGCATATATTGCATAGTTACAGAACACTGTAATAAGTCTCTGTGGGTGTTCTTATAATCTGTGTTAGATTAGAAATACCAACTCAAATTAACTCATCAGAGAACTGTATAATTGGTTTTAGTGAAAAGTGATTTTTTAATGCCTGATTCTACAGCACTTGTTTGTTCTGCCCTCTGTATTTCTGGATAATAAGCAACCAGATATTATAGGGTGTATTTGAAACAAATAACCATCATGGACTTCCTGATCTAAAATTACTCTGAGAGGTTTCCTTAAACTCATGGGATATTCAAAGATACTCAGACAGAGAAAAAGAAACCAGAAGAGCAAAGAAACCCAAAAAGTTCTTCCTCTAAGTCTCTCAGCCTATGTGAGATTATCTTGAGTGCTGTGTTCAGTTCTGGGCACCTCAGTATAAGAGGGACAGAGAAGTGCTGGAGCATGTCCAGAGAAGGGCAACAAAGCTCATGAAGGGCCTGGAGCACAAGTCCTGTGAGGGGTGTCTAAGGGAGCTGGGGGTGTTCAGTCTGTAGAAGAGGAGGCTGAGAGAGACCTTAGAGCTCTCTACAACCAGCTCAAGGGAGGTGTCCTGGTTTAACACTGGGCCAGCAGTTAACCAAATGACAGATGCTCTCTCTCTATTCATCCCCCTCCCCTTCCTGATAAAGAAAGGAGAGAGAATAAGGGAGAGAGACTTATGGTTTGGAAACTATACTACACAGCTCTAATGAAAACAGTAATGGTAAAAAGGAAAAATAATTAAATATATCCAAATATACAGGAAAATGATACCATGTTCCTCTTCCCTTTCCCCAAGTAACTCTCACGTCACCACCGAGGCTGCAGGGCAGCCTTGGGAAAGTCCAGGCTGGACTCCTGGAGTCAGCAGCAGTCAGGAGCTGGAGGCAGGAACACACAGATTCAGGCTGGTTTGGGTCAGGACCACAGGCAGACAAAGGGATGGAATCCTCCCAGGATGCTGAAGCAAACAGGGACGTGCAAGGGCAAAAGGCTGAAGGAGAAGGGCAGAAGAAGGGTTTTGACCCTCATGATCATGATCAAATTTATACTGAGTATGACACGTATGGGGCGGAATACTCTGTTTGCTCAATTTTGGCCATTTATCTTGTAGACTTCTCCCTAAAGGAGGGTTGCAGGTGTGACCTCTTTACTCCTTTTCTCTTTCTGGAGCGTAAGATGTTCATCAGAATCGAGCAGTGTCCTTGGTTCTGCAGACCAATCTCTAGCAGTAACTATAAACATTGAGCATTATCAGTCCTGGAAGCAGTCACTGACTGAGAAACTTGCTGTTAATTTCAGCAGGTATAGCTATTTACAAGAGACTTACCTGAAAGCAAAATTACAAGACAGAAAATCAGCTTTATCCTCAACCAAACCAGGACAGGAGGTTGGAGCAAGGAGAGAAGCAGCCTCTTCTTAGTGAACGGTGATAGGGCCAGAGGAAATGGATGGAAGCTGCACCAGGGGAGGTTTAGGCTGGATGTTAGGAAATGTTTTTTATCTGAGAGGGTTGTCAGGCATTGGAATGGCCTGTCCAGGACAGTGGTGAAGCCACTATCCCCAGAGGTATTTAAAAGGCGTTTGGACCTGGTCCTTAGGTACGTGGTTTAGTGGTTATATTGTGCTGCTGGTCAGGGGTTGGACTGGATGGTCTTGGAGGTCTCTTCCAGCCTAAAACATTCTGTGATTCTGTAATAGTCTTGAAGTTCTACACACTATTACTAAGCCTGATTCCAAATTATTTTGATTGTCCTGGGCTTTAACAGCTTTTACCCTATGTTTAACAAGATTTAGAAAATCATGTTGGAAAAAAAAGGAAGAAATATGCCAGTTTCTTTTTTTTTCCCCAGTTTTCTTAGACATTGAAATTACATATGTGATTTGAAACAGAAAACATTGCAGTACTGTAATGTCTGCTCTTATTTAATGCCAGGTCTAGTCTGTACAGTAGAAAGATGTCTTCTTCAACCTTCACTATTATAGAGAAGACCTGGGACATGAAATAATTTTTTCTGTCCTTTAAATGGTTTTTCCAGTATTTCTACTATCCAGATTTAGAATACACTAATATAAATGATGACAAACATAGCTGTATGGTATAGTAAACATATATGGCAGCTGAATATATGTATGTGAAGAAAGACTTAACAAATATTGATAAATGGGACTGAAGCTATCTACTGACAAACAACAAGCCTGTAAAACAGCACGCAAATATGTAGGTCATGTGTTGCATGATCCTTATAGTCCTTGATCTTGATTCAGTATAGACTGATAAAGCAGATCTCATTTTATTGCCTTTCCCATGGGTTATCAAGAGCTTAGATCTGTTCATAGATTTCATAGCTGCTGCTAGATGTTAGAGTGGAATTGCAGTGCAAATCACTGCATCAGAAGTTACCTACCTAGTAAGAGGAAACCTACAGACAAGGATTAAAAAAAATAAAAGTTTGATTGGAATTGCATCATACTACCAGCAGCTTGGGTGGTGGCCCCATCTTTCCATTGATTTGTGTTACCACATACCAGAGAAGATGACTCTAAACAGTTATGTATCAAAAATACCTAGCTCAATAAAGATATCTTTTTCCTTTTAACCCTTTCCCAACACACACACACACACACACTCATCTAACTTGTACACTATTGAAATAACAAGAAATAATTCTTTCCTCTTAACTACTGATTTTCATACTCTTTCTCTAAAGGACTGTTTCCAAAGTGACAGGACAATATTATTTTTTTTTTTTCAGTGTAAGAGTCAGCCTCTGTTCTTGACTCAAAAGGACACTGCTCTGATGAGTGTAAACTATGTGAAATGTGCAAACATCTGTTCTGCTTTTTCCCATGAAAGTAAGTGGCTTGAATCTTTAATAATTTGTGTCATGGACACATAATTCACTTGCCTTCAACTCTTTTTAATAAACATTATACACATACATACTATGGCAATGGAAGAGATCTTCAGACTAGTGAACAATTGATCCAGCAAATTTATATGGCAGTGGAACACTGTGCAGATGTATCAGCACACATCCTTAACCAGTACAAGTGCATTCCCTTGGACTTCTCACTTGCAATCCTCTGGCTTTCTGACTTGAGTGATTTTATGTGTATCCAGCTAATCATGCAGTGAATTTTCAGTTCTGACACTGACTTCTGCTGAATCAGCAGATTGTCTCACCTCCCTTAGTTCTACATACATATAAACTTTCAAAAACTTACCAAAATGTGATAATGAAATCCAATACAAGGACAGCTTTTAAGTTACTTTCTATTAATTTGACTGAATCTTTATGTCAGGTCAGGTGCTGGAAACATTAGGAAAGCTCTGAAGGTGCCATTCCCACAAACCCATGCAATCACAGGCATCGACAACAGTGAAAACTAAGGAGGCTTCCTACTAAAATAAATAGAAGAATTATGAATTTTTGTTTCACCATCTGGAGACCTAACAAGAGCATTAAACCCATGCAAACAATCTGTCATCAGTACAGGCTGGTCTTTTCTGTCAATTTACATATTTCACCTTCTCTCGTCATGGGTGGTCTATCCAGGGTGGATTAAGACTCAGATGTTGCTGACTCAGTAAAAAAAAAGTTGGTTGCTTTTAAAAGAATGATTTCCTACTTAGTCATCTCAGGGGGTTGCCTTGGTAGTATTATCAGGGGAGGATTTAATTACTCTCGCATCTGCATATCATTTATCTTGAGATGTTGTCAGATGCACTTTTAAAGATACAAAAGGCAGAACATGGTGAAGCATCATTTCTGAAAAAATACGATCTTACCCATATATTATGGAAATGGAAGGATGCAGTTGTTGCTGATCCAAAGGTCACTTCCTAACCTCTTGCTTTGACTATTTGATGATTCTTTTGCCTCACTTCTTGCTTTTCCTTTCTCTCCCTTTTTTCTTTCCTTCCCCTCCTTCCTCTCCCTTTCTTAAACCTCACTTTCCGCTCTCTGATTTTTTATTTAAACAGTCATTACACTCTCTGATGCTTATCTGGGTGTTTAGTCACAGGTGCCTGACTTTCCCTTTGCCACTATCAATATAAGTCAATTCCCTTTCTCCCAGAACTTCTGTGTGGAAATAAACATGGTCATTAATCATTTTACAGCTCATAGCCTCCAAGATAATGCCACTGGCTAATAGAATGGTGATGGTGAGAACTGCAGCACCATTCCAGCATTATTAATAGAGTAGCTGAACTTCTTGACTTGCTTTTAATTTATAAGGTGTCATCTTGGCTTTTCACCTGAGGAAAAGATTATAGCATTTCTACCTACCTTGGTCTGCATCTTAATAATAATTTCTACACCAGACATGCTAAAATTTTTTTTTGTTAATTTGATGCTGGCAGAAATACAGGATTAAATTACCTGCATCCTTCTAGACAATTTTGTTCAGTGAACATTAGATACAAATGGAGACTCTTACTGCTGTGAATGGATTTTTAAGGGCTCCTGTTTGCAGAGTCCACAGCAATTGCCATGATGCCAATTTCTAGCATTTTACCCCTGACTTCTATTGCTCACACACTATGTACAGGTAGTACCTCTAATAGTCAGGAGATAACTAACTTTTTGCACTGTGCTCAGTCCATGGCCTAACAGTTGAGTTGTGCAATCTATAACCAGCAACCCTTCTGATGGCAAAGTCTACAGGTTTGATCGATTGTAATCACAAACAATTCACCACCTTGGCCTTTAATACTGCTCTAGACCTCACCTATGAGAGAGCAAACAGACAGGCAGTCACAGCTTTGCCTGCTGAGAATGTGCCAGAAGAACTCCATTTGAGCCATGCTGAAGCAGCTAAGAAGGATTCTTGCTATTAAATGTAATCTACAGTTCCTCTTTATATCTAATGTGTCTCCAATTTTGTAACTCCAGGCTGCTAAGTCCAATTGAAACAATTTTTACTTTCTCGTCGTGAAGATGAGTTGAAGCTCAGTTGAAGCTAACCCTTATAGAACATGTTATCTTTTTGGAGGCAGTGCAATTACACCAAAAGAGGTGTGTGTATTTACAGGCAGTGCTGAGGTTAGGTGTCTCCCATCTACGTTCTCCTTGACAGGCAGAAAGCTGACAGCAGTGAAACATATTGTGCTTCTGAGCACTCCATGGTCCACACTATCCCAAAACTTTTGGTCAAGAAAATTGCCCCACAATGCAGATGGATGCTGTAAACCCACCAGTGCTAAGCAAAACACTGTCTGCAAATAAAAAAGGAACTGGTGTTTCTGATATTACTTTTTACCTCAGTTGGCACTGTCCTTCTAGCTAACCCACTGGCTCTGCACATCTTTTAGCTCTTATGCATTCCCAGACTTCCTCCTTTTGAATCAGTATCTTAGCTGCATTTAGTATGGTGGTTCTTAGAATAGCATCATCTTGTGAAATAAAATATATGTAAAAATGGAAGAAAACAATGTAGTGAAGTAATATTTTCAGTTACTTTAAAAAAAATTTTCTCCTGACAGATATAAGACCTTACTTAGTAGAGAAGAGCCATGAAAGGAGACGAAATCACTGGCACACATTCTTATCACTTTGACCAACTAACTCAAAGCTAATTTATTGCAGAGAAATCCTCTGTGGGAGAGAGGATTATTTGCTTTTCCTTTTTATGGCCTGTGGTATGAAAGTACATTCATAAGTATGGGACACAATCATGTTGCTTTTGCGGTCCCACAGTTTTAGAGGAACCTCCTGGGGACAGTTCCCAGTGGGGTCTGTCATTCTGGGGTCAAGCCACCTTGAAAAGATCGGGAGAAGGTGAATGTGGAATCCATACTGTTATAAATGACCAGGACTCAATATTCTGTTAATGGTTTAATTTAATTAAATAAAATTGCAATAAGCAAAACAGCGCTGGGTGCGTGGGGAGTCTCCGCTCCACTCACAGGCACACCGTAAAGTTTAATCTTTTTGCTTACATTACATACCTAAATACATATTCATATATATTCTAATACATATTCATGTCTACTCTAGGAGTAGGCTGGGTTATGTTTATTAGTTCTTGGAAGGGGCAGGCCTTCAAAGGCTCATGCCCACTTTATCTCTGAGGGTATTTTTGACTCTCATCTGGTGGTCACTGGATGAAGTCAGTGTCTTCCCTGGTCTGCCCTCTCCTTACCCTTCGATTCCACACATGTGCTCCTTTGCTCTTTCCTGTGCAACACTATGCAGTCAGCAGCAAAACCACCTTAAATTGCAACGCTATGTGGTGAGCAGCAAAATCAGTTTAGATTAGCACAACAGGATAGATGTTGTAGCCTTTTCAAGGTACAGAAACTGTGGATGTCTTGTTTCTTGTTCCCCTAAGCCTTGTAGTTACACAAAGAACTGTTATATTTCATTCTAACGAATTCATATGTTTGCATATTTCACAATGTTGAAGGCAGATATACTATAAGTACTCTCAAAGTTGGGTTAGCAAACACTTCATAATTATTTAACATGAATTCAGAAACACACATATATTACAATACTCTGAAGAAGCATCAGGTAGTTCTTTACTGCTGGTCTATGTTACAGATGATTGCACTGGGACAGGATATATTTATTTATATTAAATTTATTTTTTTTCTGGTGTGCAAACATTTTCTTCTCAAGAAAGGAAAAGTGGTAGGAATTACTCTTGTTCATAAACATGGTGATTTTTTTGGCTAGTTTCTGGCTAGTGGTGCAATTCAGGAAATAGAAAAATGAAAGTCTGGGGAATGCCACTGCGTGCTGTTTCTCTGTTACTGGGAAAGGTCTGTTTTATTCACAGCAAACTGCAATGTCAGAGGACTCAAGCTGTGCTAGAAAATTACCCACACCCTGCCAGAGGGATCAGATACCGTATGCAGCTAACATGTACTCAGCCCACATACCTAACATTTTGTGTTACACTCCCCATCTTTCTAATTCTAGAAACACTGATGAAAAGACGAGGTTTACAAGAAAAGCACGAACACCTCCGAGCTGCCCTCCCCGTGGGGCTGTCACAGGAGAGTGACCGAGCCACGCAGGTCAGCGGGAGGAGCTCTCTGGGGTCCCTGGGGTCACCCTGCAGGCTGAGCTGCTGCGAGCACAGGAGACTCGGGATGGAATGGCAGGGAAAGGAATCGCATCTGGGGATCGCACAAGACTTATTGTGGGATGTTTAGGTCAACAGGGCCAACAGTGGGGAAAGGGAGAGGTCCCGGGGGGATGGGGAGGCAGCAATTTGAGGCGCAGGACCAGGGGATGTGCAAACCGGTTGCTCGTCAGGACATTTCTCTGGCCGTGCCCTGCACCTGGAGGGCTCAGTGTCTTTGCATCTTAAACTCGATTCCTAGTTTCCTGGGTGGAAGGACTCTCTCTTCCACACGTGTTTGTGTGCGCACGGAGGTTTAAATGCCAGCAGCTACAGTCTTACCACAAAACGCGAAGACCTAAGTGTACGGAGTGCCAGCAACTGGACGGACCGCTTGGAAACCGACTCCCGACTCCGCGGAGGCGGAACGCTGGGGGGCGGCTCCAAGTCTCCAGCCGGCGCCTATTCGACGCTGCGCTCGGGTCTGTGCCGCCGCTTTCCGTCGTCCCGCGGTTACCCTGGCAACGGCGCCGTCGGCGGAGCGAGGAGCCCGGGAGCGGCGGCAGGATGGTGAGAGGCGGCGGGGATGGGGTGCGCGAAGCTGCCCTCACCTGGGGCTGGGGGATGCCCTGCTCTAACGCGGTTGCGTTGTGCTTTCTGCCCAGATGCTCTCCCGGGCCAAGCCGGCCGTGGGGGGTACCCCGCCGCCGGGAGACAGGCGGAAGAAGAAAGGGAAGAAAGTGCCGCAGCTGGAAGAGCTCCTGGCCCAGAGGGACTTCACCGGCGCCATCGCCTTGCTGGAGGTAAGAGCCGCGGCGAAGGCGGAAACCCTGGCCCGAGGCAGCCGCCGACACCCGGGATCTCCCTCTCCCCTCGGGATAGCGGGACCGTCGTTGCCAGGCCTGTGCCCGACGCGGCTGCGGGTCGGGGGGAACCTCCGTTCCCCTGCTTTGTGTCCTGCACGCCTCCTTCCGCACCCCTTAGGCCCCGTTGCGGCAGCTTCTCCCCCTCGCTTGGAATTCGGTTTGGCCTGTGAGGTTTGCTTGTCGCTTCCCTCAGGAATGCGAGAGCTGTGGGTGCTACCCCGCTAGCACCCACAGCTGTCAAACCATCCGTGATAAAGATGGCCCAGTGTTCCTTTGATTACCTGCGGGGTTTTCTAAACTGTGTGGCAGCTGACAGAATTCTTCCGTTCGTTCTTCCCTGCAAAGTTTAAGCGCCACGTGGGTGAGCAGGAGCGGGATACAGACCTCTGGATCGGGTACTCTGCCTTTCATTTGGGTGACTACAAGAGAGCACTGGAGGTAAGTTGGGAAGATCCTGCTCCCAGAGGCTTGAAAGTTGGGAAGATCCTGCTCCCAGAGGCTTGAAATCGAGATGTTGGGATAAAGCAATGACATCAGAAGAAAGATGTTCTGTAACAGGGAATGGTTCTGCCAGTCAGCTAAGGTTCAAATGTACAGTAATAAGGCAAATGCTGTGGAAAGCAGTATTTGCCTATGAAAATGGACCTTTTAAAATGTTGCCATCTGATTTAATACTAGGCTCATTAGCCTAGTTTGCCCTTTCAAATGTCATAGTTTGTATCCTAAATTTTCCATTCCTTTATTGCAGCTAGCTTTCCACAGTGTTGTTTTTCAGGTTTATTTACGTCTTCGTTTTCATTGTGTAGCTTATCTGTCATATGCATGATTTTTAAATTCTTTCTTTAGAGGCTGATGCTCCTGGCCATTTAATGTACTTCGTTGTTCATCTTTATGTTTTCTTGTATTAGGTAATTCAAGGAATTGAGACATTCTTATTCTCCAAAAGCTTTTAAGTCACTAAAAGACATGTTGATTATTCAAATATGCATAAATTTTTAATATTTGGGCATACAATGCTGTTGTGTCTTTTTCAGCGTACGAGTCCACATGCAACTCTTTCTTGTGTCCATTTATGTCTCCAGTGTAATTCAGTTTGTTGCCAGTGTCCCTGGGATCCCTTTATCCTCTCAGTTTGGCCAGCATGTTTCTCTGTAGAAGTCTTCACAAATGTTTGTTGCCTGCCTGACTCTGTAGCTCTGAGGGCTGGGGTCAGTGTGCACATCAGAAGAGGGAGTGCTGTGGAGTGGTGTGGTGTTACCCCCAAGGCTGCAAAGGTTGCAAAGATTTGAAAAGAGCTCTGTGTACCCCAGTGTTGTTTGTCTCATTGCTGTGTTCCTACAGATGTGAATTGCTGGGTCATTACAATCCTGCTTTGCACCTTTTAAGGCTTGTTGATTTTGGCCAGTGTCAGCTGGGGGAGACCTCCATTGAGAAGCAAAATTGGGATGTATAGCTGGGTTTGCAGCCTTTTGACTTGCTTCCTTGGAAGAAATATTAAAAAAAGATGATAAAGTATTATTAAAATAATCATTGAGAAAGAGATTATAGAGCAAAGATGGTATTTCCTTTCTTGGGTAAAGTTCGGTGTTAATAGTAATGCATGGTCACATGAACAAAATTCTTACTTATGGCAGAAAGAGAATTTCTAAAGCTACCAACTAAGCTCTCAAGGAACTGTCCTCCTCACAAAATTGAAGATAAAGCATCAATTGGAGATGCTAGAAATGTTCAGTGAATTGAATTAACTGTATACACAGCATAGAATATAGAATAGTAGTGAAGAACATAGTGGTAACTTCATGTTTAGAGTTTTGTAATTTGAATATTATGACTATTATAATCTGTTGCTGTAGTTGAAATAGTTTCAGATAAATTCTGCTATTTGGAACACCTAGCAGGTGCTATTATAGCCAGAGTAGATTTTTTAAGTATTTCCTTCAATGAAACAGTAACAGCAATTTTTTTTTTTTTTTTTTAATTTTTTTTTCTTTGTAGATTAGGTTTTGTATGTGGCGTGTGTTTCACCACTAGGTGATGCTGTTGATTCAAACTTTTGAAAACTGCACCCGAAGTCATAGTTTTTCTTGGTTTTCTGCCCAAGTAGGGACAATAAAAGGTTTGCATGCATGGTTTGTGTGTGTGTGTTTTAAGTGAGAGATCACAGGGCTTATCTTTTCAAATTTAATACTGTTTTTTTGGCACAGTGGTGAGTCCCTATAATTTTGTCATTTTGTGGAAAATGTGGAAATGTGAAAAATGAGCCTGTGCATCTCAACCTGGTTTATTTTGGAACAGAACACCGTAGCAGTAATTCCCAAGCCTGTAGTAATCAAGGGTAAGAGTTCTGACGGTGGAGGCTGAATTGCCTTTTAATTGTCAGCTTCAAGGTTGAAGTCTGATGTTCTCTCTTCTCTGCTGTGTTATAGAGGCACTGTTGCTGTATTCTCAAGGACAAATTCCTTGATTATCTATATTGTCTAGACCTTGGAGCACTCTTCGTAGAGTGCCAAGGGCACTATATATAAAATACTATGGATAGAAGATTGTGCAGATTTCTCCAAAGGGACATTACACACAGTTTAAATCATTCATGCTCTTTAGTGCCTGCAAGTTACAATGTATGTAGTCTGTGTCACTATATTCCCAATTCATATGGGAATATGATATACCTGATTAAGGTCTTCAGAAATTATACTGCTCAATAATCCTTTTATTTTTCAATGCATCGTTACTGTCAAAATCTCACAAACTACAGCTCATGATTCCTGAAGGCCCTCCTATCCACTACCTCCCTTCTTAGGGATCATAATCAGGAGCCATTCCTACTTACCTTCTGCCTACCCTGACTTTGCTTGGCATCATTTCAGTAAAATAGTAAATCATGAGAGGAACAGGGCTATACTAGGCCGTGATGGTTCATCCATGAACAGTATCTCATCTTGCTTGAGTACTTTTTCTGGAAGTGTGAGAATAAAGGTACACTCAATTTCCTGATATCTGAAACTAGAAAGTGAAAAATGAATATTTTTGGCTAAAGGAAATTCTCTAGGATTCTCTGTCATGACTGTACCCAGGTTATGATGAGTATCTCCATACCTCCTTTGAGCCAACCTCTAGGTTGGCCTGTTTATTGGCTCTTCGGGATCTGTGTTTATGGGCTTGGAGATTCCAGATAAGTATTAAAGGTACTGAGCAGAATTCTGTGCTGTCAGCACTGTCAGTAGGTGTCTGTAGTTGTAAGCAATTCACCTGGCAGCCAGCTTTTGAGGAAAAGTGCATGTATCTCATGAGATACATGAGAGTGAGAGGTGGAGGATGGTGAAATTGCACAAAATTGCTGTACTCTTGGTTGGCAAAAATGTCCTGCAGGCTGACTTGTGGGAAAGCTTTAGGGGTATTTAGTTTGTCTGGGTTTGTTGGTCTTTTGGAAAGGATTGGGGGAAAGCTCTTGTGAAACACCCTTTTGAGAGTCTGATGTTGAATGCCTTTTAGTGAGGAAAGGGGCAACAGCACATAGTCTGGGCTCATGGCCCAAAGTTACAGGGTAAGGAGTGCTCATAGTCCTCATTTTTTTTTTTTTACTGTGTTTCCATAGATTCACACTGGTACTGCTAGAGCACTCTATTGCTTGCTTTGGATGGCCAAGCCAGAACATGACTTGTGTTTATGCACTTTGTCTTTTCTAATTAATCTGCCTGAAGCCATAGCCAAAAGGGACCTTTGGGTGCATTTAATCTGAATGGATTTTGAAAGATTCCAGATGGTTCCAATAAAGAGCAGTGGCCTGTCTTTTAGAGTTCCATGGCAGGCCTACATCAAGATGTAACTGACCACAGTAGAAAAAGTTGGCCTCTATGTAAATGTTTTCTTTTTCTCTTTTTCCTCTTTTTTTTTTTCCCTCCCCCTCTTTTTTTTTTTTTTCCCTCCCCCTCTTTTTTTTTCCCCTCCCCCTCTTTTTTTTTCCCTCCCCCTCTTTTTTTTTTCCCTCCCCCTCTTTTTTTTTCCCCTCCTTTTTTTTCCCCTCCCCCTCTTTTTTTTTTTACCCCTCCACCTCTTTTCCCCCCCACCCTACCCTCCCCCCCCTATTTTCTTTATGCTTGCAAACTATAACCTTTATTATTGTCAGCATGTGTCTGTTCTTGGAATTCACTGTCCTTTGGGCACCATTTACTTTATCTAGTGCTATATATATACACCTATGCTTTTCTCCTGGGGGTAAGACATCTTCCACCTGTTGTGGCACAATCTGGTAAATGGAGCAGAGGGAAATTCCAGTTCATATGTTTGGAGGAAGAGTACAGAGCCATCAAGGGGTGGTGTTGCTGGGAGGGATGAGAAGTTTATTGTGACTGGGAGCTTGTGGGTGGCCTTCTTTAAGCAAGTCTTCTGAGAACCTTGCATGTCCCTGCCTGGTTAAACATGGCTGGATGGGGAGCAGGATCACCAGCAGGAGACACTTTCACTGGGATGGTCCTTCCTAGTAATTTAACAGAAACTTGCCAGAGATGAAAGAAAAATGGAATCAAGAGGTCTCCCAGCCTGTGTTTTTAGTACCTATTGTTATGTAGATCAAAAATGTTTATCTTCGGAAATACCACTGCTTGGTGGCTGCAAGGTTATTTTTCATGAAAAAAAGTAGATTGAAAGATTGTTCCGTTAAGTTTTTACTGTTTCACAAATAACAGGAAACAAAGCCATTTTTGTGACAGTAACGAGGGTACGTAATTCACGTGGATGTGTAAGAATATGGTGTCTAGTGGTCTTCTCTAGCTGTTGGCTGTAAGTTTTAAAAGGAGAAATGGTGAGGTTAGGCATAGTTTATTTACTATAATTATACCTTTATCTAGTAGGAAATCTTGAATTTGCCCAAGGCCAGCTTCTGAGCTTATATTTTAATGCAGTGGTCTTCTAACAATACCCCTCTAAGTAAAAAACTTTTGTATATGCTCCCCCAATATACATATGTATATGAATTATAAGTATGTACTATTGTACTACTGTATTATGCAATTGTTAAATACACCCAAAATATAAAATTTAAATATATAAATTTTAAAAGTATGAGATGAAGATGAAATAATTACCATTTAAGAAGTATTTTAGTTACTAATGGTACCAAAAACATTTTCTTCCTGCACCCAATGGTATTGTCTGGCACAACCACTGGTATGCATACACCCCACTCCAGAGACCACTGTTTTAATCTATCTAAGACACTACTACAGGTTTTTAAAGACGTTTTAACAGTTGCTTTAGTAAGTATTCACACAGAGGTTTCACTGGTTTTTATGTCTCCCAGGTTTTGACTGGAGGAGAAGTTGTGAAGCATCAGAAAAGACTGAGCGAAATTTGGTTGTCTTGATAGCTTTATAACTTTAATATATTTAATTTTTATAAATAATATCTTTATAATAGTATATAAATATGTCAATAAAAATAATGTTTTTATAAATTTATAGCTTCAGTATTGACATAATTCATGCTTGTAAAGATTTATAGTGCTGCTTGTTCCTGTTTGTGCTAATCCAGTAAACAAAAAAAAACTAGGAACATACATAGGGTAAAATATAATAGTTTCATTGTAAGAACTGCAGTGAACTTGAGAATAAGTTGCTTGATCTCAATAGTTTAACAATGTGTTATAAGATGGCGGAAGAGTGATATTTCATACAAGTCTGTGCCATTATGCGCTTTTTTTTTTTTTTTTTTTTTTTTAATGAACCCTCTCTTCTGCTACAGGAATATGAGGCCTTAACCAAACAACCAGATTGCAATCCAGATGTCTGGGTGAACCTTGCCTGTACCTACTTTTTTCTGGGGATGTATACAGAAGCTGAACAAGCAGCCTTGAAAGGTGAGATGTACGTCTGATGGAAAGGACAATTTGTTGACTTGAACACTGGAAGTGATTTCCAGAGGAAGTATTCAAATCCTTTTTTCCATAGGAATAAAGGATACTCTGGGACAAAGATGGTTTTTTGGGCAGGGGCTTTTTGTTTGTTTGTTTTTCAGTTGTTTTTTTTCACTTAGCAGGTGAGTTATGTAGTTTGCTTCCTAAAAAGAGCTTGAGCAGGTGGAGGAGCTGGAATTGAAATATGCATCGGGAAAACACTTACTCTTATTAATTTTAACACACAAAACTGTGCATATGTTGACTAGCAACAAAAAGTTACCTTTTTTTTTTGACTGTTTCCATGTCTCTGAGCCAGTGTAGATGAATCTGATGAGGGTAGTGAAATTATTAAAAAATATGAGAGTTCAGCACTCTCCCCAATGCAGACAAAAGCTCTGTTGAAGTAGTTTGAGTGAATTAGGAGGTGGTCTTGTTGCATTATAAGTTGGATATTAGGTATCTGATTTGTCAAGGCTTGGAGTTCACTGCAGTCACATTGTTACCTTTATTTTAATCTGAACATGCGTAGGGTAATTTAAAGAAGGGGAATAGAAATTGGATTCCAAAGCAATTTTAACTGTCTAAATTTTTTTCTGCAGTTTCATTTTGTTGCCCATAACTTTCTATTTATCTTAGTGATTTATATTGCTTCCCATAACCATACTGTCAGTGCTTTCTAAGTAGAATTAATAGTAGTGATGTTCTTAGTCAGCTTTTGACTCTTGCCTTTTTAGGATAAAAATCTTATTGAAGTACAGGTTTTATTCTTTCTTTCTTCAGTCTTCCAGTCTTGGGCAGAAAATAGGATAGGGAAAAATAATTGTGTACTTCCTGCTACTGTGGAGGATTGCCTTCAAAAAGGAAAGCTTTGTAGTATTTTTTAGAAATATTTAGGTTCTTATATACCTTTAAAGTCCTCTGAGTGATCATGCTAAGCTTGTATCCCATAAATGGAAACGTTTCCAACTATAAAAAGTTTCATGCAGAGCTCTGTGATCTGTATTGTTCAAGAGGTGCATAAATTTCCAATATTCACAGATAATAAATTAATCTTTAATGTACCACAAATTTGAGCTTTGGAGGCTAAAAAAGCTCAAATTTAAGACTTGAACTGGAATTTTAAAATAATTGGACAATAGAGCCTGAGGTGTCACTTTGACATAAACCATGAAGGAAGCAAGCAGCTGCATCCCGTACCAGTTCAGAGGCATTGTCATCAGCTTCACATCATGTGAATTGCAGTAATCCATTCTAGAGATGACAGAGACACAGCTGGGCATGCAACTTCATTAACTGTGAGATGGAAGCGAGGGAAGGTTAATTTTGCCATGGCCCTTCGTATTAGTTTGTGGTATTATGGTGAGTGGCAGGGTAGGGGGTGTGGTTAGTGATGCTCAGGTGCTGGAGAAAAGGGCAGGAATATTAAGACAGGAGTGTGATGTTTAGGAAGAGTAGCTGAAGGAGGGAAGAGAATATAACTGAGTGCTCATGCTGGTAATAGCAGTTCCTGGTTTTATGTAATTGTTGAAGAAGGACAGCATGTCACTTTTTACAGTGAGGTGTTAGACCTTTCTTCTAAGTACTGTAGTACCAATGATTTCTAGCTACTTAAGCTTTGGTGGGGAGGCTGTCACAGCTGAAGATTTCTAATGCTTGTCTTTTCTCCATTGAAGGCTTCCAAGTGTTTTATATTCCCTTTCCCATTCCCATTATTTCAGTCTTTCTTACAGTGAGGTTGAACCACTTTATTTTCACTCAAGAGAGATCCTCTTTTAGGTTTTTTTCCACATTTTAGGATTGCATCACTGGTGGCTGTTCACAATATATCATTGACAGCTGAAGCTCTTACATCTTGTGATCTCTTCCATGGTTTTGCAAGATCCTGGAGAAACAAAATCTTTCTTTGATATAGACATAACAGTGAAGTCTCTAGAATAACACCATTTATCCGCTACTGCCTTGAATATTGCTGAAAAAATGGCATGTGTTAGTGTTGGGCTGCTTACCATTGCTATTTTGGGATTATTCTCACTGAATTCTTTCATTCTGCTTGCTGTTTATATATAGTTGCAGTTATGTTAAGCCCCTGAAAGTAGCATAGTGCTAAAACAAATGAGGGAGTTACCTCTGTGGGAAAGGGACCATGTATATTAGATTTCTGGAATAGATTTTCCTCATAAACATGTAAATATCTGGAAATCAAATAGAAGTTCATTCTTGTCATGCCCTGCTACTATTGTTAGCTTTCTGAGGAAAAATATGCAGGATACTTAAAGATGTGGAAATGAGCATTAAAAGCTATGAGGTAATTATTGCATTTCACGCAAGATATATAGTCATGATCTCTTGTGGAGCAAGATTTTATGTTTATTTTATAATAGATGTGAAGTGTTCTTTTAGCTTGTCATTACTTAATTAAAACTTTATGGTACATTCTCTCAGGAAAGAATAAATCCATATATCAAAAATCATATAAACCAGAATTACTGCAAATACAGCCTAAGAAGTAGAGCAAAAAGGCAATAGAGAAAAATCCTTCTTTGAAGGTTTTTCATTATGGTTGTACTTTATCTCCTCTAGGCTTTCTTCCAAGTTCCTTTTAGATATTTCTGGCTTCTCTATTTCTGTGCTGTCCCCTTACATTACAGTTACTGATGTTTCTGGATCTGAGGTGAAGGTAGAGTTACTTCAGTCAGCTACTGTTGTTTCACAGTCATCCCATAGCGAAGCTGCCAGGTGGTGATCTGTTTACTGCTTTTGCATGTGTGGTATCATACACTGGCTGAACATATGTTTTCCATGCCATGTGCCAGCCTTGGGAGAATGAGGCTGAAAGTCTTAATCTGGGTTTACTAAATAATAAATTATTCATTTTTATTTATAAAACCAAATAATCTTTTATTGCATTTCCAGTTTCTGTGCCTTGCAAAGGACAGGAACCCGAAACTCATCCTAGCACACTTGAACAAAGATCCTGGTAACTGATCCTAACATTCAGAGGTCTGCACAGCACTCTAAGAAGCTGCTGGCTAGCACTGCATTAAGAAAAACACAGGAACTAGCAGTATCATTTTAGACTACAAAATATGCACATAAGTGGAGGTGCAGTCAAATCTGTTATGAAAAATTGACTTTTTAGGATAAATGGAATTTTACAGTTAAATAAAAGATTCATGCACAGGCCAGGTTGCATTGCTGTATCAGTCATTAAAGTTTTGGGGGTTTCTCCCTTATAATTTTCAATGGACAAAGCTTCACAATTACTTTTTCTCAACACTGCATGTGTCAGATCTGTATGTGGCTTAACTGGACACAGATACTTCTTATTTCACAGCCTATACTGGAATGAGTGATGTTGTACAAAAGCAGAACAGATATGGGTCAGTAAAAACAATGACATTTTCCAAGCCTATTTGTTTATGCATGTACTGATGTTTGCCAGGTGGCTGTCACCAGTGAAACATAAAATTACAATTGGGCATGGAAAAGTTCCCAATTTTCTTTTTCTTTAGACTGCATGTTCACCTACATGCAAAATTAACTGCTTTCTGCTTGAACTGTATTTCTTGAGACTAATAGCTCCTTTTCATTGCATTTCAGCTGTGGTCTTGAATCAGAAGATTTTTATATTTAGCACTTTCAAAGTACACAACTGAAAATATCAAATTATAGATATTTCAACTTTAAAACTAATAACCTTATATTCTTGGTTTGCTTTTTAAAGTACAGTAGAAGCCACAGAACAGGTATCATTGATAGTTTTTTGCTTCAGTGATCTTTAACTTGCTGTGTGTCTGCATGACTGAAATGAAATTTGTATATGTTGCAAGTAACAGAACATAGTTCAACTGGCTTTTAAGTATTTTGGTTATGGAAAAAAATTCAATTAACGTCCTCTAAATTTCAAGAAGATTCTGAGCAGTTGAGCTATTCAAGTGTGCCTAAGTGTGAACCTCACTGTTGGACCATGTTTTTTTCTGGACGTTTTTCCCATACCGCTGCATTTTCCTCCATCAGTGAGACTGGTTCTGAGGCACAGAGGGTTTCATTCAGCTAACATATTCAGGTGAGGGACAGGAGAAAAAGGTTTTCTCTGGTCATATTTTATGCACTGTGTTGCTGAAGTCTTCTCAGCACAGTTCTGCTCCTACCAGCTTCTGCCTGTGTATGTTTAAGATGTGTTCCACATCTATTAATGTGTGAAGTGATGCCATAGTGTTACGCATTATGTTTGCAAGGTGGAACTTGTTACTGCTACATGCATGAAAAGCATTGCCTCACATTCATAAGAGAGGCCACAAGTGCCCTTTTGTCCATGTCTGTGTCTTATCATCTTTCTGCTTGTGCAGCAATATGAAACCCACCAAGAGTCTGAGCTGCTGTTATTAGTGAGCTTAACTTTTTGTTTAATGATTAGTGATAATAACTGTCTTCACTCGTGTAGCTGTTAATTAGGTGCCTCATCAGTGTCAGCACAAAAATATACAGAACACTTTTAAGATCAATGTCCATTATGACATTAGTGCCTGGAACATCAGTAATGATCATGACAAAAATTCTAGTGTAGGAATATCAGCATGTTTCCTAGTTGGAAAGAGATACGGCCTATCTGCCTACCTCAGTGATATCTTCAGCACAAGGCCAATACTAGATCTAAGTCTAGTTTTGTTGCAGTCCAGTTTTTTGCTGTGAGGCATTGTGGCTTTATTACAGTCCCTAATCAGTTGCTCAGTACTGATTTTAAAAAGAAAAAAAAGTGCGGTCATCATCTTGAAAAAGTAGGACAGGAGAAGAAGACTGTGTGTATTTATTCCTTGTGGCATAAATACATCTCTGACAATGAAATTCAGTAGCAACAAAGAGTAAAAGAACAAGCCTGATGTCCTTTAAAAATCATTCTCTTATGAGGCAGCTGTATCACTCCCTGCTTCAGTGATTGACAACAGCTTTATGCAATATTCACAACAAAATTATTTCTGGAAAGTAATCTGATGTTGTTCATATGTTTTTTTGTCTTCCCCAAGTAATGCATTTGGCACTGGGAGGAGAAAAGTCACTGCTGATACTGAATGTTTCCATGGTTCCTCTTACTATATGGGCAGGACTATTTTTTGTGTGGTTTGCCCCTCTCCTCCTTAGTCTGGCATTAAGTAAAAGTGTCTTATTTTAAAGAGTATCAAATAGATAGTATCATCTCATATGTTATGAAGCAGGACATTTTTTCTCCTTCTGTATTCCCATGCACAGCATCAGAACTCAGGTTTCATCTTTTGGATGGTTTTAGGCACAAAATGATGTGGAGTAACCCTCCAGCATTTCCCAAGTAAATAATTTTCATGTAAGATCATATGCCAGGTTTGCAAGGGCAGCACTGCAGTCTTTGGTTTGCTAGTGAAACAAGAATTCTTCAGTTTAGATTCTTGAAAGAGTATTGCTTGCAAGTCACAATTTTCACAGTGAAGTTAATGCTAAAGCCCACTCAAAAAAACCAAACAAACAAAAAACAAAAAGAACACCCCAAAACCTATTCAAAGAGGAACACGGATGTCTGTACCCATTTTACTGTGATAATACAATGTTATTTTCAAAATAAATCCCACAATCTCTCCTTGTATTTTTGGAGTCTTTGATGACCAAGTGTTTTGAATTGTGCATGGTGGTTGTGGTTGGTTGAAGTTTTGCACAAAAGCACATGTGGGGTCCACATGTAACCCTTCTAGACCTTGATATTAAAACCTATCAATTAATGCTGGGGCACATGTGGATTTAACCTGGTATCATTGCTGACCACATTTTGAAGACCATGCATTTAAATTAAAATACTCAAATTTTCTAACTCAATAGATGAAGTAATTTCTAGAATGTACTATCTTGTCAGTTATACTACTACTGCTGCTTACACAAGACTGATTGTAACTTTCTGCTCTTTCAATAATCAAGAGAATTTCCACGTATATCCTAGACTGAAGACCATTTTAGCTTCTCAGCAGCTTGATGGTGCTGTCAGTAGTACTTTGCAAGACACTGTGGTTTTGTGAGAACTTTTTCATACTGCTGTTGCTTTTTGGGTTTCATTGTCCTAGCAGTTCTTTAAAGATACAGTTCACTGTCCTTTTTTTCTATGAAATGGTTAAATTACAGCTTGGGAAGGAGTAAGAGGCAGAAATAACTGCTGTGCCCATCGGAAGTAGATGGACAGACTTACACTGCCAACCTGATAAAAATGGCCTGGGTTTTGGGATTATTCACTTCATTATAAAGTTTAAAGTTTTCTTACTGTGTGGAGAAAGAATAAGAAGTCTGGAATATCTCCCTAAATAACATATTAAAAAAAAAATTAAAAATCTAACCTATTACTAGAAAATTCCATCTTGAAAGGGGGGAGGGAAGAGGTTTTGGTGGTTTGAACCTTCTTTCATGGTTTAGGATGTCAGAAGAATTATAGCCTTGTGCTACAGGCCATTGCTTTGCTAACTCTGCACTTCTGTGCCCTCATAAACACAGTAAGTAATTCTGCTTTTTGTGAAGATTCTGTGTACATCCTTTCTGTAGAACATAGGTTGCCAGCTGGTTGGTCTGGGCAAGAATGAGAGTGCTTATTAACTGAGTAAGCTAAAGAAAATACAGGAAACAAGGGAAGGCTTTTTAGAAGACTGCTTGAAAAAGACATTAATAGCTCTGTTGGACGAGGACCTTTGTCAGCCTCAGAGAAGGACAAGACTCTCTAGCAACTTAAAGCTCTACAGTTAACAGTTTGTCATATGGAGCAAGTTAAATGGAATTCTTGATCCTGCTAGCGCAAGATATTTCATTAACTTCAGTGGCTTTAGAAAGGAGATGTATCCCTTAAATCTCTTGCCATATGTTAGTTTGATGCTCAGAAGTATTAGAATTAAGTATAATATAATGTGCACACATAGAAAAATGGTAGCAGCAATGGGTTTTGCAATACACTGGAAGCTGACAAGATTCCTGGAATTATGAATCACAACTTATTTCAAACATGAAATATTGTAGAAGCAGCCTTGGTTACATGTTTTTCTATTGGTGCTTTTTATTTTGTAGAAGATGCTGTGCTGTGCCACTTGTGCAAAAACAGAGAAGTATACAGAAGGCCTTGCAGGCAAATGGTAGTTCAATTTGTAAAAGTGTTACTTGAAAGCAGAGGCCAATGAAAAGTTATTTTCAACAAGGATTTCAAAAGAAGTGGTCAGGCAATGAGGATAGGAAGCAGGAGGGCCTTTCAACTGCTCCATAACTGGTAGAACCTGCCCCCTGGGCATGACTTGCAAAGAACTGCATTTGGGCTAGTTAATGAAATAATAATATGGTTGCATGTATGTCTGTTGAGAAGGGGAGTTAAAAATAAAAGAGGCAGCTTGAGCTGTTCTTTGCAGTGATACTTACCAAGTTTTCCTTACAGCACCTAAGAGTCGTCTACAGAACCGTTTACTTTTTCACCTGGCACATAAGGTATGATGTCTTTTCTTCACTCGTGCTTTCTTTTGCTTTTCAGTTGGGTAATGTGTAATTCATGCTGACAATCTGGCAGAAGAATTAAAATGTCTGTGGTAGCATGAGAACAAATGCTTTCCAGAACCACTCTAGTCTATTCAAATGTGGAGGAGAAAGTCTAAGAAACATGGTCTCACAATAGGTGCCCTCAGCATGTGTCTAAGGAAAGTCTTACCAACTCACTTCATATAAGCCATACAACAGTAACCTGATGGTAATTTTGATCATGAGGAGCCTGGGACTTGAAAAGAATCATAAATTTTTAAGACACTATTTTTCTTTTTCCTTTAAGTGTACAAAGTTTTCCTAACTTGCAGCTGTCTTATACTTTGCAGTTTGTGGAAAATGGTCTGTATGCCATTACTGATCCTCCTAAGTCATGCAGTATACAAGAAGTAGTATAATTTAGAGCACTACAGTAGAAATGTAATGTTTATTTAACTTAACACCCATAGCTTTAGCTTCTTAAATTTGGTTTTGCACCATCCTGTATTATACTAAACAAGTACTATGCTGCTGAAGAGACTGAGTTTTGGGTGAAAAAAAGTATAAATCCTGAATGTTAACTGTGATGTCAGATTCTCTGTAGTTAAATCTGCTAAGAGAGAAATCTTAAAACATTTTTGTAGTATCACTGGCACTTACAAATGTCTGTGATAAAGAGAAGTTGAATCATTCCTAGCTCATGTAGTTAGTCTTTGGAAATGGTGGGGTTTACAAAACCAGGAAGCCCACAACTGTTCAGTTAAGCATCTTCTCTTGCCTTTGTATGGGAGTATAATTTTTGTTACTGGCTCAAAGAGGGAGGAAGAAGATTTGACAAAACCTGAGCAGATATATCCAAAACATGTGAGATAGAACTTTGTAAGAAAAAATCATAATTACTGTTGAATCAGCAGAACCAACAAGGGGAAACACTGGAATAAGTGACTTGAGTAGATTGAATAGCCTCAACTGTACTATTGTAATACAAGTATAACAGGTATGGTTAACTCTGATCCTTATTTTTTATCCTTATGTATGTTATATGCTATACAGCAATGCTTTCAAAAATAAACCATTTAGTTAAGAAAATCTGTATTTTAAGGAGGTTATGAAAAATAATTTATTTGTGCTGTAAAGAAGGATAGTGAAAATTCCTCCTTTTGTGTTGACAAGTTTGGCTTTTTCTGATATCCATGAGAAATACATTTTGGATCTACAATGAGCAGAATTTCTGCTGGCTCAAAGAATAACCATCAAATCTTGTGTTGCAAAATTCTGTTTGTGAAATAATTAATTCAGCTCTTTCCTTCCTATCCATCAACACATGTGACACATAATTATGTCTAAATCACACCTTAAAGGGAAATATGTACTTAATTTTAGCCTCACATTTATCTAGTTTCAACTGGTCTGCCTCTTTAATGTTTGGCTTTCTCCACTGGTCAAATTAACTTTTGAAGTAAAAAGAGTTTCTCCCAGAGTTTAATATGACAAAGCAAAGACAAAACTAATTGAGCTAATTAACTTAAATTATTGTTTTTCCTCATTGAACTCTTCTGAGATTGTGTCACACTCTTTTTTAGTTCCATGATGAGAAGAAACTGATGAGCTCTCACCAGAATCTGCAAGACATTACAGAAGATCAGCTTAGCTTGGCATCAATCCACTACATGCGCTCCCACTACCAAGAAGCTATTGATATCTACAAACGCATTCTTCTGGATAATAGGTGGGCACACCTACTCTAAACCTTACTGCAGCACCTCTGACTCATTGTATTTGAATTCCATAGAGCTTTTTGGGTTCTGAATGTAGGAACTTTACCATAGGAGCCCTAATGTCCCTTTTCCACTACAAAATGTGTGCAATTTACAGCCCTGTCAGTTTTCTTCATTGCAAATCATTACTGTAAAAAAGAAGTCTGTTTTCTGTTGCTTTTGTTTAGTGATATTTTCATGTAATTAGTTCTGAGATCTTTTTTTTATCTTATTACTTACTTCTGCTGAAATGATGTACGGTTATGTTCCTGCTGTGTCTTTTTCTGTTTTTCCCCCTCTCATGGCCAGTCTGACCCTTACTTGTGATTACTGACTTCTTCACTTCTTCGCCTTTTTAAGAAACGTTCAATTCCAAGCCCTTGTGTAGAGTTCCTTACATTCCATTAAGTCTGAAGTTCTTTCTGTTTCTATTTATCCTGCTATGAAACTTGTTGATGAGTTTTTTCTATTGTATTTTGCGAATTCTTAGTTCATAATATACCAAGGAACAAACTGAATTCCTAAGTGTTTGAAAGTATTGCTTAATAAAATAGAAACTTCTGTCCCAGAATACATAGCTATCTTTTGGCAGTATCTCCTCTTGAATGCTGCAGAGAAGCCCATCATAATGTATATAAGCACGTCACGTAATGCTTGGGGAAGAGATTTTAACTTCTACTCCTGTAGAAGTAATTGCTCAAAGCTAAATGAATAACCTTCATAACAATTATACTTTTACTTACTGTTATCACAAATTCCTGTCTTATTTCTGTGTCTAGTTCTTCCAGATTGATAGCTTGTAAAGGCAAGGATTTTTGAAGTAGTTTTACTTGGTATAAAATCCAATAAAATATTATCGAAGTTTTATGTACATATTTAGTATCTTTTAATATATTGCACAGAAAATCGTATATGAAAACTAGGAATGTTCTGTGCGTTTCCTTAATGTGAAGTTGCCACCATTTCCCAGATTTGTAAGCCAGTAGTTTTGTTGGTAATTCTTTAAAACTGCAATATCTGCCACTGAAAAAACTACAGTGAGTCTGGATCTCTGCAATCTTACCTAACAGACTAGAGCTCTAAAGATGCCTAATAAACATTTCTCAGAAACTCCAGTTTTTATGTGCTTGTAAAAGGTCTATAGACGTGTGAGAGCTTTATCACTTGCTTTAATATTCTGTAGTATAACTATCCAGTGGGATTTAAAAGTTCTCTTTAATCCTCTTTCCTGTAGGGAATACCTGGCTCTGAATGTATATGTGGCCCTATGCTATTACAAACTGGATTACTATGATGTATCACAGGAAGTGCTAGCTGTTTATCTTCAGCAAGTTCCTGACAGCACCATTGCTCTTAACCTTAAGGCTTGTAACCATTTCCGACTTTACAATGGGAAGGCTGCTGAGGTATCTATTGGACAGTCCTTCATTTCACCTTTATTTTATTTCAAGATTCCATATGGGTTTCTTTTCCTTGTTATCTGTCCTAATCAATAATGTTGATAATGGCCTTTATCTTGTCATTGTGTCCTTCTCTCAGGAATGTCACCTATTGCAGTTTCCCTATTATTAAGCCATCTGTCCACATGTGTGCACAATGGTCTTAGAGTCTTCCTAATCTGCTTTTGACCTTGTGTCTATATGCATTATCCAATTGCAATATCCAATCATCAGCATAGAAATGGGAAGGCAAAAAATCTTCCAATGACCCAGCACTGCTGAAGATATCTATCTGTGAGTTTTGAGGCTTATATGAAGCTTTGTTTATGCTTGTGTCCTTTTTTTCTTTTAAAATTTTGGAATGCATGTAATTCCAGGCAGAGCTCAAGAACTTGACCGACAGTGCCTCATCATCTTTTGAATTTGGCAAGGAGCTCATTAAGCACAATCTAGTGAGTAGTGTATTTATCAGAATTAATGTGCACTGCATTCATTTGTAGAGCATTTCTTGATGATTCAGAAAATGGAATATTTTGGGAATTGCAGGCCAAATTGAATCTCTGCTACCATGTGAAGTCCCAGTCCAGAAATCTTAAGTGTATAACCAATATGCCACCAAGTGTATTGTTCTTCCTGGTTTTTTTCCCTGTCAGTTTGATACTGTGTCAAGAAAATAAAAATACTGTTGCTTTTATACCCAAATGCATATTAAAATAATTTATGTCCTGTAAGAATACATTTGCAAGGCATTTTGTGGAGCCCAGTCAATGAGGAAACTAGAAACAAGTCAGAATACATGACCCTAAACTCAATAGTATAACAGTGTGAGAGGAATTAACATAACTCAGGAAAATGGTCTTCATGCAATAGGTACTTAGCAAGTTGATAGGCAAAAAGATGCTGATAAAAGCCAAAAAACTGTGTGCTTTGCAATAAGAGAGTCACTAATCACCTGTTAATTTTCCCTGCAGTGGAATTACTACTTCGCTGAATACCAGTAACAGTATCATTTAATGATTGCTTGCTCTGTCATTTTTCAAGAGCAATGACAAGCTAACACTTTTTTCCACCAGAGTTAAAACTCCTTGCAAACTGGACTTTTGTAGGTTAACATTCTTTACTTTGAATGTTGGTCTTTTTGACTGGTTTATTGAACAAGTATGTTAGATTTTGCTGGGAGAACTGTCATATGAAACTGAAGTCTAAAGAATCGACTGCTCCTGATCATTTTAGAATCTTGTGGCATGATAAATAAATGCAGAGTTGTTAGCCAAACTTTTTCACATTAATACATCATAAGCAAATTGCAATTCTGGATATGTTCCCTTGCCTCTTGTCTCAAACTATATTATTCTTTAAAATCTTTGAAATATAATGTATCATGGCTTTGAGCTACTAAAGCCTGAAATAAATTAATCTTTACCAATGGATTAAATACTTTATATTCTTCAGATTAAAGATTGTTACACATAATTCTATAGTTATATTAAAGCAGGGATTATGTTAATGCCAGTACCACCAACCTTTTCCTACTGTTAATATAGGAATTTAAAGATTAATTTCCTTGAATTAAGAGTTCATAGACAAGATTTTGATACACAGTAATCAATATGCTGCTTTTCTCTGCAGGTGGTGTTCCGAGGAGGAGAAGGGGCTTTGCAGGTCTTGCCTCCTCTGGTTGATGTTATTCCTGAGGCAAGACTAAATCTTGTGATTTACTATCTCCGGCAAGGTACATACCCCTTCCTTGCCTCTTTCATGGCTTCAGGAATTACATTCATTCATCTGATCTCAGTTGACTATTTCATGTAATGCTTTTTTGCTTGGAAGTAAAATGTAATTTATTTAATTTTCTGTTCCTCTGGAAAATAGTGATGTAAGAGTCTTCATGGCCTGCAGAGAAGGGCTTTAATTGCGTGCTGTCAATAAATCTACTTTAGCAAGGTATTGAAGATTTCTTGGGTTGCAGGAGATGGCTTTGTCAGTGTTCATATGTTTATAGTGAAAGGACACCTCCTCTGCTTGAGTATGTGAGGATGCATCCCAGTAAGTTCATTGGGAAATCTGAGCATATGTAAACATAGTATATTGGAAAAGCTCTGTAAGCTTTTTGCAGTGATTTACTTGAAGTTTCAGATACTAACAGATGAGTAACATCGTTGTGATACCTAATCAACAAGGTTGCTGAAATTTAATATTGGTAGTTGGGGTAAATTCTCTGTGGTGCTCAGTTCTATCCAGGACTGCTTGTTTTGTCTGCTCGTGCAACTGAGACACTGCCTCATCATTTCAGCTCAGCTCAGACTGTGACAAATTTTAGAATATGCCACTACTGATGACTACTAGTGGTTATAGAAATTCTTATTGTAGCTAATATTGTGCAATAAAACCTAATTAATCTAACTTTGCTAATCTGCAAACATCAGTCTTCACAAAAAATCATTCTATCCCCATATTGTTTTATTAACTAAAGAATGACAAAAAGGTTGTTTACATTTCATATGAGATTATTTAAATTTTCTCATGGTTGCACATCAGGTGCACATTCTCAAGTAAATTCAAATGCTCTTGTATATTGTATATTATTATAAGTACATTATTACCTGCTTTACATTGTGTAAGTTTAGATAAATAACAGAATCACATTAGCAGTGAGAAAGAACCTCTTGGGGTCTCTAGCACATTTTATCCAGGGTAGGTCAAATTAGGTTGCTTTAGACCCTTATCCAGAAAAGCATCAAGTCAGAACTTGCTCTGTTCCACCTTGTGTCTGCTCCTTGACATCTTGCCTTATGGAATTACAGAATCACAGAACTGTCACATTTGGAAAAGACCTCTAAGGTCACGATGTCCAATTGTCAACACTCCCTTTCTTTGCCCTGGTAGCTCTGTTCTCACTAATACGATCCCATGTGTACTTGGCCTCCGTTGCTGCAAGGGTGCACTGTCGGGGCCCCCAGGTTGCCTTTTAGCCAGTCTCCCCTGGCTGTCTTTTTGCTTAGGATTGTTTCAAACCAAGCAAGATACAGGATGTGCATTTTTGTCTTCACTGAATTTCAGGAAATTTTTCTCAGCCTACTTCTTTCCAGCCCATTGAACATCTCTGTAGCTGAGAGCTTTTTCCCCAGTCTGTTACCACCTGTAAACTTGCTGAGAGTACTCTCTATCCTGAGCTGAGCTAGCCAAAAATAACAAAAAATCCCACTATTTCTGTTGAAAAAAAATTACTTTTGGCTAACCTAGTACCTTGTGCTGGCTCACTACGTGACTGTTCAAGGGAATGGTAGGAAAGCAGAGGGAAGCCTGTCAGCTCTGATGTGTATTGCTTTAAGTCACCCTGGAGTACTGTCCCCACAGTGTATGGATGGTAAGTACTAGCAAAAAAATGTTTAACTTGATAAGGCTTGTTCTTATGGGAAGCTGGTATAATGCTGTATTAGCAAAATTTTGACAGTAAAAAAGGGCATTTTCAGTAGGTTGAGTTACTAAACAGACCATAATGCAAGCATCTTTTTTGATTTAGGTAAAGTTTAGGAATCAGTTCAGCTTACTTATTTCTTGAGTGGTCAGGAAGTTTTGTTTATTGAATTGAAACTTTATTTTTAACGTTTTATACTTGCAATGCTTGTTTACATATTAGAATTAGGATTGGGTAAGAGCTGCTGAACACATTTTTAAATATGGATAGGGAAAATAAGTTTCTCTTCAGAATCATGTTATCCTATCCTCCTTGGGGTGTAAATAAATATGAGAAGAGAGAGGAAGATGTTGGATTTATTATCTTGACCTTGTACTGTGAAGAAGGCAGCCACTGGATTATGAACAAGGCAGCCAAGTCATCTCTACTACGAAAATTGTAGTAATAAAGAAGCTATTACTCACACCATGTTTGTTGTTTGAGTTCTAGGAAACCATCACCATTGTGATATAAATTCACAATGATTTATAGTTACTTTTCCCCTCCTGTCTAAATGTTTTATTTCTTCGTCTGTGACTATTGGGGAATGTTGTAGAGGATGAGTGATTTCTTCTAATACAGTGTGCTATGACTTGTCATGCATTCTAACGTCTGGTATTTCAGATGATGTGCAGGAGGCTTATAACCTGATTAAGGACCTGGAACCTACAGCTCCACAGGTAATTGGAAACTGATGTCATGGTACATAGAGGCAGAGGTTATAAGCTACTATGAAATCTGCCACATATAAATCTGGTATTCTGAGGACAGCTTGCCCCATTTTCACTTGTAAAACTCCTGTGTTTTACATCTTTTCATCAACAGTAGACAATGTGTATGCATAAAGTATTACATCTAGCATATATGCATACTTAGCATGTTTATTGTCGTAGCAACTGCATCTCTCTTGTGTGCAGACTTGATTCTAGTGAGATGAGCATTAGTGCACAGACAGGAGCCCTCTCCCAACTACAGCTGCTTGTCACTTCTGCCCTGGTAATCGTTACCATCCCTCAGTTCTACTAGCTCAGATGCTCATGTGGTTCATCCTGAAGCAATGTCAATAAAAATTAGCTAGATTAGATTAAACTGTTTAAATAATAGGTCTTTTCTAATTACATCTCACTTTGGCTGCAGTGAGTGAAAACTGCAGTGTCCTTTGGCTGCTACTGTGATTTTCTTTTGTGGCTGTTTCAACATCTTTAGTCTTTGATTTATTGCTCTTTGCAGTTTATTTTCCAAAGGTCACATAGCTGGGCATGAAAGGGACCTTTCATGAGTCTGTGTGAGTATTAGATGGAGGGAGGGAAAAGGAAAACCTCAAGAACACAGATCTGGTGATTTTGTGCTGAGGAATGCCTTCTGCTGTTGCTTTTCACTTCTTGCATTTTTAAGTGTAGCAAGACTTACTTCAAGTTTTCTGCAGCTTTGGTCCTTTAGCCTCCGTTTTCCTTGTATATGTGCCTAATATAAATAACATATATAGTTCTTGATCCCATTCTGAAATTACTATCTCCATGATTTTTTTCCATTTTTTCAACTCATGCTTGGAAGGAACTTCTTGCTGCTAAGACTTGCAGAACTCCTTCAGTTCTTCTCAGACTTCATCCTTGTCATGACGTCTGTAGGATAAAAATTCGTCATTTGTAAGAGAGTTGCTGTGCTAAAACAATTACTCAGCGTTCTGGCCACTACTCTGATTGTTTCCTTGCACTCCATTGTCGCTCTGTGTACATCTCTTTCACTTCTGTATTCACATTTATGACAGGGCTGTCCAGGTTTATTGGGAGTACCTGCTTCAACAGGTTTATATCTATAACTCTTAAGATTTAAATAAGACAAATGAGGTTATAACATGCTGAGAAAATCTTGCTCAAAGAATCGAAGTATAGTTATATCTCATAATAGAGATTAGAAGGTACTCTACTCCTGCTGCTGATTTAAGTAGAGTAACATTACCACAGAGCACAAACCTCTTGACATTTTTGCCCTGATGAGAAACACTGCATTTCTGGAAGAAAGATGGTAGTGTTTATGGTTAGCCAGTATGCATACTTGAAGTGGGATCTGTGCATTAATATAACAACATTGCACTTGATTATTGGTCATAGGGTGGTGAAGAGAGCATGACAGAATGCTATTGCACCTTTGCATCTTGCATATTTATCAAAGTAACTGCCTAACCAGTAGATTTTATTTTTTTTTGCAGTAACTGCTATTGTCCTGAAGCATTATTGTATTAACCAGCTACCTATTTAACTGAGTTGGGATAGAACTGGATTTAGTAAGCAAATAATGTACAAGTAGGCTTTTATGTGAAAACTCCTGAAATCTTCACCTTCTATTATACATTTTGCTATTTTTTCAGGAGTATGTCCTCAAAGGAGTGGTAAATGCAGCACTTGGACAAGAAACAGGCTCGGTAAGTGAAGCCTGTGAGGTTCTCCAACTTCTCCAACAGTGGGATATGAACAGATCTGTAGGGACTGGAACAGAGTAAAGGAGGCAGTAATTTCTCAATTAGATTGCAGCATCTCCAAGTCTCTCCATCTTCTTTTGAACAGTACTGAGTCCAGAATGAGTAAGATGCAAATTTCTGTTCCTAGTTCTGACAATTAACCAATTTGGCTTCTCTGTCCTGCTTCCAAAAAGCGTGTTTTCTTTCTACAGTATATCTAGGTACATATAGTAGCACGTTTACTTTTTTCTAGTTTTACTTCAGCTCTGGTTCCTCTTTTAATTGCTCCCCATCTGTTCCTCAGTGTATGTTCACTGTATATTGTAGCATCAACCCTGGAACTCATGTTGGATTTTCTTTTTTCTCTCCCAGAAAGATCATCTGAAAATTGCTCAGCAGTTCTTCCAGTTGGTGGGTGAGTCAGCCAGCGAATGTGGTATGTATGAAATGTTCTTTCTCCATTATGTAATCCTTCTTGCAATGTCCAAATACATAGCATCATATCTTTTGTGTAACTGGTGACTGTTAGCATAACTACAGCTAGTCATTTTGTTGCTAAAGGATGAATAACAGAAAGTCTAATTTATAATCTAAAACAAATTTGCAAGTTCAAATTAGAAGGCTCTATTAATTCCAAACCTTACTGTATGAATTTGTCTGGAATACTGCAAACTGCTAGTCTTTGCTGACAGACACTGTGGCAGCATTCCTTTGACTAAAAATCCCCATTATAGAAACAGAAGACAACAGCCTAATTAATAAAGTGCATGGCTGAAACCTCACAGGTATGGGAACTCACAGGTACAAATCTAGGACTGCTAATGAAATCCTATCAAATACATAGAGTCCTAGCATGGAGTGTGCCCTGGAACTGAGGGTGATAAAAATGTAAAGAAGAATTCAGCCACAGAGAGAAATGGAAGGTCTGGGGCTAACTCCTTGGCTGAGTGAAAAACCCAAACATTATAAAACCCAGCTGAAAAAAAAACAAAACCAAAAACCAAAAAAATGATGTATTTTAGATATTTATTCATTCAATAAGCAAACCCACTTTCCCTTGCCAAAGTAAACTAAAAAATCTCAAACCAAAATAGCCAGTAGTTGAACCACAAAAATTCAGCTGAACTGAAGCTTCCCAGTTTCCTTTGTAGGCATTGTCAGCAGGACTGTTTCTTCAGGTGGGAAACTTAGGCATCTTTATGGTGCAAGAGCTCATGGTCCTCAGAGACAGAATGCTTTCTCCTGTGTCCATGGTGACTAAAGAGAAGGAGTTCAAGAGGCAGAGCTGATGAAACTTTCAGAACTGATGAAACTTTAAGAAATACTCTTGAGCCATTCTATTCCCTTTGCAGCCCTTGTACTGTTGAGATTGTGCAACAGGGAGCTTGCCTTTGGAAGACTGGAAGTTAATCCATTGATGAGCTTTCCCTAACACACTACTCTTAATTATTGAGTCTGTCCCCTTGGAGTCAGGATCCCAGCTAGCAGAAAGAAGCCATATGAGCTGCAGTAGCAGACAGCTCTATTAGTGGGCACATAACTAACTGGGTTTGTGATGCCAGTAAGGTCACAGGGTGATTTGTATAATGATAGTGGACTTCTTAATATCCATAACAGTCATGGAGGTGTGATGAATAGCCATAGCACACGTGGATAAAAATAATACAGAGGCAGTCTGAGAAAAGATAGCCTGATAAGATGCATAGTGAAAAGAAAGCCTCAAACCAAAATTGAAATTATTAGGAAGTCTTAATTTGTCTAGGAAATACTTTAAAACCTATATGCTAAACAAGACAGGCTAAGACTTACAGTATGGTTGAGGGGAAAAAAAGGGGCGGGGGGGGGAAGAAGGAACAGAAACACAGTCTGCATTAGAATGGTGGGTTAATTGAAAAAAGATGAGTCTATGGGAAGGATTTGTTACAGCTAAAGGTAAAGGGAAACATTTATACTGCAAGCAGCTTATACTTAGTTCTTTAGTGTAAAAACTGCCTTGTCATCTTTTTAAAAACACATGGGAGGAGGCTGACAGGCAGTTCAAGGTAACTCCTTCTTTAAAGGCAAAATAGTGTGAGGGATTTCTTGTATTCTCAAATGAAAGAGAGGTGGAGGTCAACAACTGTAAATAGGAGATAGAAGAGGCAAACGGTTCAATCTAGATAGGACATAACAAAAAGCAAACAGAGGTAGACTAAGTATGTAGGTGCTTTTATAAAAATATTAGATGTTTTACAAGATGAATGAAGAGTAAAACACCTCATTTTAGAAAAGGAAGCTATAAACGTGAAATATTCTTTAAGTGTGATGGGAGGAAGGTAACACATGGGGTATTGTTAGTATTTAATGTACAATGGTGTATTACTATATAGATTATGCCAGTTGAGAAATGTTTCAAAATACTATAGAAAGCTTTTCTTATAAATAAAGTAAATGTCTTTTCTTTATCAGGGAATAACATTAAACTGGTTTAAATTACTTGCTAAGATAGGAGACTCATATTGAGGCTAAATTATTCACCAACCAGCCTGGATTGGAACAGTGACTGGCATATTAAGGAGGTTAGAGATTTGGTATAAATAGATAATTAAATAACAATGTGAGGCTTACTCTGCCCATGTTAGCGTAGTAAATGCAATGACATGGCATGATATAGAGAATTAATTTTTAAATGCTAAGTTTTCCTCTTTCTTAGGGAACATAGAAGTGAACAGGTGACTGTAGGCCAATACAGAGAGTACATAGAACTTGATTTGAAATTTTACAATGAAAATCCAATTTTGTTCTAATTATAATCAAATTTGAAATCCATGTGTTAGCACACTCAAAGATTTCCACAGTACTAATTCCAAAAAAGGAAGCTACATAATAACCTTTCTCATTTCTAACAAAAAATGTTTGGTGAAGTAGCAGTGAAAAGGATAAAATGCACCTGATTTCAACACTTGAAAGAACCTTTTGTTTCTTTAGAGAAAGGGCTTTTATTCATAATTAATGAGATATAAGAGACAAATAATGACATGGCTAGGTTTGCCAATGGTACAAAATTACCCAGAGTAGGAAAAATTAAAGCTTCCACAATGGTGAAAGCTGTGGAAGAATACATGAGACTGGGTAATAATATGCAAATTAAATATAGCTTTGATAAATGCAAAGTAGTACATAGGCAGAAAAAATAAACTATGGTTGCAAAATTATCAGAGAAGTTGAAGAGAATCCTAGGAACTGATGAGGAAAGAGAACAAAACAACAGTAATTAGTGTCGTTGTATACAGATGTGGTTCTGGTATGCAATTCTGGTTCTTACATTAAAAAAAAAATGTTAGAACAGAAAGGGTACAATAAAGACAGCAAGGATGATTGGAAAAAGGGGGTAGCTTCTTGAACAAGAAGAGATTTAATAATGGATCATAAATGGCCTGGAAAATGATGACTGCATTTGGGTACATTCATGATACAGAACATCATTAATGACAAGGAGAAGAAAAATACAGAAAAAATACTTACCATGCCATACAGAAAGAAGCATTGAAATAAATCATCACACAAGACAATTAAACCAAACAGCATTAATTACTTTTTCACATAAAACAACTTACTTGATATAGAATCTTGCAAGAACCAGAAGATATAAAGAAATTTGTAGAAGAATAGTCTGTGGGCTATTTAAGACAATTTTTTCAATGATGATTTAGGAAGTCTTCAGTGCAGATTGTTGGAAGCTGGGAGAAGCTTAAGAGGAAATGGCATTACATACCACAGCATGTACTGCATGTGCAAACAGAACACATTCTTTCTATAGCTCTAAATTCTTACTCAGCAAGCTTCTGAACCAGATAGATACTGGATTCAATAATAATAATTTTTTATGTCCTTATATAAATTAGCATATTAACAATTGTTGTATTTTGTGGTCATTTTTGCTATGCTGCCTTTGTCTTGCTGGATTTAGAATGGAGAATAGACTTCTCACTGTTTGGATATTTGGGCTTTTCCTAAGTAGCCAGCTCTGCTATTCAAGGATGTAAGTCATGCTTCAGCACCTCCCACTGTGTCAGTCCTTGCAAGAACCAATTACCTCTAGATTGTCTGTTTAAAATCTTTATCAAGTTACTTAACTCCTTTGCAGATTTATAATAACAAAAGTAGGTTGTGCTTGCTGGAGTGGGGAAATCCTATGCTGTGTCTTTGCTTGCAACAGGGCCTACACGTCTCCTGATCTTAATGCGGATTATCAAAAATCAATGGATTAAAATGAATATGTGGAATATTTTTTCAAAACAAGGTCCTGTCTTTCTGGCTTGCTCATCAACTGTAGAAAGCCCTTGACTGCTTTAAGAAAAAAACAGCAACAGACTGTTTAGGGAGATTACAGTGTCACATATCTGTAAAGCCATTTGGAGTAATCAATTAGGCCCTTCCCTATTTTTAATTAGATCTCTTACTTGGAGGTTGCAGGAACTTAGAGCAAACAGAGTTAATGGGAAAATCCTTTCCAATACATGTATGCCTATCATCTCATATTGAAAATTATGTATTTTAAAGGTAGTAAGGGTACCAAACCAAACAAAGGTACCCAAACCAAACAAAACCCACACCATCAAAAAAACCAGGACATACAGGAGTCAGCATTCACCCTCTAGTGGCAATAAATAATACCCAGAACACTAGCTTGGTCTATTATGGCTTTTTTAAGCTTAAATAAAATTCTTAATCCCAATGGTATGAAATGGAACTGGCATTACAAAGGAGGATACAACTAGATTTTTACAGCTAATTCTCGTGCTCTTCTCCAAGTGTCTTAACTGGATAGAAAATTAAACAAATCATATTTCTGATACAATTTAAGAAGGAAACAGGGCAAGAGGAACACTAGTAGAAGTAAATGACCATTAACATTTCCCTTAAATGCTGTGTTTCTGGTGCTTAACATAAGTTTTCCAAACTTAGTATATTGGATAAAAGCACCCTTTTCACTTTCAGTGGTCCTTGGTCATATCTAGTGTTGGGTAGGAGGAATGAAACACTTCTGGATTTTGTACAGTCTTCTCTTTGAGGTATTCTGTGGTCACCCTAAGTAATGTTTCAAAATGAGAACTTTTTCCTCTTCGTGCATGAGTCACATGGGATGAATTAGAAGTTTCAAGCTCTAGTTTTCCTGTCACTGGTAGTATTCATTGCTTATATATGTCATTATAAGTATGCCTGCATGTAAAAAAGAATAGAAAAGGATACAGTGCAGTTTCTGTTCCCAAACAGTTCCCTTCATAAATAACCAAATAATTTTCTAAAGTTGAAGAACTGAATAATGTGGTTCAGACATGGGTAAGGATGGATTGCCTCTATATGGAAATAACAAGACATCCAAGCTCAGTGCCAAAAGATTAAAACTGAGAATATTCTGCTTTCCTTTGGAAATATATTTTAAGATTTAATATAGTGCTTTCAGTTAATAATTAGTACCATACCTTATTTAATGGAGAATGTACGATTTTGCATATGTACAATGTATATTTTGTGCTGTGATATGGACTCCAAATATTGGTCAATACATGAAATTTCTATATGCAGAAAAGATATTTTAATTTCCTGGTGTGGATGGATTGATGGTAATCTAATCTACAATAGCAGATTACTTCAGGTAGCCTTAGGATCTTACGTCCTGTCACTTTTCCAGACTGTGAAAAACATGCTCTCTAATTATCATTTGATGTAGTGAAATAGTAAACATTTGATATCACTTGAACTAATGTCTTTCCAGCTGATATTTGGTTCATCAGTCTCTGACCAATCTCTGCTGGCTGGGCCTAACAAAAATAGTCGTAGTAAGCTTACTTCAGAACCTCTCAAAAAGCTTGGAAATAGTTTTTTTTATTAACACTGCTTGCAGTTTCAAAGTAGATAACAGCACAGTACAATAGCAGCAGTTTATGATGACATAGATGGTAGCAAAATTTACTGATACTCATCTGAACTGATATGCCTAACATATATGGCTTTACCACTTGTGAGCAATGTGATAACCCCAAGTGCTTGAAAATTAATTTTCATATTGTATTTCATCATTGAGTGTTTTTTCTGTGCATGTATTGTTTTTTTAATGCATATGTATAACACAGTATTTTCATTGTCTCAGATTTATTCATTTACTGCAACTAAAATTAAAATACATAGAGTTTCTTTGTCCAGGATAACTGAAAAGCATAATTTTAAAGAAAAAGGCTATAAGGTTAGAGTAACAAACTCAAGCTTTGTATCAAGTGTAATTTCCTAAGACTAAGCTCAATTCACAGTAAAATTATGCTGCATAAATTGTGTCATGGAAAAAGCCTATTACTTGAACAATTTTTCTCTGTAAAATTAGCTGTTGAGTGCAGTCTTGCAATAGTTATTCTATGCTGTAAAGAAAGTCGACAAGATGACTTAATAATTTTTCTAATCTGTAGTACAGTTCTTTACCTTGAAAAGGCAAGTTACTCTATTTTAGAAGCTAGCAGCTTTCATAGTTGCCAGCAGTCTTGATAGTTATTTTCATTACGATGTGATTTTTAAATTCTACAAATCTGCATTTCTCTTTTGAATTTTAGATACCATTCCAGGGAGACAGTGCATGTCCTCCTGCTTCTTTCTTCTTAAACAGTTTGGTAATGTCCTGGTTTACCTCAACTCGGTCAAGGTTAGTATTTTTATTTAGTATTGGTAATATTCTAATGTATGGAATCACTACATATGGAATTAGGCTCTACTGTGTGAGAAACTAGGTAAGCATAAAAAGGTACAGAAGAGCAATAGCAACAATAAAACATAGGAAGAACAGTGGGACATAGGTGGTCAATATAGCAAATGGATCAAAATATAAGGAAGCAGTTTAGTTAGCATTGTGCAACATGGTGGTGGTCTTATCATACTTGCAATTTAATCATTTCTGGTGGCACCACAGAAGACAAGATAATTAGAGGAAGGAAGACAATGAAAAAAATTGTGGATGTTTACGGGGTTGGCATAATTTTTTTTTTTTTTTAAGACTTATTGAATAAGTGATGAGATTACTGCCACTGGTTAATAACTGAGAACATTTTAATGAACAAGACTGTGTAAGGAAGACAGGGCATGAAGCACCCTGAAGAAATAAAACTCGTATTTTGTAAGTAAAGCTGTCAATGAAGGTTTAAGATAGGGCAGTATTACCAAAGAATATTATTTTTGCAGAACTAATCTGAGTGGTACCCTGCAGGCAATGTTGCATTTTTTCAAAAAGGAGATTCCAGCTGCCATAATGCCACATTATCAGATCATTAGAATTCATTGGATAAAATGGATATAACTTAGAGATACTCAGTTATAAATCAAAAGTGAGGAAAGAGAGAGAAGCTGGAGTGTGATTATAGGGTTAAGCGATCAGTCTTGTTCTACTGATTTGAAATTAGAGTTGTAAGAACTCTGTATTTGGTAGGAAGAAGGATGAGAACCTAAAAACAAATGATTAGGGAGATGCATTAGATGAGGACAATGACAATGTTCTAAAGAAAAATACATGGCTGTAATGGTGCCAAAAGCATGTGATAAGAATGATGAAGGTGTAGTGTTTTTGAGCTTTGGAAGGTCATTGAAGAAACCTGAACCAGCTGTAGCCACTGGAATGGCTTCACAGTAGTGGAAAGAAGAGACACCCCAAGTTGAGGCATGTAGTTGGAAAAACAGAGAGCTGGAAACTACAGTGAGATTTACTTTGCCTAATCTTGAGTAATCTAAAAGTCAGACTTCTGGTTACAACTTATCACCTGGTCTGTCTATAGAAAATGGGTACAGATGGTACTTCTAGAGGAGAATACATCCTATGCGGTTCATGCACTTGGAATGGTATGAGTTACCCCATAGAAATACCCAGCTCTTCCCATTTACCTTAAGTCCTTAAACAACTAGTTCTAACCTGAAAAGGTTAAAGTTAAATGCAATTACTTATCATCTCCAAGGTATATGGGAAAGCTTAGAAGTGAGAGTGGGAGCAAGAAGGGGAGCACCTGAGGTGGCAAACTGAGTCATCATTCATATCTGAAAGCAAGGCATGGCGAGTGTTTGTAAAAAAGAACTAGAAGCAAACAACATTAAACAGAACATAAGAGATTGAAAGTAGGCAATTGGGTGATCAGAGGAGAGGTTGGAGTCATGAGGCAAGTGAAGGTGAGGGGAATAAGAGAGAATTGTGCGTCTGTGAGGGTGTAAAGGAAAGTGTTGTAGGAATGGTTGGAAAGAAAATCGAAAAGGAAAAGGAAGAGCACAGAATACTCAGTGCCATTTTATAAGATGTAAGAGCCCGTGCAGAGGGAAATACAGATGAGGAATAGCTCTAATGTTTAAAAACTATTAAGAGGGAGGCAGAATTAATGACAGGTATGAGTATGCAAGTCTTCAGTCCTGCTATATTTATGAATTAGAAGAAAAATTTTTACCTTGTCATATGTGGAAGAAAATATTTTAAGTGTGCATAGTAGATAGGAAGGGTTATTTGACTGCTTGTTTGGATGTTTTGTTTTGTTTTGAAAACAGCTGTTTTGCCAAAAGCATGTAGAACTGCTTTTGCACATTATAACATATATGTAGATCTCAGCTTCTAAGCTGTACTTCACATACACATGCCTTTGGCATCAGTAACCATATACCTGTTTTGATTTTACCTGTATTTAGGCAAAGATATTTATTTATTTCTTATTATTACCCCAGTTTTCACAGTTGTAATGTGACTTCATTTATAAAGATGAAACAAAATATTATGCTAAGTAAAAAAAAATCAGTATAAAAAAAATTTACGTATTTCATAGCACAGTGGTATGCTGTTATTCAAAATATTGGGAACTCCCCCCTCAACTGCAGAAAAAAAGATGATTCAGAGAATAATTAGAAATTGAAATACTGGATATTGGATATTTAGGAGAGAAGTATTTGATATAACTGGACATTAAGAATATAAAATTAGATGAAATAAGAATTAGAATAAACAAGGTAGATTTGAAACCACCGTTTCTATTAGAGGAGGCTGAAAACAAGATAGATTTTGCAGCAAAATCACATGTTTTCTAAGAAAATTCATTTTGTCCCTCTCAAAACACAGTTGTTTTATGGAACTCATTGTCATAATTCAAGGTTTGGCTGAGGCTGCAAATTTGAAAGGTTCTATAGACTGTATTTAGCAAGCTACAAAACTATCAAGCTTTAGTAAAATATATATTAAATTTTTGAAGGAAATCATAAATACTGGTACTTTGGGATATAATGGTGCTGATAAATAATAAAGTACAAAGTTTTCTGCCTACCACCACTCTCTTTGCATGGTCCTTTTGAAGTAGTTGGCACTTGTCATTTTCCAGCTGAGCCTAGCCACTGTTCAGATTTACTTGGGTCATTCCCATCATCTTCAGGTCACAGGGATGCAAATAATTTTTTCCATACCATTTTACAGGCAAAGTTTAGGTGTCTATACAGTCACCTTAGAGTTTCATTCACAGGAATCAACTTCAGTAGAATCTCTGCACCTCTTTAACTGGAGTTGTGCACTGTGAAGGTTGTTTGCATTGTATTCTCTCAGGAAACACCACCTTCATCCATGATTGATTAAAACTGCTTCAGGCATTAGAACATCTCAAAGGACACCTAACTCTGCATGTATTGCCAGCTGCCCTGAGGGTGACTTATGAAACCAAGGATCAACCAAGAAAACAAGCTAATTCAGGATCAGCTGAGTTCTGGTCACAACGACCACTTAATTGTTCAGCTGGGTATCTGACCATCTAATTGAAATGGACACTCAGAGCACAGTTAGTTTTATGAGAAGTTTGAAGATGAGTAAGAAGTCTGCAAAAGAGTGAATTTCAGTAAATATAATGGAGTTGAAGAAGAAAAAGAGAGAAAAAAAATCTAGCTGCTGTGAATGTGTTGCACCATCAGCAGCACTAGTTTGTTTTTACTGGGTTTGTTTTTGCAGCAAGTCTGGCCTCTAGCACTAATACAGCCAGGATAGAATGTCACAGTTTTCCAGTTTGGTTACTGACAGTTTCTTTTCTATTCTAATTCAAAAATACTATGGGAGGCTGTTTGAACAGAAGGAACTATTTATGCAGTAAAACCTGCATCTTTGTTAACTCTTTGCTTTGACTTGTGCTGATTCACATGAAACATCATTCAGGAAGAATATGCTAAAGTGTTGTAATTCTCATATGGTGAAACCAGTTAGTTCACCCTAAGGGTACTGAAATGTTTTCACAAACTGAGCTTGAGATTCATCTGATTGGTTCATCCTCTTACTTTTACATAGCTTGATATATTTGCTGGCTCTTTTGGACCTATCATAGACTACTTGGGTGAAACTTAAACATCTGGCAAGTTGTGGCCACCCCCTACCTCACATTGCCAGGCACTGGCTTGGTGCAAATGGGTGGACTGGGACAGTACCCTTTGTTGACTATCTGTAACAGGGAGGGAAAGAAGTCCCTCAAGTATTCCTATGTAATGAAAGAAGGTAAAGAACAGTGGGAAAGGCTTTTGTCTCTTGCTTCCCATATTTTTTGTACAGTTCCAGTTGTGTACTTTATTCACTCCTCTTCAATGAGGGAAAAAAGAATTTGGTTTTCCTAAAGAAGTTCTGCTTCTTTTATAGGTGCTACACAAGGAAAAAACATTAATTTCCCACACAAATTGCTGCTGTGCACACAGGAAATCTTTTCTTTCAGTAACTATAGTGGATAAATTAGCCTGCTTTTTTCCCATGCTCTTTCAGATGCACTGCACCTTGATCCTCAGTCCCACTCATACTTGTAGCTGTGGTATTGTGTTGCACCTTAACTCTACCAGGTCTACTGATGCAACAGTACCAGACAGTGCTGATTACAGAACACAGCTGATTTTTGGTCATACAAGTTATACCTCAATCTGGACATCTGCCTATGATAAAATCTAAGTTATTTGGGTCAAACCTCAGGCTAATCTGTACCTAGAGTTTTATTTCCTGCTTTGGAACATGCAGATTTTCATAGAAGAGACAGCTAGATCAGCCTAATGTGTCATTAAGCAGATATGACCAGTCTAATATTATGGGAGAGAAAAATTTCTACACTTCAGAGAGAGAGAAGGGTGCCTGTAAATGAGACTTGAGTGTAAGGAAGTCCTATTCCATGGTGTGCTGACTGGTTACAGCAGTGATACTGCAGCTCCGGCTCCGTCATGTGATCCTGTGTGTCTGACTACCATCTATCATATAACCAGATCCACAGGATCTCTTGTTGAACCTTGAGAAGTCTTGGGAAAACAAACTGCTCATCTTCTTAAACCATCAGGGAGTCAACTGCCTGTTTACCACCCTGGTGGTGAAGTAAGTGCTGGGGAGGTGAAAGAGACCATGGCAGCAGAGCGTGTCTTCACATGCCCAAAGTGAAAATTATACCTACAAAAGCTGCCACTGCAATTCTGAGCTTGGAGCATTCTCCAGATCTCTCATGGTTAATACTGTGGAATGTTCCAGCTGTGTTTGTAGTCTTGAACGTAGGATGGAAAGCCAGTCCATAATTTTCTACCCACTGTTTATAAATGCCGTATATTCTTAGTGTGGGTTTTTCTTTTTCCTTCCCACTGCCTTGATATAGTCTACTCAGATTTGGGGGGGCAGGGAGGAGATTTTAATGTTATTATGTCATGGAAGGAGCTTTTCTTTTGTTTATTTACTTGAATTTTGTCTATTTGGCTTCTTTTCCAGAGTTATTTCTACAACGATGACACTTTTAACTTCAACTACGCCCAAGCCAAAGCTGCCATGGGCAATTTTAGTGAGGCTGAAGAGGTGTGTATGTACTTTCCTGAAAAAAACACAATGGAAACATTTTTCATGTACTCCCCTCTTTCCTTCCTTTCCTCCCCCCTAGATCTTCACATTGGTTGAAAATAAGCAGCTTGGGTGGAACATCAACTTCCCCTACTTAAAGCAACTGAAACTCTCAATGAACACTATTTCAGTACAGATTGTGTTGCTAATCTTGTAATGTGAGGTACATGGGTAGTCATGCTGCTTGTGGTGCATCACAAGAGTGCTTGCAGCTATCTCTAATTGATCAAAGAATGCCCTCTTAACCAGATTTCCTAGCTTTGTCTTATTATTCAGAATGACTAGGGCATCCTGAGTAAGAGACAGTGAATAGTTAAGAGCTCCTAGGTGTCCCTAAAAATTTGTATTAAAAAAAAAAAAAATTAAAAACCATTCTTCCTCTGGGAGATGTGGGAGGAAAAGAGGAAGTGCTCTGTATCTTATTCAGCAGCATCCAGATGCAGCTGGAAGAGATTAACTTCTACACACAGCATTTTTTTATGTCTATGTACAGTAAAAACTTAATTACAACTAAAATATGCAAAAGCAAATAGCTATTATGAAGATGGAAGCAACATTTTCCACAACACCAGAAAGAGGACAAGCCAGAAAGAAAACACTAACCACAAAGTCTTAAGTGAATCATAGAGGTTTGGTTGCTTGGGGTTTGGTTTTGTTTTTTGGTTTTTTTTCTGGGGCGGGAGAGGGTTTTTATCTGGAGGTTTTTTGTTTTGCTTTGGTTTTGTTTGGTCAGAGGTTTTTTTGTTTTCCTGTCATTCTAACTTTTTAACTCTTCAGGTTTCTTGATAACAGAGCTCCCGCCCCAGGGTTTTTGGTTGTTCCCCTCCCACCACCCCCAGCATCCACCCCCTTTAATTTCTATGACCTGAAATTGCATCTCTGTTTAAGAAAAATACACAAGACTGTCAGGCAAAATGAATATATATTTCAATTCCCCCACCTTAATTTAATTAGCTTAATTAAAATGCAGGTGAATATCTTAAAACTATACTAGCAGGCTATGGTGATAAAAATGATAAAGCTGTAAGCAAGCTTTAGTTACAGCCAGGCAACAAAGAAGCACAGAGTTGTAAATTGCTGTTAGTACATATTTTTCCCCCTAGGTTGTTACAAAGTATTCTACATAAATTTGTGTTACCTAGCTCAGGTGTTCAAATAAATGGATTATGTAATTACAGTGGCTTGTCAGTCCTAATGTCTGATCTTTTCCTGTGATGACACTTGCACATAAAGATCACCCCCAGTGTCTCATAAACTTGTAAAATATCTCTATATATAGCATGTATTAACTTACTAAAAAACTTAACTTCCCTGGACATAATGAAATTAAACCTATGATAAAATGCTACTTATGCTGATAATGCCGCTTTATTTTTTTTTTCTTTATTTCTTCCCCATCCCCCAAATTACGGGGTCAGTAATATGTAACCAATAAAAATATCAATAATTTGTGGAACTCACTGTTGCAGTACATATATGTGCTCCTATAAAGGTACTTTGGGTTTAGCCAGTAGCATCCTAGTATCTTTTTAAATACAGCTGCAGAGAGGCATAAATAGCTTTGTGGGGTTTTTTCCTGTGAGTAAAGGCAGAATATATTTTAAAATTTGTATCTTCATCCAATGCATGTTTTTAGATAAAGTTAAAAAATCGTATTTGTACAGTAAGTTACAAAAGATAAATGTTCTGCTTCGGAACCCTACTGAAACCAAAATGGTTAAAAAGGGCTTGTTGCTGACCCGGAATGATCTCTGACACGTATGAGGAGGAAGGGCTCATACATATGTGAAACTTCTGGTGTTTCAAGAAGATGCTAATGCAATTGCTTGCATTGCTTTCTAAACAAACACATTCCAAATAGCTTTTCCCACAGGGCCAGTGTTCCTTTGTGCTCTTAGTGTTGCATGGCCGCCCACTGGCACTTGCTCAGAGCAGGCCGCACCCTCCCCGCAGCTCCGCAGCGATCTGCAGCTGCTGAAGCCCCTGGGTAAGCAATGGCACCGCTTGAATCCTCCACCTGCCCGGCACAGAGACTGCCCCCCAACTCTGCTGACAGACCCGAGCTCTCCTCAGCAAACAGTTGTTCCTGTGGCTTAAGCCTTAGCTGCGTGTCGAAACGAAGCAAGTCTGCCTTCAGTTTGTTTAAAAGTACATGAATGTATAATCTTTTATTTTCCTTCTTCCTGCAGGTGTTCCTTTTGATCCAGAGTGAGAAGATAAAGAATGATTTTGTTTACCGTAGCTGGCTAGCTCGCTGCTGTGAGTCACTTCACCCTCAACATTGCAGAATGCAGAGCCTCCCTCCTATTGCATCAGTCTTGGCAATCCACTTCTAAATTGAATTTTATGTTGTAGGTGGATTCAGGGCTATGAAAGTGAAAAGCTGATTGCACGAGTTACAGTGTGGGTGGTTATTGCACCTCTCATACATCTGGCTTTAGTAAGCAATTACTGCTTCAGTGCTGTGCTGCTATGGTTTGATCAATGCAGCTTTGTCCTAAGCAGTGAACCTTTTTCTTCTCAATTGTCCACTCAATTGCTTGAGTGAAGATTTTCTGCCTTAAAAGACTGAGTTACAACTCCGAAATGTGCAGAGTAAAACATAAAATAGAAGCACCCACACTGGCACAGGAGTCTGTCTGACTCCAAGAGCAGACAGTGTCAGATGGCTGGTCTAGGGAAGAGAACAATCAGGCAAGCATATTTGGTATTTGCCTTCCTACCATGGTTACTCTGTGTTGTCCAAATTCTTGTCCCTCGGTGATGTGCTCTATAATTTCCATGGGTTTTTTTTATTTCATAGACTTTTCCTTTCTTCCCTTGAAACCAAAACATTTGCTATGTTTAATACCCTTTAGGAAGTTTTATTTAGTATTTCTGAGTTAGTTTTTAAAACCCTGCAGAGCACGCCTCAATACAGGTACAGCTGTATTGCCACATGCAAAATAGTTTAGAGGTGGGCTTTTCTGATGACTCAAGCCTGAGACTCCCTGGGATATTATGTTTTCCTTACAGTGCCTCAATACAAAAATGTTCTCTTACCATATAATTTTCAGTAGTTGTTCTTGGAATGTAAATACATTTTTTGGGGGACATTGTGTCATATTGCAGATGTGGTCAACATCTCTAATGTGATCTTCCCAGGCAGACATCACACCTATGGACATGTATCAGTGTCTCTCTTCTAGGACATGCCAGTTTATTTCCTTTTTCAGTAAGCTGCAGTACCAAGTTGTGCTTGAGTGTTTTATATGTGAATGTTTTATGTGAATTTCTTTGATGGGCAAACTCCCATTGCAAAGGGAAATCATGGTTGTTCAGTAGACAGTGTTCATCCCTTTGATCCATGCTGCAGTAGTTCTCTGACATCTGGGAAAGCAGAACTCTTTAAAGGTGCTACTTACTATACAAGAAGTAAAGCCAACACCACATTATCAATTAAAAATTTTCTAGCTCTTTTATAGGAGTTGCTGTTTATTCTTTAGCGTGCATTTTGACATTCTGAATTCTGCCAAGGTTTCAGTAGGGCTGCTGTATTCTTCTGTGTCTGTCTTAAAATTTTGATTTTTCATTCCCAAACAGCTACTAGAATTCCTGCAGAAACAACTATTCTTGATTAGTATAGTTATCTTTTGTGTCAATCATGTAAATTACCAGTAGATCCTTCTGGATAAAAGCTAAAGTAGAACTTAGAAAGTATAATAATACATTCATGTCAGAGTATGATTAGGTATTAAGTCATGAACGATTCAATGCAGAAATATTTGCAAAGGGCAAAAAGTACCATAAATTCATATTTTTAGATGCTAGACAGCCTTTTTTGTTTGTCTAATATTATTGTACCATTTGTACCAAATTCTTCTTGAAGAAAAAGTTAAAAAGCATTGAATCGGCACAGTGATCCATTTCTCTAGAGAGATGGGTTGGTATCTGGAAATTAAGACCAGACTGTTTGCCAGTGTGTATGGTATCTGGAACTGATGGAAGAAAAATCTGATTTGATGTCTTGCTGCATCCTAAATGAGTAGTGTCTATAAATTCTGTGATTTTATGTGTTTTTTGTTGGTATTACCACCCCTTCTACCTGCAACATATTATTGGCACAGCGGGCACAGATATAAACAGCCCCTCTCCTGAAAGAGCGTAAGAGTGGTTCATGTGTGAACAGCCACCTACTCTGTGAGTTGCTGGTAAGACTTGAAAAAGAAAGGAATAATTGATTTTCTTTTTTCCCAGTACTTGAATGAGTCTGGAATTATCAATATCAACCTCACATTCAATAGAATAAGTTCCTACCTCCTTAAAATCAAATTTCAGAATTTTCTGTTCAAACATCCTGATGGAATTTCCACTAGCTGAGATGGAAGATTCAGATTCTTGTATTTATAATTGTGTATAGCAGTGTTGTTTAAAGTTAAATGCAAGTGAAGAATTCTAGTCACATAGGCAAATTTAAAACCAACACAGAATCACAGGTATTTGGAAACATTTTTTCTAGTAGATGCATAGTGATAAGTTTTGTAATGCTTGCAGGAGCTTTGTGCCCCCTTCTCCCTCTGGTTTGCTGTGGTTCATGGGAATTGAATGTTTAGCTCAAAGTGGGCACCAAGTATTAAAAACCTCGATTCATTGCCAAATAATTTTATTCTTTGTTTTAAGAACACATAATACTAAATCTCACCATCTAATTGGATTGCCACTTACCATTGCCCTGCATAAAATAGCTTCTCTCATGCTTTCCATTCTGCTTCTTAATCACATCTGAAATCATGACAGTTGTGCTTATTGCTCTAGCTCTGAAATATAAATTCAGAAGTAAATGCTATAATTATTCCTCTTGACATTGGTATTCTCAGAAATGCTGTTATCACTAGTAAGGCAGAAAGACAAGTTTCCCTTCCCAACTTCATTCTTATGGGATGAGGCATGCATTTACATTAAGCAAATAAATTTGGGAACATTTATTCCGCCTGCCATTGAGTATTTTGCATGGCATATTCTTTTCACAATCCCAGCTTTTTGTTCTTATTGCAGATATTAAGAATAAGAAACCACAGATGGCCTGGAATCTCTATCTGAAGATGGAGACGTCAGGGGAGTCCTTTAACCTCTTGCAGCTCATTGCAAATGATTGCTACAAAGTGAGTCTTCTCTTTAGAATTTGGTGTACGACATATTAATTCAGTGGTTGTACCAACAGACATTTTTTTTACACTTTCCATAACTGTCATCAGCAGTGAACTTTCTTTAATAACAGTGCAAATGAGTTGGCAAGAATTAGTCAGTATTTTAACCTACAGGCCTTCTTAGTAGACAACCCGCTGATTATAGCATTGGTAAATTAATGCATGCTTGAGCTATCAATAAAGATAACAGTTTCTTCTACTAGGGATTCATTGTTCATAGAAATGACAAGAAACTTTGAAGAAAAAAAAAATCTGGCATAGATTCAGCAGGGAGTCTCATGCTGCATTTTTTCTTGGACAGTGGTTTGGTTTTTTCCTTGAAGATCGTAATGGCAATGGGAGATACTCCTTTGTTATTCATAAGGAAATGGAAAGAGAATCCCCAGAACTGCCATTCTGTCTACCCAAGTAGGGAAAAGAGACATGGGGTGTGTGTAATCATTAGAATTCAAACTACTCAGAAAAAAATTGTGAGCTTAACTGTGTACTATGGCAGGATCCCTGATAACACAATATATTCTTCTTTTGAACCTTTTCTAGAGAGAGCTTTTAAAGAGATGAAGTTAGACTAAGCTGTCAAACATTTTTAAAAGTCAGGCTAGACAAGACAATGTCCACTCTAGTAGGGATGCTAGGACATCCCTAGGACATTTAGTAGGACATTTTAGAACAAGTTAAAATATATGCTACCTTACTTGTATTAAGTTTCAAGACTGTGTATAAAAGCTATGTTGATAGTTAAGAGATCTTGGAAAGATTACTATACTTCTGCCTAAATTCCTAACATCTAATTCTTAAGATGATGTCTGTATACAGTGAGATTCAGAGCTGATTGAAGTTTTCTTGCTGTTCTGCAAAACATGAAAAGAAAATATGGGAGTTCCATCTGCAGGATGGATGTAGAGGTATATAAAGAATTGCTTGAGAGGCTTGTAAATGACACTATAGGAGAAAGCAAAAATTTATTATTTTTTGTCCTATGCAAAGACTACTGCTGTGCAAGATTTCAGTAAACAATAATAGAATGCTGTATATAGCATTCTCTCTGTCATCTACAAGGATGATTGTGTTGGGACCTAGAGGGATAGCAGCTAAGTGTTAGAAGGAAATTAATGTTCTTTGGAAAAGTGTCATGGTGAGACACAGGTTCAGAATGTATTGGCCAGAGTTTATTGTATCAGAAGGTGGACTGAAGTTCTTTGGGGAACAACAGTTTTAGATTTAATTTCAGTTAAATGTACACAAGTAAATACACCAGAGCTAGCAGCTATTAGCATAGACTTATTAAAGATACAGTGAACAAATTTGCCACCATAGAGGAAAGATAGTAAACTTTACTGTACTCTAGAGGAGAAGCATCTCCACACTTTGGATCTTTGGATTTATCTAGAGTTCTTTAAAAATGCACTTAGAGGACTAAATTTTTCAGCCTAATTATGTCTACATATGGCCATAAATGACTGCTCCAAAGACCCAGGAATTTAATTCCAACAATTGTTACAGTAGTCTTATAATTTGTATTTCAGCTCTACCAGCTGTTTGTACCTTTTCCACTAAAGGGCAAAGCCCATGTTGTTTGAGTTATGCAGTGTTTTCCAGCTGTTCCTGAAATGTTATGTGGTATTATATTGGAGGTCCACAGACAGCACCATAGCTGTAACTTAAGAAGGCTGTCACACCAGCAGGATGGTGAATGAACATGGATGGAGCAAGGTTAACAGCATCCTGCAACTAGGAGTAGCTGAATGCCTCGCTGCAGGTAGTTGTACAGTGAGGAAGCTGGGATGCAGCATTTCTGCCTAATTTCTTGCTGCTTCTCATGCAATAGCCCATTTTATCCACGTAAGGAACAGCATATGACTTGGGGTAAAACATTTCCTGCTTTTATATCAACTAGAAGTAGGACATTAATCTAGTATCTGCTTAACAGAACTAGAACAGATGCCAGTTTGGAGAAATCAATAATCATTTTTTTAATTTTTAGCTGACATGTCTGTTACTGTTTCTACTCATTGTGTTTACTCCCATCCAATTAAGTGCTTGCCAGTCACCTGTGGTTAAAGTCCTCATGTGTGAAGAAAAGGGAATTACTACTCTAATTGTATCTCTGACTAAATTATCCAGACATAGCTCCCACAGCCTGTCCTTTTGTCTCAGCAGATGCAGGCTTCTAGCCACCAAAGGATGGGAGGTTGTACTCCATCTATGTTCTGTGCTCTCGCAGGGGAAGATTCTAGCCCCAAACAGCATTGCTCTCCTGGCTTGCACAAGTGAAGAACTCTCAGTCATAGATGCAGTCCACCTGAGTCATGCCTACTCTGAAAGCCACACTTACTGCAGTCACTCCTTTTGCACTGACTGTTGTCAACCAACTTGCTGCTTGTTCTCATTTAAGAGTAAAGAACCGAAGGCAGAAAAGATGGGTACACAGTGGATTTTCCTATGCTCAGGAAAAATTTAGGCTCTGGAGTCACTGTGTCTTATTTTGTACTGTACAGTAACAATGAAGAAGAAATCTGTCTCTAAGCCCAGAAGATACTCACTTATGTCTCTGTGACCATCTCTAGATGAGGAAAAGCTGTTCAATTTTCAAATATTTGGACTAGTTTAAGTTGATATTCTATCAAGGACATTGGTATAGTTGGTACAGTACTAGAATTGGGCACCTCATTAAGAAAAATGTTCTGTAACCTAATGTTATCTGTATATGATCAAAACAACAGTGTTGATCATTACTAACTAATTAAGTTCACAGTGCAGTTTGTCTATAATATGTTCAAAGACACAGACCAGTAATATTATAATATCATCTGTTTCCCTACAGTAGAACTGAAAGGTGTCTGGTCTGTGTCACTTACTGCCTGCAAAAAAACAGGCAAATGCACATTGCTTCTGTGACTTCCTACTGATTTCAAAAAACTTAAAATTTTTGATCCTCTTCTGAAAGACAGTCAAATAGTCAGGAATAATGTTTTACTTTCTGTGCAGATGGGGCAGTTTTACTATTCAGCCAAAGCATTTGATGCTCTGGAAAGACTGGACAGTACTCCTGAATACTGGGAAGGAAAGAGAGGTGCTTGTGTGGGTGTCTTTCAAATGATCTTACTTGGCCATGAAGCAAAGTGAGTATTCTGTGTTCTATCTGAATTTATTTTGCTATTTTCCTATTTCCAGTTAGCTGTAAGCCAATATAATAATCTTAGCTTTAGGACTACATATCCTTGTCCAGTTCTTCTTTGACCTTTCAGAGAATACAATGGCCAGTGGTTCCATGTGCACTCTTCAACTGGAAGTGTGTCATCCACAGCAATCATTCTAGAATATATGGTGGAGAATAACTTACCAGCATATGCTATGATCTCTATGAAACCAAAATACATTAGTCATTATCCTAGAAGAGCTAGGTCATAAATGTAGTGTGTCCATGAACTGAGGAAAGAGAACATAATTTCATATTCATGGTGTAAGAATGGAAAACTCCCATGGCGTTTTAACATTCAAAGAACAGAACTAAGGAAAGAGTTAATCAGTGCTATAGGAAGGACACAATTTCTCTAAAAAATCAGTAGATGAGGCTTTATTTTTGCTAAAATTTGCTTTTTGAAGACACTGTCCAGGTCAGACAAATATATGTCTTTGATGAAAGCTTAAAGGAAATTATAGGTGTTTAATGATAATTTTGCTTCTGGCCCATTTCACTGGGTGGGAGAATGAGAGTAGTGAGGCTGTATTTAAGAACTGGTCCCTCATAAATATTCTGCTGTGATGCCAGATGGCCATTGTCCCCTGGCCAGAGCTGCTGGTTCATACATGGCTGGTATGTCTGTATCTTGGCTTCTACATCTTCCTTGTATTCCCTTCTCTGCTGTAATAATCTCATTAACTACTGAATCCTTCCACTGTCCTTTTAGCAAGCAGATGCATTAAAATCCACATAGCTTGCCTGGTTTTCAGTATGCACACAAGTTCATGCTATAAAGTAGCTGGCAAACTTCAGCTTCATATTGGTTTATCCTATTGGTAATGTTCATTTCCATGTTATTTGTGTTTATGTGTCAGGTGCTTTGGCAGTATTAAGCTACATATTGCCATACTGAAGACTAGCAAATAGCATTAAAGAAAAAAAAAATTGTTCTGCAGAACTATTTTGCAAGAGTAAAGATACATAAATTCACATGTGTGTGCACTAAGCTCCAAAATAATTTCATATACCTTTTTTTTTAACATTCTTTTTTCTCCTTGTTACAATTGTATACAAGATCTTTTTTGTTATTGTTTTGTTTTTGGAAGGGATGCAGTGGGTTTGGGACCTAACCTACGGTATGGTTTTGCTTATTCCTGCTCCACAGAGCAATGGACCTCTCTGTCTAAGAGCCTCGTTTTGCAAAATAGTTTGGTTGTGGGTAGTTGTTTATTGTATCAGTTGCATCTCACCCTCATTTAAATCTGTGTCTTATGTCTGTGTAGAGAGACTCTACGGGAAGTGCTGCATCTCCTGAAGAGCACTGGTAATTCTCAAGTAGAATACATTGTCCGTATTATGAAGAAGTGGGCCAAGGAGAACAGAGTCCCTGTTTAAGTCATTGCCACAAAATGGGCCGGGTCAGTTACTACCATCTGTGTGGCTGGGAGATGTGGGTCTTGGTTTCTCCTCTGCATTCTGGGTGTCTCATTCCTTACAGGACTACAGACTATCAAGCAAATTGACACAGCTGGGCAACAGCATAACGCAGTGAGATTGCAAAATGTTCAGCAAATACTTTTTTTCATTAAAGCTTTATTCCTCCTTTTTCTGTTGCACCACTCTAGATTTCTCATTCAAAGGTTCTCGTCGTTTTAGTGGTAGCTCCAACTATCCACAAGTCAAAGTGCCCCCCAAATGTTCCCCAGGTTTCTCAGCACAAGTAACTGGAGTGCTTTGTGGGGTTTTTCTTAGGCAAGTCTTCTGGCCTCTCAAGGAGAATCATTTGTTAAATGGCTGAGACTAAGCTACTTCAACATGAGGTAGAACATGGAAAGTAGAGAGGATGATGGTGACAATCAAAGGCCAGTACCAGGATATCAGATAATACATGAATATTTATATATATTACCTCTCTGGGGTAAAATACAAACCTTATTCTGAGCATTATCCTTTTCTGGATAAATCTCAATAACTAATACCTTCATCTTAAATTTTTGTTTGTAAGGGTTGTTTTCTCTCTTAGCATTAATCCTGAAGATGAGGGTCAGTCAACCCAAAATGCTACAGTCCAAAGTGGCTACTTGCTTTCTAGGTTGGTTGCAAAGCATGAAAGTACCATCTTTTTCAGAGCATGGAGATCTGACCAACTGTATTGTTCAATCTTGCTTCAAGATCTGACACTCAGAACATTTATTCATGTTAATATAATTCATGTGAGTAGTTTAGCAAGCTGATAATAAAAGAACTGGATGTTTTGACTAGTTTTCATCAGCATTTATTGCCTTAGTTAGCAATACATTTATTATATTTTTGAATTTATTATACTCTCCTGTTTTCTAAGGAGAACAGTTCAGGGAATAGATAATTGTAAAAAGTCAACAATTGTAACATAGAAATGTATTATGTTTTGCAGCAAAAAACATTTTAGTATTATTTGTAAAAGGAAACTTTTACAATTCATCGATTTGTGAAGTACTTATGAAATATTTTTTTATCTCTTTGGGGGAAACTCAGAATACTGTATTCTTTACTGTCTGTGTTTTGATTAAAGCTGTTAATTGAATCCACAGTTTAAAGTCTTGTTCATCTGTGTCACTTCATACTGAAAAAATTGAAATAGTGTATTTATTTTGCTATGGAATAGGGCAGATTTGTGACTAAACGTTAAATGTGTATTTAATAATCCTTCAAAGGCAAGTCAATGGCCTTAGTCCTGTTTTTTTATGGTGGTTTGATGCTGAAAATCAGGAGACTGGGTGTATAGGGAACATATACACCTTTCTGCCATGTCAGCATTGAACGTGAGCCAGCAGTGTGTCCAGGTTGCCAAGAAGGTTGCTGGCCTTGTGTTGGCATCCTGGCCTGTATCAGGAACAGTGTGACCAGCAGGGCAGGGAGGTGATCCTAGCCCTGTACTCAGCCTTGGTGAGGCCACACCTTGAGTACTGTGTGCAGGTTTGGGCACTGCAGTATAGGAAGGACACTGAGGTGCTGGAGAGGGTGTGGAGAAGGGCAATGAAGTTGATTAGAGGTCTAGAGAATGAGAGGCTGAAGGAGCAGGAGCTGTTCAGCCTGGAGAAGAGAAGGTTGAGGGGTGACCTTATTGCCCTCTACAGCTACCCAAAGGAGTCTGTAGTGGGGCGGGTGTTGGCCTCTTCTCCCCAGGGATGAGTGATAGGACAAGAGGTAATGGGTTCAAGTTGCACCAGGGGAGGTTCAGATCAGATATTAGGAAAAAATTCTTCACTGAAAGAGCGGTGAAGTATTGGAACAGGTTGCCCAGGGAGGTGGTGGAGTCACCATCCCTGGAGGTATTAAAAAAATGGGTAAATGTGGCACTTTGGGAGATTATTTAGTGGTAAGGGTGGTGTGGGACCGACAGTTGGACTCGATGATCTTAAAAGTCCTTTCCAACTATGATGATTCTATAATTCTGTTTTTACTGGCTTAAGCAAAAACTGTGGGTATCATCATTTGGGTATCTAGAATTGCACTGATAGTTGTGGCTACTTGCATTTACATGTATTTACGTTTAGAAAACTGATGCATCATACTAGCAACAATAACAGAGATTTTTCAGCAGAGGCAGCTTTCCAGTGATTCTGAAAGGAGCACTACTCTTACTGAAAGCAGTTAGAAAACACCTTTCACTTGTAAAAGGCATTTTTGTTCCCACCCACTTTAATTAATGTGGAAACAGATTGGATATACAATTATGAGTCTTGGTACAAAGCTTTGAAAAACCATGTTGGTGGCTTTGTAGCAGATGTTTAATGCATCTAATCACTCCCTTTATTGAAGCTTAACCTGCAGGAGGGCTGAAGATCATCCAAGTCCATTGCAGACCATTTTACATGTTGGTTTAATCTTCTGAAAGATTCTGGCATTGCAGCATAAGGGACTGGGGAGTAATTTTAAATTTCTTATCTGTGAATAGTAAAGAAGTTTTTGAAAACCTCACCTTTATTCACTATAGTCATAAAGTCATATTTGATATGCTAAATAATGTGTTTTCTAGCACAGTACCTTTTATTGACTGGTAATACATTTTTTGTTATTTAAGACACAAAAAACTAGGGACTGTGGGACTTTGTATTAAGCAGAGATGAAACAAAAGATATATTACATACTGTCCTAGCATTTAGGGTCTTGGTAATGGAACAGATACATTGATACTGTTAAAATGCAGAACAAGAAAAGTGTTGAAATATTGGTGTTTATTTTACTTCAGAAATACATTCTAAGGACATCTTCCATTGTTTCATTTGAGATCATACTCAAAGAACAAAGGTGTAAACAGAAGTTATCTTAGCTGATAAAGAAAGGAAAAGTCAATAAAGAATTTCTAGAGCTCTTTCTCTGGTAGAATTAGCAAATTTTTATCCCTACACATTTCCATATTTCCCTGAACTGTGGAAATCTAGGGAGTCAAGGTATTCTAATTAGGACAGCTAGGAGTGAAAGTACATGTGGAGAAAAGCAACAAAAGTGACCTCTACAAAACTAGCAGGCAGTGGAGAATGCAGGTACAGAGTCTGGGAAACAGGTAAGTTTGTTGGGTTAGGAGTGAAGCGAATATAAAACTGAAACAGCAGCATTTTAGATAATGTGGTGGAAGAGAGACTAAGGTAGAAAGAAATTGCTGCATCATTAGAAAATCAAGGAAGTGTTTGGAAAGTAGAATTATTTTTTCCACTCTAAGTAAGCATCTGATTCTGGAAAATAGGATATAGAGAATGCACAGAAGGTACTGTACTGACACTCATGTCATTAATAGTAGCAGGCAGAGAAAAGCCAAACTAGAAACAGTGTTTAACTGCTTTTGGTTGGGCACTAACCCCTGATAGATAAGGAAGATGACCTTTATTTAAACGTGCTAATACCCAAACAACATTTTTGCTAATAACATCTAAGTGAATTACACTGCAGGGGAGGACATTTCTCTTGTCTCTTGCTGAAAGGGTGTTCCAGGATAATATCATTTTGGCCAGCAGCTGAAGTGATCCAATACAGCAGCAACCTTCCTGAATTAATTCTGGAATCCCACACATGAATTCTAAGCACAGCAACAGCTGGAGCCAAGTAATGTACTAAATTAGAGGTGGCAAATTCACTGTCAAGTTCCAGCTGTGTGGACTGTAGCAGGCGTTCAGGTTTATGTAGGACCCTCAGCTAGAAGATAGCTCATTGATCTTCGTAAGAAAGTTGTCTAAGGTTGAATAAAGAACTTGGCCTTAGTGAAACACAAAAGAAGCAATCACATTTATAGTTGTTGCTACATGAAGCTTCACTAGATGGGAGTTACACATACACTAAGGAATACATCTGGTTTTGCCCACTGGCTTACTCTTTAACCAATTTTTCCCTGTTATCTCCAGAAGTTATTTCCAGTAACTCTTTCTTGCATTTCATTTCCAGGCTTCCTTCTCCCCTTCTCATCTACTCATATGATCACTGATTAAGCGAATAATTGCATGAAGATGTCACCATTTTAACCATTAAAATCAAGTCTTTGCTCAACTGTTAGATAAACTGGGCTGACCCTATGTATTGTAAGATGGTAGATCAGCTGATCTTTGTGTTTAATCCAGTAACTTGGCTTTCCATAAAAACATTTCCCAGAAAAACTTAAAGCATCTTAATTTGCAGGTAAATAATGAAAAAATCCAGTATCTTACTTTGCAATTTATTCAAATGCCTAAATTCCCTTTGGTCTTCTAGAGATTGTACCTTAATTCTGAATTCAGCTTGTTTGGCATTATTTTCTAATATTTGATTCTTCAGATTTTCATCTTTGCTGTTTATTATTAAAAAGCCCTTACAGTCTTTTTTTGGTCCTGTTTTTTGGCATGGGTTTGTTTGGTTTTTTAACTTTAGGTATGCATAGACTGCAAGCAAGTCACCTCTGTCTATCCCTTGTAAGAATATTTGCCAAGCTGCAAAACTGGCAATCAGTTAATCAACAGACTTAAAAAAAAAAACAACAAAACATGGCCATGAAGCACTGGGGTTTATTTATCATACTATATGACACTGGAATATTCTCCTTCATCCTGCTGCTCACTGTTCTCTTACATGCATACTTAAAGAGTCAGTCACGGTTTTTTGCCTTATGACAGGGGAAGTTTGCATTAAATTGCTTCTTGACTGTGATGACATCTAGGACTTTTTCCAAAGTTGGTATTTTCCAGGATTCAGACTAACCATTGGAAGAGACAGCCTACCTCTACCTCTACAAAATGTGTATTTTATTCCAGTGGGTTCATTTTTCCAGCTTATGCAGATTGCTCTGTGCAACTATCTTATTTTAGTACTGCTGTTTTACATCTGGATCTGGATCATCAGGTGATATGTTGCATCTTCCAGCCTTCCAGAGTCTACTAAAGTAAACCCCCAAAATAATTCCATTAATGATGTTTACCTTTCATCTTCTGTTACTCTCAGCTTATTTAATATGTACCTTATGGATACTATATTATGCTATTACTTTAAATTCAGCTTGGGACATTAGAAATCTATATATTGTGTATTAAAAACTGTAGTATTGTTGCATTCAGCTAAACTTGTAAAAGATCCATGTCCTTGGAGCAAATACTTCCCGTTCATTCATTATTAGATGAACTTTACAGCATCCCAGAAGATTGATGGAGTCCATTTCTTCAAGACTCCTTGCAGAATTTGAAACAATTTTTTTTTCTTTTGGCCCTGTAATCACATTTAGAAACCACACACCAAAAGCTTACTTTTGACTTTGTAGAGTTTAAACTTTCATCTGGAACAAATAAAGCAGGCATTTCACATCTCTGGGCAACAGACAGTTCCTGAATTCCTTATAGGTCTTGCTTAATTGATGAATTACACCAGCATCTATTTATAGATTTTAAAATAAAATCTATATTTAGTAAGAGCTGTGACTTTTGAAAAGACAGTATTTTCTTCAAATAAAAAGAGAACTTCTGTTTCAGTTCATGTTTACACATTATATTGTGCTTTATTGCTTCAGGTATTATTCTTGGTAATTCTTTAAGAGAATTTAAAATAATGAATGCAGTAAAATAAGTAATGGTCTTTAAAATGTTTTTATAAGTTTTCAGATCTTCAAGAATCTGAACCTTAGGTTATTTTGACAGGAAAAATGCTGTAGGATGGTGTGTAGCAGTTCTCATATACAGCTAAATCTAGCTGAGAAGTGGAATTCTACTACCTTGCACTTTCAAAGACCAAGGAATTACCTTGCTCTTCTGCAGACCTGGCCCTTAACTAGGGAAGAGTAATGAGCCTCAGACTTCACCATGTGTTCCTTGATCACTAAGAAACTTCCATGTGGTCAGTTCTATGAAAAAACACACACAAGAATGCAGTATTTTAAGAACACATATAATAATGTTGAGATGGTTTATGTCACGAAGGAAAGAACCAGGCTTTGTTTCTTATAGTTACATTGCACATTGTAGAAATTACAATTTTTGTTGAGGATTTGGCTCTTCTTAAGCATGATGGGATCATTAAGCCTGTCTGCTCTAAAGCTACTGGTAATCTTTTCCTTGCCTCACATCCATGGGTGAGGCCATTATATGGGGTAGACATTATGTGACAAAACACAACATCTCATTTTGCAGAGCTGGTGAATCAATTCATATAACGTGAAGTGAACATGGTTCCTGAATATCAGTCCATGTGTGAAAGCTGTGTCTAAAGAAAATTTTAGAAAAAAATAAATGACAAGAACTGCTAAACCACATTTAAAAATGCCTGGTATGTTCCAAATACTGAAGGTTATCATAATATTGATACTGTACAAGTTCAATCTTAGTTTTGTCTGATTTATTCGTGATGCCACACATGCTGAACTTAGTCATCGCCAAACAAACTGGTAAGTTATTTATATAAAACAGTGCTGGGTTTCCCAACCCTTTAAATGTAGAAGAGCTATTTTCAGGTCACAAGAAAGTAATTTTTGAGGCAAGCTTTACAAGATTTCCCACTCATTTTATCTTGTTAGTCCCAAACAGGTTCTATTGCTGTGTCCACTTTTAATTTCTGTGTGTTCTCCTTCTCTGCCAAGTGATTCCCCTTCCAACCTGTCCATTAATGTGACTGGCCTGGCTTTTCCTCCCCTCACTCTACTGCTGAGCATTACCTGCTTTGTTCTGCTTCACAGATGTCCTAGGCAAGATTGGGGCAGATTTTTTAAATATGCTAAGTCCTAGGGAGGACTAGAAATCAGTACAACACTGAGAAATAAATCAATCTCTTAAAAAGGTGAGGAAATATTCAGATAAGTACTCAAGAGAAGTTAAATATGACAATACAATTACCTGTGTGTGGGGGAACTTTTTTAAGGCCTAGAAAATTGCATTTGAAACATAGCTTTCATGCAGAAAATGTAGCTTGTTTTCACAAGCATTTCTGATACATACCATCCACTCTATTGTTAAAATCATCACTGCTATTGCTGCTATTCTACACTTGCTTTAATATGCTCAAAAATCTTCAAATTTCATACATCTCCTCAAAATACAACTTAAGCGTAAGAGCAACATGAGGTGGTAAGAAAACATTTTAATAAAATGCCATTTGCCTTTTCAAGCCATGTATGGAAAACCGTTTTTCTAAGTTATTTTTTTCTATATTGCTGTGGCAACTCAAAAGCATCTTTGTGTTGAATCTGCAAGCTCAGTATGTAGTTAATTCTCAGTGATGAATATGTGCTTTGCTTTTTGAAGGCAATTTGGCTTGGAAATAAAATTATGGAAGTATGAAAATGCTGAGCTACACATGCAAAGTATGCTTCTGACTGTTCTGATCGTAAGCTTGTATGAATGTTAAAAATGTGGTAATTTGTTTATTCAATCACCCTTAGCTGTCTGTGATCATATGCACTTATTTAGATGCAGAACTTTTTATATAAAGTAAAAGCAGTTTCCAAAGGGCTGTGAAAAAAAAAAAAAAAAAAGGTTAGGAAATCAAGTTTTTCTGTAAAATCGGTCTGAAATCCAAAGGAGAAACTAGAGAAAAAAATAAAGAAAATTCCTCCAAGGTCACAGCCACTTATTACTTTGTACATATTTATGATTCCTTGAACATTGCTTTGGAATCGACATATGCATGAGATGTCATTCTCCTTTTGGGGAGGGTGAATATTGCCCGACAGTTGTTTCCTAAACAGTAACTATACTAATTTTTAATCATAGAATCATAGACTTGGCTGGGTTGGAAGGGACCTCAGAGATCACCAAGTCCAACCCTTGATCCACTACCGCTTCAGTTACCAGACCATGGCACTGAGTGCCACATCCAGTCTCTTTTTAAATATCTCCAGGCACGGAGAATCCACCACTTCCCGGGGCAACCCATTCCAATGTCTGATCACCCTCTCTGTAAAGAAATTCTTCATTGAATGACGTCCAACCTAAACCTCCCCCGGCACAACTTGAGACCGTGCCCTCTTGTCCTGCTGAGAGTTGCCTGGGAAAAGAGACTGACCCCCACCTGGCTACCCCCTCCTTTCAGGGAGTTGTAGAGAGTGATGAGGTCTCCCCTGAGCCTCCTCCAGGCTGAACAGCCCCAGCTCCCTGAGTATATAGTATAATAGTGTATATATATATATATGATACGTATATATATATATAGTATATCGTATAATATAGTACAGCATTTAATAAATAATTTTGTTGAGTGACCAGGGCTAGTCGGGCCTGCAGTAGGAAATGCTCTGTTGTCGTGGGCACCCAGAGAGTGTTTGTCGTGTCCTAGGTCAGTGCTCACAAGAGAAAACCTCAGCAAGAGCAACACCTATGGCACACGGCTTGTGTTGCTGAAAATTACTTCCAGACCCCCTTTACCTCGTTAAACTGCACTACTACTGCTTTTAGTCTAGAAATTGCGGTGACAACTGCGAATTGCCTCCACGGGCAGTCTTTCTTATTCGTCTTACAGGGGTGGGGTAGCTGCTTGAAATCGTGACTCACATATTCTTGTGTGGTTTTAATTACTATTGGAAGAATAAAACCAGCAGACAACAAAAGACAGATAAGATAATCACCTGACTCTAAAGTTTCAGACAGGCTGGTAATCCTCGGTTGCCTCCGGGGGTGACGGCCTGATGGAACAGGCTTTTTATCAGAGAAAAGCATCCCCTGCTGCAAGGACCTTTAAAGAAACGGTGCAAATGAGGAAAAAAGTGAGGGACAACTTCCCAGAGCACATAATCCCTTCTCAATCTCCGTAAACATCTAGGTGGTTTTGCACTGTCAAATAAGCAGGTGTGAATCATAAAAGAGCTGCCATTAAAGCCCTGCCATCAATCTGTTCTTTCCAAAAGCAGCTCCTCTTCAATTTTAAATTCGGTTTAAGTACACTTTAAGTGACATTGTTACTTACAGTCAACACATGACAGGCTGGTGCTTCTCATTTTAAGTTTTTTGACCGGTCTACTAAATTCTACTCCCTTTCTATACATTTTTTCTTTTTCATAAAAAAACCCCTTTTTTGTCTGTGTGTGTGCATTACCAGGTACTCCTCTGCAAAATCTTTTCCAGACTTTTTTCTGATGTACCCTTTTTTGCTATTGTTGATCTCTAAAAGAAAATTCCAGGATTTTAGCTAAAAGTTTATCTTTGCTGACTTCGTGGTTTTAATTTTCTTGTGACTACTTCAGGGTTTTGTTTTTTGTTTGGTTGGTTGCTTTGTTTTGCTTTTTCACCTCTGTTTCTTCTTCCTTAGAAAAGTAAAGGTTATAAACCTGCAAGGAGGAATTTCCTAGGGGTTTTAGATCTCAAGCTGATATTCACTGCCTGGTAGATGAAACCTCTCAGATGCTGACACCTACAGTCATCACTGATGGAGAAGTTTACAGCTTATTTGTCAACCTCAACTGAGCTCATCCTTAACATTAGAAAAGCTAAAGGTGAAAGTTGCATGCTTGCTCCAGCAAGAAATTTAGACATGAATACTGTTGTTTAGTTTTAGGCCCCTCACTACAAGAAGGACATTGAGGTGCTGGAGCTACAAGAAGGATAACAAAGCTGGTGAAGGCTCTGGAGAAAAAGTCTTGTAAGGAGAGGCTGATGTTGAATATCTAAATATCTCACCTCTTCTCCAGGATCAAAATCTGTTCCCAACAGCAACTTAATTGAGCAATTTGTTCTTCCTTGGCCAAGATGCAGGCCTTCTTTCAGTTATCTCTTTCTCTTCCAATGTGTTATTGTATGTAAATGCAGCATTTGAAAACTTTTTATTTTCTCTGAAGCTCTTCTAAGTTAACTTTCTATTTATTATCTTAAAAAATACTACCATATAGTGTAGATCATAAAAATCATTAGGCATACAGAAGTTGGGTCAGTTTTGAAATTGTCATTGTGAGAAACTGGACAAGAACAGGTAACACCCCCACCTTTAATGAAGAACTCACACAACCATGACACATGCTGTCCTATAAATCACTTTACTTTTCTAACATGAAGACTTGCACTGGTTTCTTGCTTATTTTTAACACGCAGTTAAAGCTGACATTTTGGTTTTGTCACCTACATCAAACATGGTGTGGGACAACCATTCCTCATTTCACAAAGTGAACAAAAGATGCACCTAAGTACACTTCTAAATGTAAAAAGGGTTTCCAGTTACAGGAGAAGTAACTCCCTTTTGCATAAAAACTGTTGCTAGTCTTACTTATAATGGTCATTGAAACCTTGAACTTTTGATCAGGTTTGTTCAAAGGTATTCTTGAAGTTCTCTAAAGGAGTCCAGGGCCTCATAGGCTCAGACTTTCATTTTCCAAGAAGTAAGGTTTGACCAGTTCACAGGGAGCACTATAGCAACACGTGGGATGGAGTTCACAGGGACAGCTCCTCTTCATTAAAATTGCAATAAATGAATATTACTGCTCTGGTGAAGTACATCCTACTCACTTGAAACTAATGCACTCTTTCTAGTCCCAACCTCTAGCATTTCTCTACCTGCTTTTGTCCTTCTAAACCATTTTTTACTTCTCTGCATAGAGTACTTTGGACTTTCTAAGGATGTGGCAGCTGGTAACAACTCTAAATACAATTGCCTGAGGAGAGAAAGCAAGAACTGTGTTCTGCAGGAAACATAATTTTTAATTACAATACTAAATTTATTTTTTTAAAAGGGTGGTATCTTCTATATAAAATAAATTCTTTTCCAAAGTGGCTTGCAGGGCATTGGTGCTTGTTTTGAAGAAAGGTGTTTTGTTATTTGATTATGGATATGGAAGGTAGCAACTGGTAAAGCTATGGGGGAGAAAGTAAATTAAAAAAAACTATACTTGTATTCAGAGAGCTTGTATTTCTACTTACTCAGTAGAAAACCATCAATGCCAGCCCTACAGTTGGTGCCATGGACTTCTGTGACGCAGCAGAAGTTCCAGTCCAAGCTGCACAAACACCATCCTACCTGCAGCTGTATCATCTCCTGACACAGCAATGAAAGCTGCAGCTGCTGTGGCAGCAGTTTCAGTGAAGCGACCATGAGGATCAACAAGATGCCTGGTTGGATCATAATAAACCAAGATATCAGGAGGGTATCTTGAGGGAGCAACCCATGGAAAATGAGGCTATTGTCACAAACAAAAAGCAAAACAAAAAACCCGAAATAAAACAAACAGCAAAGCAGAAGAGAAACTGCCCTCCCATGCCACCTACACTTGAGTAGGGAAGCATTATTGATATAAGCAGAACCTGTTTTCTCCCACATCCCCTTTCTAGGGAAATGGCTCATGAAGCGTTCAGCCTTTGAAACTGAAAGCTTTGCCTCCTGATGGTTCCCCTGGGCCTGCTGCTGCAGGGTGTTCAGCCCAGGGGAAACCATAAAGGCAGAATTGCAGCTTCTATTAGGTCCAGGGGAGCAGCCAGCACCAGTCTGGAATGAAAGAGGGTACAGCTCTGACTCTAAAGCACTGGACACTAACAACCCAAAAGGAAAAGAGACTTCTGGAGGGTTGAGAGAGAAGCCATCCCAAGGCAGAGCAGGAAAATCTCACCTGCACCCCAGGTAGAGGCCTCTGTTTGGCTGTCTGCATAGTTTTCTGTGGTTAGAATAAAGTCACGTCAAGAAACTTACACTCACTGATGTGGCTGTAGCACCTGTACTTCTGACTATTAATTTAGTACAATCTGTTCATACTGGCTTTCACCAGTAAGATAAAAAGCAGCTTCAAATTCACATCAAAATTATTCTCTATGTCAAGGTGTTATATTTTTGTTAAACTCTTAACATGCCTCTTTCAATAAACACTTCCATTACTTCATATATTTCATATAATGTACATATAATGTACAGAAGGAATCTGTAATATATGTGGGACTGTTTTAGCATGGTCATGTCTTGGGAGAAAGCAAGATAATTGGAAAAACATGTAACTACTTTTTTTGGTGTATGTGTGCTCTGCTGGCAACTGCAGCACATTATACTGTGTGCAAAGAATACCTGAGGCAAAGCTTAACACCAAAGAACTCAGAAAGAAAATCATGAAAAAAAAAAAAATCTACCTCCTCTTGAAACCATTTTATATGGCACAATCCAGGAACTCTTATGCTGCATCTAATACTAAATTCCTGAAGAACTTTAGATCTAGAGGATTTGGTTTGTTTGGGAGTCTTTCCTGAGTGTTTCCAGTATCTTAGACCACATGTAATGATAACATATTCCAGTAACTACTATGCTTGCATCTACTGCCAAGTTTCCTTCTGATTTAGTTCAGATACTCAGCTCTGGAGCAAGCTGTCTTTGGTAACTTCACTTTAAATTCAAAGATCCAGAACGTCTGTTTGTCTAGTTGCATAAACAAATGTAGAGCCTCATAAAAAAAAAGGTAGGTGCTCCAAGATGCTCAGAGGTTAGATAGCATACAAATATGAGAGTTTGTTTAAATAAAATCCTAGGAGAGAGAGAGGAAGAGGGGATATACAAACAAAACCAGTAAACATCTGTGAAAACCTTAGATGTGAGGGGCTGCTTCTATTAACAAAGATTGCAACCTCATAACTTAGAACAAATGGCTACCTGTAACAATTTCCAAGAACTACTTTTGTTTTCCTCTGTAACCTAATCATGGGCCAGATGAGTTATTCCTCTCCAGTTTATTTTTTTCCTTCTTGAAAAGTATGTTAAAAATCCAACCAGGATGTGCTCCTGGCTGCATCTACACTTCAACCAAGATAAGTACTGAATTAAGATACTTGCAAAACTCATTTTCTTGTGGAATACCTCTCCCACATTCATTACTTCTGATTATTTATCTTAGGGGACCGAAAGATAAAACTGAGTTTTAGGTTGGCTACTTAAAATGCACAGCTTATCTTCACCCCTTTCTAAGGACACGTCCAAGTATTACCCTCCAAAAAAAATTGTTTTATTTGTGTTGCACTTACTTCAGTGTTTCCCATCTCATAATTGATTTCTACGTAAGACTTCAGCTGGCTGAGCAATAAATTGCTGTTTTGTTGAGGAAAGACCCTGTTGTACTATAACAAGGTTTAATGACAAGGACTGCAAAGGAACTTTGATGAGAACTGGAATTTTGCTGTCAGAATCTGCAGCTCTGGAGCTTTGTGTGTTTGAATCCAGAAACAGACTGCATCATCACATCGCTGTATGAAATTCTCAGCAGAACAAGTAGATTTCCACATAATTTTATTATGTCTCTGAAAAGTAAAAATGTACTGATGGAATACCTGTACTGAGCTTGCTAGTCATACCATAACATGCCAGGTTTTAAGATAAAACAATTACCTTCCACTATAAAGCTCAGCAAAGCCTTTCAGGCTTCAAAAGGAGACAGCCTACATTTCTCAGGTCACTCACCGACATCCTGCTGAAAGCAGTATGTCGGAATGTCCTCCATTCCCTTTGGATGAAATCATAACTTTCAGTAACACTGTTCTAGTGTCACTGGTTTTCTCTGGAGTCTAAATTAAAGCAAGCAGTCCAGTCAAAAGACTTTGTATGCACTGAGAGGAAAACATCAAGCACTGCGATGAATGCAGTTTGGAAACTAATGCAATGCACAGAATGGACTGCTGTAATTATCCAAAACAATATATGTATGTAAATTCTGTTTGCTTTGCATAGCATGAGAGCACTTTAAAGAAGGGAACAAAGCCCTTCTACATGGTAGTTCCGATGCAAAAAAAAAAAAAAAAAAAAAAAAAAAAAAAAAAAAAAAAAAAAAGAAGTCCTAACACCTTCCTCTCTGCTCCAATGAAACTGGAGAATGCAACGCACATGAAGATATGAAGATGTTCATAGCTTCCTGAAACTTCGTAGTGCTTTGGTGGCACACCTCCATCTGGAAATACCAGCCAGCAGGCTGTCCAAGTACATGGTGACAGACTGGAATTCTTGCACTGTTTGCAGGCAGCTCTTGCTCATATAGGAAATGCGGCTGCTGCTCGTACTCTGCCTTCCTTGCTTTGTCCCCGGTCCAGATCTGGGACAAATGTTCCTCACCAATACACAATTGCTCCCTCCAACTAGAACGGGCTCTACAGCTCCGGCATGGCTGCAGAACAAGCAGCCTTTCCTCAGAGGACAGCCTGGCTGCCAGGGCAGTGCCCGCTGTCCTGCAGGAGCACGCAGGGCTCAACCTTTTCCGAAGCAATTTTATCAGACCCTGATCTCCTCAGCTGACCCAGCAGCGCTTCACACGGTTTGTGCTGAGGCCACCGAGACACGACGTGTTTATACCACCGTTCGGAAACACTCGGTCTCCCCCGCAACCGAGCTCCCGGCCACGTTTAGGATTGCGGGCTCTTTTTTTCCTGGTCACTGACCTATAGCTGTGCAATTCCAAAAGGCCAGAGTGCACGTTCCTCTAAGGAGGCCCCGGGCCCGGCAGCCATCCCACGCTGCCCCAGACGGGGAGCGCAGCACAATCCCGCCAACACCCGCTACCGGCGGCGCGGGGTGGGGAAAGAGACAGCCCCAATCCCTCCCAAGGCTCCGACGGCTCCAGCCGCCCCGTCCACAGGAAGCAGCGGGACCTGGGCTACCCCTTTCTCGCCTCCCGCCTCAGCGGGGCCGCGCCGCGCCTCAGGGGCGGGCGGGAGGTGGGGGGATCCCCGCCAGGCCGCTCCCCTGGCGCCAACGGCCGCCCTCCCTCGGGCTGCCGCGAGGAGGAGGAGGGGAGGCGGCGGGCGGCGCGGCCGCCATTGCCCCACCAGGGTGTGCCGGCAGGCGGGGCGGCCCGGGAGCGGACGGGAAAGCGGCGAGTAGGGCTGACGGGGCCGCGGGCCCTTTAAGGCGACGGCGGCGGAGCAGCGTGCACATCGCCAAGGCAACCGGGGGCGGGCACCGGCGGCCGCGCTGACGTCGCGGGGGGGGAAGCTGAGCAATAACAGCAGCGACGAGGGGCGGTGCGGCGCCGGTGCGCCTGCGCGGCCTGCGGGCCTGCTTCTATTTATGTGGGGGGGCGCCAAGATGGCGGGGGTGGAGGCGGCGAGGAGAACGTAGGGGCAGCTCCTACCGGGCGGCGGAGGAAGGGGGAGGGGAGAGGGAGGAGCCGCCGGTGGGAGGGAGCGGGGAGAGCGGTGTCACCGAGCGCGTGAGGCGGGGGCCGGCGAACGGTGGGCGGGGGCAGGGGGGGGTGGCGGCGGAGGATGGCGGAGCCGCGCCGGGTGCCGTTCATTAGCCTGTCACCCGTGAGGCGCCGGGAGGGCGAGAGTCCGGCGCTGGAACGGGAGCCGGGGGGCCGCGAGGCGGAGCAGCCGCCGCCGCCGGCGGGCCGCGAGGCGCCGCTGTTGGCGCCGTTGGAGCCGCCGCACGAGCTCTCCCGGCCGGAGCCGCCGCCGCCGCCCCGCGAGAGCGCCGCCCGCCTGGAGCCGCCCCGAGAGAGCGTCCGGCCCGAGCAGCAGCCGCAGCGGGAACCCCCCCGGCCCGAGCCACCGCCGCTGCCGCCGCCGCAGCTACCGCCGCCGCCGCGCCAGAGCAGCCGGCAGGAGCCGCCGCCACCGCAGGAGGCGCTCCCACTCCGCCAGACGGTCCGCCTGGAGGTGGTGCTGAAGGACCCCACCGAGGAGGGCTGCGTGGAGTTCAGCTACCCGGAGCTGCTGCTCTGCGGGGACTCGCGGGTACGGGACCTCCCCTTCCCCCTTCCCTCCCGCCGGGCCGGACCCCGTCGCGCTTCCTCCGCCTCCTCTTCTCGGTTGGCAGCGGCCCGCGCCCCCGGCCTCGCCGATAATGTTATCGGTCGCCCCGTACTGCTCGGGGGTGGTCCCGGCCCGGCGGGGCGGTGCCCTAGGGGGAAGTCCGGCGGCCTTGCAGTCGCTCCGGACTCCTCCTGGCGCTGTGGCTGCGCCTGTGCCCGTGGGGGAAGGGAGGGATTCCCAGTTGTCGCCCCTGTTCGAGGGCTCCCGGTGTCTTGTACGAACTGGCTCCCCACCCTTATCCTTGTGTGCCCGGGGAGTGGTAGTGTTGTATCCTCCCGTCTGGGAGTTTATTTTCCGGCAGCTGAATGAAGCTATTACCATGCCGGTCTGTTTTCCAGATTGTCTGTAGGCTGTGTGCAGGTAAATGAAGAGTTAGTCCGGCTTTGCCACAAGCTTTGGGAAGCAGTCTGGTGAGCATTAGTTGACTTAGAGATGAGTTTCTGCGGTCTTTGTGGGGCAGGGATGAATGAGAGCTCAGTGTTGTTGAAACTGCAGCATCACCTATACCTGTGCAGAACTTAATTTAAGCAAAAAAACCCAAACAAACTACTTTTCCAGTGCCTCCCAACCAGAAAATATTCGATACTTGAACTCCTTCGGTTGTTAAGGAGAAAAGCTTGTGCAAAGAGCTATATGAAGCAAGCAGCACTAGCTAATCAACGGGGTGCAGTGTTTAAATAGGAAGGAGAGACACATGTCCTTAAGCTGGTCCCACTTAAGACACCCAGTGAGTTGAGGATGCCAGTGAAGTGCACTTGACTTTAATAGTTGTGACTTCTCTTAATTTTGGTACCCAGGCAATTGTAGAGAAAGCTTACATCTTGTTGGAAAGGGTAGTGACTACTACTAAGAAAGTTATGATAGTTCTGGTGATAAAAGCAAACCTCAAGCATCAGTAGTGATACCACTGTTGGATTCTTACCTCCAGCACAAACTCGAGGATGGCTAAAACTTCTGTTTTATGAACTAAAGTGCTGCTAGTGTTGATGCCATAACTATACCGAGCAGCTTGCTCACTTTTTGTTCTGTAGCAGGAGGGATGTACACAGTGAATTGTGTTCAAATGTGGCAGGCAGAAAAATCAATGACTGACTTTAATCCCTCTGAGATCTTCTGATGCAAGTTAAAAGGTTCTTTCTGTTCATCCTGTCCTACAACTGTTGTGGGAAAGCACTCCTGCCAGATCCTCTGAATAGGTATAGCATACACATGCTGCTCTGTGAAGTGCTGTTGTTCTGAGCAGTTCCTCTACGAAGGTGAAAATTGTGTTAAATGTTGAGAAGCCATTCAGTATGTGGGGGCTGATTTTTCCCTTCGGTAGTTCCCAGTTCCATAACTCCTTCTTTTCTCTAGGTTGGGAAAATGCTAATTGCAAAATCAGGGACAAAAGGCTTTCTAATGTTGTTTAGATGCAAATTTCATTACTTCTGGGGGGAGTTAGGGGATTTTTTTTGTGCGTGTGTGCAGTTGGCATCAGAGACTGCTTTTATGGTAAAAGTACAGGTTAAAATGTTTTATAAGAAATTATTTACATTTTGCAGCTCTCTGTAGGGGTCCAACATGAAATGAATGGATGATAATGGCCTGTCTATTGCTGGACTGTGTGAAACAACCAGCAGATGATATAAAACATTGTCATAAATTGTGATCCTTTTTAAAGTGGTTCTGGACTGGTATTTTTGTTTAAAAATGAGTATGTGGTTGGCCTGTCAGTGGAACTTCTTGCTATATGGTAGAAGCTGAAAAAGCTACTTTGATACGGACTTAAAACCTTGTATCAATCAGCATGATAAGAGAGGTGAAATGCATCTTATCCAGCAATGAACTTATTGCTTGCTGCTTCCTTCATAGTTTTAAGAAAATATGAAAGGAGAATTTGCTCTTCACAGTGCAGGAGGCTTAGGATGAAAAAAGTATTTCACCTTGGGTGTTCTCTGACCAACAAATTATGTAATTTGTTCAAAGTTCTAAAATAGAAAAAAATTGTGAAAGGAACACTTATCTTGCTTGTGTAGTAGGATAGCTGTGGTGATTTATGCTGGTTAATGGCAGCAGAGAAAATGACCTTGTTAAAATGAAGCTTGACTGAGAAATGCCTGACCACTTTTCTGCAGAATCTTGAGTTTTGCTCTTTCCACGTAGGTAGGAGCTAGTTGGCAGTTGATGCTGTGAATTTAAGTAGAATTTTAGTTTTTTGAATTTGTTATTTTAGTAATAAATCAGTTTAAAATGAGCAGTTAATGTAAACTTAGCTATGCAAACTGTTCTTGGAGTGTGAAGACTGAGTGGGTGTTCAGAAAGCTAGTGTCGACTCCTTACCCCTTACAAGAAGTTGCTCAACTTCCTTATAACTCTTTCCATCAAAGTTCCACATTACAAAACTAGGAGCTTGTCTTTCTATCCTGTAATGTTCCTTGGAACTGCAGCAATGAAGAAGGCTCTCCAGAGGCAGGCTGCTTTGAGAAGGCAAGGACTAAGGCAGAGGAGTAACTTCAGATATTTAATAGGTGTCTTAATGAAATGGTAGAGAATCCCAAAACTTGCCTCCTGGGCTGAGTGCAACTTCTGGGTTTTTTTAATTCTAAATTTGGGTTTCTAGCCTGAATTGGAAGGTAATGGGAATATTTATGTTAGAAACTTGTGTCCGTTTCCTGCGTGTTTTACCTTGATAAAGAGAACATACTTTGATAGATTTGTTTGTAGATTTTATCTTTTGGTAGGAATTATTTATATGAAGTTTTGGATCTGAGTAACAAATCAGCATGGTTTAAGAGTTTATTTATCTCTTAAAAACTGGCAGAATTGAAATTGTGCTTCCTTTTCTGTGGGCATAATCAAAGCTTTGGTGTGTAAAACTAATGGGTCAACCAGAAGGCCGAGTTGGTTTCTGTCAAGTGGTCTGTAAAGATGCTGAATCAGTAATATCTTAAAGGTACTGCAGAGTCTGAGAGCAGTCTGTCAGAGCACTTAGAAACTGTCCAAACTAAAAACTGCTTGAAGTTGCAATTCCAGTAGTCCTTAACTAATCAAAGTCATAGTTACAGCTTTGAGAGTTTGATGGAGAAAATCAAGTTTAACTTAAGTAGTAAATTTTGCTTGACTTCTGACCTCAGCCTCGTTTTGTTTCACAATTAAAAGGAAAACCAAACACATTTGCCTAGATGAGGATTTGGAGTAGGTTTTCCCAGCTAAAAGTAGAGAAAACAGTGTTGCATGATTTGAGCACTATTTTTAATTATGCCTGCAGGAAATATGTATGTAACTTAAATTTATGTTTTAGGATTAACAATAAGTTCTTTTTTTTTCCCTCAAGTACTTAGTTTAGAAAATGTAAGGTATTTATGTGGTGTTTGCAGTTTTTCTAAGCTTACTTACATTATTACGTTGGTCTTGAATACTGTTGAGCTAGTTTGTGTTCTTTGGCTACCATTTAGTCAGTATATCAGCTTTTCATGCTGTGCAGGAAGGACCTTGCTTTTCTGACCTTAGGTTGCAACCTTAGGTTGCTTTTTTCTGTTTTGGGCTACCGTAAATCTTCATTTATTCATTAATGAGTGGTCCATGTACAGTAAAGTCAGTTGCCATCCATGAATTTCTGTAAAATGGAACTCCATCCCCACCATGTTTTATCATCCCAGTACCTTCCCTGATTCCCACAGTATCTGTATTCTGTGTGAACTCTAATTTGAAGAAGGTGGCCCTGTTTTTCTGCCATACTTTATTAAAAAAAAACCCAAGCATTACCCATACCCTTGATTACTCTTCATTGACTTTGTGTAATTTAAAAACTCTTGCTCAAAAAAAAAAAAAAAAAAAAAAAAAGGGGTGGGAGGGGATACATCATGGTTGTTTGTACTGTTGTACTATTGTGGTATTATTAAACATCTATTGTCCTGTCTGCCATTGTGACAATCTTGTAGAATTCATGCAACAATTACTGAAATAATCTGAAGAAAAAAAGTAACAGTTCAAGAGTTTAAAGGGCTACATTACTAATTATGGTTGTAGCATACTGAGCTTTTTAGTCTTCTGTCTGCTTTGCTGCTCTGATTAGTGTACCAAGAACATCTTGTATATTGTATCAGAAGGATCACAGCAACAGTAGAAGCAGAGGTGAAAAGGAGTTGTATTTGGATGTTTTTTGAACTTCAAGTGGCCATGGTTTGCTCTTAACACTTTCAGTTGAGGTTGTACTGGAATTCTTGGGAAAAATGAAAATCTGAGTCTTTCTCAACTTTCTTGTTTGTTCTCATTAGAAGAAAAGCAATTGAATGATAATTGAATGGATCAAACAAGTTTGCTGAGAATAAAGTTTTTGGACTCAGTATAAATTTTGACTACTTGGTCATCAGAGCATTGTTTGTTGATATTTAATAGCTTTTTACTAGCTATACTCTTTTTCTCTTGGAATTAACATTTAACTTCTGCATTTTTCAGAAGAAATCGGTTCAATCAGAAGATCCATTTAATGATGAACAGCGTGAGCGACACGAAGTAGAAATGATAGCCAAGAAGTTTGAGGCAAAATACGTGAGTTATTGTACCCGTATTAAAATATACAACTATTTAATAGTGGTAACTTGTGATGCTGTGGAGATGTTAATATCAGAGGCTTTTTCCTGCTTAGGGTTTCTAATGTAATGTCAAATGACTTCTGTACACTTTGGAGCAAACTGTCTCATTATATTTCATTTAAGCAGCTTGAAGCTGCTACAAGCTTATTAGACAAGTCTGTTAAATAGATTTGTCTGTAGGATATTATAGCTTGTGAAGCTATTCTTGGAAAAGGTTCCTATATAAATACAAGGGAGTAATAGCTGCAGGTCAATACACATGATAAGTACTATGCTGAAGGAAGTAATTTTTATGTAATGCTGCTGTGCACTATTGAACAGCTCTTCTGTTTGGTCTTAATCAAGATGAATTTTGATGAATTTCTGACTAGACTGGAATGCTTCCACAAGAAGTTATTGTTGAATAATAAATCATTGCTTGGTGAGTTTAACTTGTAGCTGCCAGCTGCCTAAAGATACTCTGCTGACTCCTGAAAGTGTTGCATGAGTGATTTGAACAACACTGGGTAGTAACATAAAGAGGCTTTCACTAATGGTGGAAATCAGAAAATGTTGACTAAAACCACACCCAAACAGGTCTTTAGAATTCATATGGGTAGGGTGGGTGATTAATTCTGAGCTGGCAGTCAAAACTCATCATGCTTAGGCATGTTGATACTCTGGATTACAAATAGAGCACCTCAATAGTAGGGAAAGGGAACAAGAGCAGTCATTTGTATTTTTTGCTCTTAATATACATATTAAAATCGTTCTTGTCTGATTTGTTTTAGTTTTTCTTCTGAGATTTTTCTGAGTGCATTCTCTATGCGTTCTTCAAGGTGTAATTGCTATTTCAGGCCATATTAGCTGTGATACATAACAAAAGAAACCCTTATGATGAAAAGAATAATTTTCATGCTTTGGAAGAATTAATGGAACCCAAGACATCCAGTGAACAGAGAAGGCAGTTCCAGAATACTGTTTGCTTTTTATTGGAATGATAAATTTTTTTTGAATGTGGGAGAAAACTGTTTCAACTGTATTCTTCTGGAAAACTCATTTCTATAATACACGCTTAAGATTTTATAATGTCCTGAAACAAGTTGCTTAACTACAGCAGATGAAAGTCAGTGTAATGCATGTAAGGTGATACACGTAGGAGGAAGTGGTAGTGGAAACAAACTAATTTTATATGTACATTAATGCCTACATCAAAACTAAACAAATACACTTCAGGACAAAACATGATTTTATTAGACATATGAAAACTCGAGTTCAGTACTCAGTAGTCAAAAAAGGTGCTTATAGATATTTTTAACTATTAGAAAACAAGAGGTCAGGAAACCTGTCATTTTACAACAGTTCAAATTCATTGTGCAGAGGTATCTCGATTAGTGTGTGCACTTCTGATTTCTTGCCTTACTCTCATTCTCTGCCATACCTTACGCCTCTCAGAATTCCTGGAAGCAGAATGTCTCCTATAGAAGTTACTAGGTTATGGCTACTAAACTTGGAGGGTGGGGAGGGATTAATCCTTTCCCTCCTCCAATATGAGCACTATCAGTCTCTACTTACCCTCTGTGCTCAGAGGAATTGCATCTCTGTACACTACCCACTGCAATTGCTCATTTTCTGACAACATGCAGCCATCTTCTGATTCTTGTGGTGAAACACTTGCTCTTTAGCTTAAACTAGAACAGGGATCCCATGAAGTAGATAACCATTCTCTTTAATAGCACTTCAGTATGAAAGTGATCACTGGTTGAATGAGAGAAGTAAAATGTTCTTTTTGGGTTTGCAGGAAGTACTACATCATCTTATACTATTTAGGTACTTCACTTATCTATATTCATTTAAAATGAAGTCAATCTTTAAGGTTTTTTTAATTGGATCAAAGCAAAGGACCATCTGATAGCTGGTGGGATAGTCCTCTGACACTAGTGGTATAAAGAAAGCATAAAAGAGTAAGTGTGCATTAATAATACTTTACTGTGCCTGCTTAGCAATCCATGGCTCAGTTTCTCTCAAAGCCAAAGGCTGCAAGTTATATCACTCTTTGTACAGCTTTCTGCCATAAATTTGCCAGATCATTTTGAGTTCACTGAATTGTGTTCTGTGGCACTGAGTACAATGATGATTATGTCATACAGAAACATACTTTGTGTATGACGAGTTCACTCCATGTTCCATAGTTTGTGTTGTAAGAAACTGTGAAATATTTCCTGTTCTTCTAGACTGTTATGCTGTCATCTGAATTCAGCCCTTTTGTTACCCATCTGAAGTGTTTTAACTTTCTGTTATTGTGTGGAAGTGGTGTTTTTTACCTTTAACATTCTTACTGCTAAGGATGGCTTACTGTTCCCCTTTTTGTTCTAATTTCTTTTTTTAAAGGAAAGGATATTAATGGTAGGATGCCCTGATTTATCAGTGATATAATGGTGACTTCTAGTTTTGTTCTCTGTTCCTCTTTTCATAAGTCCCAATTCTTTTCTTTTTTGACTGCTCTTGATTGTTAAACGAATGTTACAGAACTCTGTGTAACAACTCTAGTGCTTCCTGAGCAGCATATCAAATTGAAAGCCTACTGTATTTTTTTCTTGCTTGGATTATACTTTCTGTAGGTGGATTACTTCCTTTTGTTGATACTTAATTCAATTGATGATTTATCATACTACGTTCAGAACAACTGTGAGGTGCACTGATTCTTCAATTGTCTTTTAAAATTTAATATCCACAGTAATTTCAGTCATCTGACCACTTCACCCCCCATTACCTCTCTGTTGCTTCTAAAGATGAATGAATACACATTAATTGGTGATTTCCCTGATAACTTTCTTTGCCAAAATTAATTTTTTATTCTTTCCTTAATCCAGATGTCAATTTGAGTGAAGCCTTCCCTTGTGTCTGATGTTGCTTTGTCTTTAAGGATCTTTGGACCTTTTTTAAAGCATTTGAAGTACTGCTTCCTTCTGCCAAAATTCTTGCCTGCTCTGGAATATATATTCTTGTGCCTGATGGTTGTGTTGTTTATAATTTTGGTTAACTTGCCCAATGTAGAGATCAGGTTTAATGGTTTATAGACTGCCAAGATTCTTGGAAGATTCTTCAAAATTTTTTACTGTATTTGCCACCTTCTTGTCCTGTTGTGAAAAGGTTGTTTAAAAAGTAGGTTATACCCCACAGTTAACTTGTTGAACTAAAATATGAGTTTTCTGAATAATTACATCAGTATTGTTTGAAACCTCAAGAACTAGACATCTTAGTTTTCTCTAATCTCTTGACTGCTTTTGTTCTAGGATAGGAAAGTTGGAGGAACTCTTGGGAAAGTGTGAAAAGCTTCAGTGCTAAAATTTCCCTGAAGTGTTGTGTAGTACACACTGATGTAGATCATCCATTCAGTTCTTCTTCTGTGGTCTTGCATCCTTAACAATTTGATAATACGAACTTTAAACAAACTTTTGTAAAAATAACTGAGTAGAATCATCTAACTGCTGCAATGGTTCATATATTTTCATATGTCTGAATACAGATTACTATTTTAATCCTGCTTTTAGTCACTGGCTACTATGACGCTTTCTTTTTTATTATTAACTTTGTTCTGTATTTACGCTGTTTTTATGAATAACATGTAATCAAATTGTATCAATTTTTTCTAATGCCCATGAACTGAAATCATAGAAGTCACAGTATAGCCATTGCTGCAAAATTATTTTGGACTTACAGATAGGGGTGTTGATGGTTACTTGCTCTTAGCAAGATGTGTGGTACAGAAGTAGAATGCATTACACATTAGTGAGATGAGTTGAGGTAAAGTATAGTTTTTGTAGCATTCTTCAGACAACTTGTTTGCTCCTCATTCAAAATTCATAACAATTCCATAAAGTTTTGCATTGGACTTTAAACAGTTCTTAAGTTCTACCTTTATTTTACTAAGATTTTTTTTTTAACTAATCCAAACTCTCTTTTTAAGAAGACAAAAGTAGTGTCTGTTTTAGGAACATGCAGTCATTCAGATGTTTTGCCAAGTGAGTGACTGTAGGGGATGCTAGAACTGATCAGAAAATTTAGTAATACTTATACTGGAAGCATGAATTGAAAATAACTCACTTTTGAGGGTTTTCTCCTGGGACTATTGCATTTATTGATTTCTACTGGAGAGATTTCTGTTTGCTTGCAGAAGGGTTTTCTTAGTTACAAACTTGACTTCTTGCAAGCTATTGTTAAAGTGGAGGTGTTCAGATGTTCACACTTCTATTAAAGAGCAAGGATGAAACCTTTGAACAGTATCTGCATACTCACAGTAACAAATAGATTTGTATGTCATAGCTGAAAAGACTTTTTTTTCTAAATATGCTTATAACTGTAGAATATAGGCAGAGAAGCTTCATGAGCAAGTCTTCTTAAATTTATATAAAGACATGGTGACTTCTGGAGAATTTAAGACTTTTGTAGCAACAATTTTGACAATACATAGGAGTCAGAAAACTCTTTTCATTAGGTCTTATACCCTAAGCAGTTTGCCTTTTGTATAACTAAGTTTGGATGCACTGAATTTTGAGCTGGTTGTGAGTTTCTACTTGACTTGATTTAACAATACAGTTTTCACATGCGAGAAGTATTTGCAGGTTAAAATGAGGCTTAGTATCTCCTGGAGGGAAACGAGCCCAATCTGTGATACAACTTCTGGCATTAAGTTACTCAAGTAATAATTTCATGTCCAGTACTATCAACCAAAGTAAGAGCTCTTGCATTTCAAAGGATTTTATCTTAATATAGTTTTTTCAGTTATGTCACATGGATGCTGTAACTTCTTGAAAACCTGTACACACCATATTTGCAAGTACCAGATTAATGTTTTCCTGACTTAAGCCTGACTTAGGCTTCATATTCTGTTGAAAAGCAATCCATCTTATGTGGGGAAACACTTCAGTGAAATACAAGCTATCATTGTATTCCTTTTTAACAACTCTAACATACTGAAAAACTTAACACTTAGGTTAGCCCAGTCCTTCTATCCCTAACAATCCTGTCACTATGTTGTAAAATGTGCAGGGAAGCATCTCTGAATAGGAGAGGTTGGAAAGGTCTTGGTCATTCAGATAGTATGTGGCAAGCTGAATGCTTCTCAGGGATGATTCTGAGGCTATAGTAAAATGTGTCCCAGAATTAATTAACATGTGAAAGTTTGTATTTGCCATGTAGACCATCTCCAAGGAAGTATCCAAGAAAGCAAAAATGGTAATTCCTGCCTATGCCTTAGTTTTGTAAACTATAGTAATTTGCTTCACTGTTTACCAAATTTATATAATGCTTGCTTTGTTTTCAGGGTGGAAAGCCCCACAAACATCGGAAGGATCGCCTGCAGGATCTAATTGATATCGGTTATGGTTATGATGAAACAGACCCTTTCATTGATAATTCTGAAGCGGTGAGTAAGCCTCCTCAAAGCAGCAAGAATAAATAAGACAATGCTTTTTTTTTTTTTTTTTTAACAGAGAAAAAAGATAAAAAGTATTTTGTGCCTGTTTTTAACTGGTGCGGATCTAAAGGACATACTACTTTGGGTATCTCAAGAAATAATTGTGTTTGTAGTCTCATTCTTATACTGTTATTCACTGCAGGAATTAAGTAAGCTATTGCTAGATCACATAATTTTCCAGCTTCAGAAATTAAATTCTTTTTACTTGTTCTCTTCATTGACTGTGGGTTGAATTAACACTCTGTTCAGGTTCTTGCACTAGCTATCTGGATTTTTAGTAGGTTAGTGGTGTTAGATTTCCTGCATTACATTAGGAATTTATTCTGGTCTTAAAAACTAGTAAGAGTAGGTTGGTTACAAACTTGATATTCAGTGAATGTTTACAATAACAAGCCTTCTTAGATGTTGCCATGAATGTTTATTTTGAGAGTGGTGTGTGGTGAACAGAAGGTGAGCTGCAGAACTATCTGATAGCCCCTTGAGCAAAAGAAGTTTGGCTGTTAACCACAGTGGATAGCAGGCTGAGCTCATCTGTGTTGTGGGAGTTTTTGAAGTAGATCTGAAGGGATGTCAACAAGTTGTGTGAAAAGTGAGTTTACTGTAGATGGTGTAGCTTGTATTCATTTATCCTTTTTCTTGGTCTGATTTAGAATTTTGGTTGAACTTGACAATATTAAGCTGTCCTATCACTATTACTCAAATTCTGGTTGTGCTGCTAGAACAATATTTGTGGCCTAAGTCTTGGTATGTCCTTTCCAAAGTAAAAAACAGATGTTTTTCACTTCTGCTAAGAAATCACTTGATCCTCTTGGCTTATTTGGTTTCTCACTGTTGCTTAAGTTAACCATCAGTTTTGAAATTTTATGATGCAGCATCCAAGCTATATCTTGGGTTTTCTGGATTTATTGTGACCTATCACGGATCTAGAGACATGATTCAGGTAACTTTAACTATGCATAGTACAGGTCTCTAAGCAAAGATGTACATGAGTCTAGCAAGGTTGAACATGGCACTGGGTGTTAGTATTTCTCATACTGTGCCCCCTTCCAATGTTGTTCTTGTTACCAGCAGTACATTTGTTAGGTTTGTAGGAGCATTTACTTCTGATACCTCTTGCCAGACTTCTTGCAAGTACATACAAAAGGCAGTTGTTAACAGACCAGATGGTTGCATCATGTGGTAGCTGTGGAAGCTACTGGGGAGAATGGTGTATTCTCTAAAGATTGCTCCCCAGAACAAAACATTATGCCTTGTGTCTGCGTTACAAATACAGAATAGTGAGAGGCTGTCTCTGTTTTGCTTTTATCCCCATTCTGTATAGAAAGGAAGAAAAAAAATCTGTGCTGCGTGCCAGCTGCAGTCTTAAGTTGCTATTGCAGAGCTTAAGAGTCCTGTAATGTAGGAGTTCAGTTCAACAAAACATCTCATTCCACCTCGGATCCAAATGGGAAGTTCTCAGAAAGAAAAGCTGTGTGTCTGGCTAGCTCATCTTCTGTGTGGCCACCTAGTAAATCACCATGTATTCTTAAGAAATGTCAGAGCAAGGCTTGCCTTGACTTACTTCTTGGACACAAACACTTGAAAAATGTATATGAATTGCTCCAGGATTGGTGTCTTGTTGTGTCCCTCTCTATCCCAGAAAAATACAATTGAAAGCTTCCTTAGAATTTTAGTCCTTATTACAGTTCTGAAATAAATACTTTGGTCTTTGGCACTGAAACATATTTGTTCCTTAGGTTAGAGATATTTGCCTTCTAAAAATAGATTTTGAGGTAATTTCATCAAATATTCAAGAAATCAAACTTGTTTTTAGCAGGCATTGTAATTGAACTAAGGAATTCTGCTTCCTTTTTATCCACTTCCAACTAAGGAGTTGTATACATGTAGCAAAATACATATATAGCAAATAGCAAATGTAACAGCATTTGGAGTACTCCAACATTCCAGGAAGTCAGTTATTCTGTTTTTCTCTTCTGTTCAGGGCAAGGATCAAGATCAAGTGCAAGGATTCTGCTAGTAGCATGACTGACAATGGATTTTAATGGTGTTGGAGTACAGACAGGTTCAGGACATTCTTTTCTGGAGAAAGGTTCTTGGGAAGTGCTGACAGAAGGGAGCTTCTAAGCAAAGAGATTTTTTTTCTGTCAGGCTTATCAAAATACACTTGTATCTGCCCTGATGAAGTAGGGTTGAAGTAGTTCAGTAGGCTAGATTATTGTTGTTGACCTTCTGTGAAAATGAAAACCATGCATGAAATTCTTAAGAATTTAATTGTTTATTCTGGAAAGAATGAACACTTTCCTCAAGCATAGTGAAGACTAGCAGCATGGCTGCATCAATACCATGAAGGTCCTTGTGGCTACTGTGCACAGAAAAGGGCTCCTAAAGAGCCTCCCATGTCCAATGGACTTGGACATAAAGCTAAGTCAATAAAAGTACTGGAGAAAGGTTCTTGGGTACATACTACTCTTAAATGACCCAGACAATTCTTACTTTCCATCTTCTTTCAGGCTTTTCTCCTTTTACAGGAATAAGTGCATAGTTACAGGTTGTGGTTTGCTTTGGATATGTCTGGTGTATTTGTACTTCATTTTTTAACCTTGCTGTCCTTGGAAATTTTTAGCTGCTCCTGTTTGGAAGAAGTGGCTTTTTCTCTCTGAATGCAATTTCAGGCAAGTGGGAAATCCATGCTTCAGTCTACCCAGTGGATATTTTTGGGTTGAGCACTTTGACTGCAGTCAGTGGGTTGTTTTTTCTGGAAAAATGTCAAGACCCATCTTGTTTCTAGCAATTTGTCCAATGTTGAACCCTAATCTTTTTTTAATGGACCTCTGTGGTAGTAACACACAAAATAGTCATAAACTGCAAATAAAGCTGCCCCTCTTCAGTGTTTCCACTGCTTCCATGTTGACAATAGGTTGTCTGTGGAATGGTATTGCTGTAGATTTCTGCTTCTCTGTTCTTCCATGTACACGGATGCATGCAGGTGCATTTCTGTCTGGTTTGGCTGGATTGCTTGTTCTTGTGATCACCTAACTATTTGCTTGGTTGGATACCTTTCCTGACAATGTAAGCTTTATATGGAGGTCCTGGGGGTATAGTGCTCTCTGAGCTTGCTGCTTTTTAATGTAGAACAGTGATCTGAAGTCATATGTTGTACTTAGTGAAAAAGTCTGCAATTTTCTCTGGGAGGTAATAAGACTCGCACATCCAAAACAAAGACCAGCTAGTACCTTCCTCTAGATTGAGTAGATGAACACAGGGGAAGAGCCATCCACCTAGAAATCTTTAAGCAGTGTAAGTTGTCTTTTGAAGCAGCAATATCAGGTAGCCACACTGACAGGAAATGAAGCAAAACCAAAATGCCAAGAGCAATGGGAAGTATGCAGTTCAGTACATCAGACATCCAGGGCTGTATGTCAATATTTAACTCGGTCAGTTAAGCTCATGGTTGCACAGCAGCCTTGTAAACAGTGGTGTAAGAGTCCTGTGCTGGTAGATAGAGAAAGCTAGCCTCCCAGTTTTCTCATATTTGGAAAGCTTCTCCAAAACAGGTGCTTCAACTTAAAAGAAAAACTTACTTTTCTTTAGCTACGTCTTGCCTCAGGAGCTCAGACCCTGCTAAAAGACAGCCCTTCAAGGACTGTACGTTGTTTTTAGTAATTCTGAATACTTCGGGGAAAAAAGTAGCTCTTTTTCTGTCTTGGTTCCCTAGAATATTTTCCATTATTTAAGGGCATAGCCTTTGCAAAAATTCAGTGTCATGACATACAGTTTGGACATGTTTTCAGGATAAATTTAGTTTACTTCATCTTATTATCTCCAGGCCTATTAAAAGTATGGCTAATTAAATACCCTCTTCTGTCCCACCCTGGCTTCCCTTCTGCTGTTGTGATCTAAAACTTAAAGCTGATAAATGTCAATAAAAGTGTCTTGCTCAAAAATCTTGAGTATCGGAGATGTGTTTTCCCACTGAAGAACAGCATCTACCTGGGGAATGGCAGAGTTCAGTGTGCAGATGGTAATTTTTAGCTTTTTTGTAGGGTTCTGGGCCAGATGTTGTTTTAGGCCAGCTTGAGGTTCTCTCATCCTTTCTACTCAAAGGAGCTTGTTTTATGCGTAACTACGGAGTGCAGTGTTTGTTGAGAGGTTTTTTCATTTTTTTTTAAGAGATATTGATCTATAGACGTGCCAATGTTACAGGCATAAACAGAAAAATGCTACATTTTCATTTACATCCCTTATTAAATGTATTTTGATGTTGGATTTAGAGATAAATTTAACATTACTGCATCTTTCATGTTTTTTCTGGAAAAATGTCAAGACCCATCTTGTTTCTAGCAATTTGTCCAATGTTGAACCCTAATCTTTTTTTAATGGACCTCTGTGGTAGTAACACACAAAATAGTCATAAACTGCAAATAAAGCTGCCTTTGTAGACTTCTATCACAAACTCATGTATACTGAATATGTGAGCGTGCAATAAATCATAGAATGCCAGGTTGGAAGGACCTCAAGGACCATCTGGTCCAATCTTTCTAGGTAGGAGCACAGTTAAGGTCTAATAGCCCAGCACCTTTTCAAGCTGAGTCTTACAGTGTCCAGTGTTGAGGAATCAACCACTTCACTGGGGAGGTTATTCCTAAGTCCAACTGTTGAGAAAAAATTTTTGATGTCCAGGAGTAAACTGCACCTATTACCCCTGTGTCTTCCATGTGAGCTTTCTTTTTCGAGATTCACTTACTAGCTGCTTAATTTGCCATGGATTTGTCTGTCTTCCTTGTTTATTGTCACCTTGTCCAGTCTTGGAAGCCGTGTGGTTAGGCAAGAGTGCTCACTTAGCTGTGTGCACCATGTCACCTTTAATAAAAGATGAGTAGCATGCTTCCCAGGTGTCTTCAGGGTAGGTCTGCCAGCTGGCCCCCCACTGTCAGCATTAAATACAAGGGCAATTTTCAATTAGGATATTATTTCTTTGCTTTCTATTCCTCCTTACCCTGCCATAAATAAAGGTGTGAAGAGTGGAGTGCAAAATAAGCACGTTAAAACTACATATTGAGCAGTCCTGGTACAGGAACCATTTGGTTAGAGGGACAAAGTTGAATTCGCAGAGCAAGTGGGGTGTTTGTTAAAGCAACAGTAATGTTCTCATGCTCTTTCTGCAATATCTCATATCCCTTTTAGAAGGGAATAAGTAATAAGTAGTTTAATAAATATTTCAATTCTGTGTTCTGGCCTAGCTTTCAGCCAGGTTGTTTAGGACCTCAGTGACCTTAGTGGGACAATCAGGAAACAAGTGGGACAATCAGGCACAGGGACTAGAAAAGAACCTGAGATTTATATCTGGCCTTTGTAGTACATTGTTCAATTTTGTGGACATCAAGAATGTAGGTGTAAAAAATAATAAGTAACAGGTGTAGCACCTTCTTTATTTTTTGCTAAATTTCATTTTTTGAAGAGTACAAAATCACTTTCAAAGTCAGATGGAGTGTTAGGTTATGGCATGGGATCAACTATTCTTCATGAGTAGATTAATTTATTCAAGAAGTACAACAAACTTGTGTGTTTTCCAAGAAAATATACAAGCAATATGATTATTAACGTAATATAAAGGGGGGGGGGTTAATGTGTCATCTCTTATCAGTTCTGTGTCATACATTGCAAGCCTGCTCTTCATGTTAAATGAACAGAAAACAAAAGCATAACTTGAATCTAAAGAATTTTCTAGTAATTCTGCAGCCTTCTATAGCCATGAGAGAGATTAAGTAATAAATTGCTGATTTATATGTAATAAATACACTGTACTATATTTTCAGTGTTGGCTAAAGCTCAGTCTCCAAAAGAGCTGAGTTAAACAGGTAAAGGTGGTCACATGGGTGGCCATACATTTTATAACTTGGCTTGAAATATTTTCAAGGTGATAAGAATGTCATTTTGTTGCAATGAAGGTCACTTGAGCTAATAACCTGTCTCTGGGGACTGCTGGAGGGGTATAAAAAGTTATGATCATCGTGAGACCAAAATAGGACAATATGTATATATATATATGTATTGGTAGGTCTCTCAAGGTGCTCTGGTAGGCTGATAGGTTACAGCATCCTGACTACTAAAATACAATTCTTTTGGGAGACTATCCTATCCTATCCTATCCTATCCTATCCTATCCTATCCTATCCTATCCTATCCTATCCTATCCTATCCTATCCTATCCCAGGTGTTGTATCTTTATTAAATACTGTTATGCTTTTTTCTGGTTTGCTTTGCCAGCTGTCCTTTGCTCCAGGGTTAAAAACCACAGCTTGCCTGTGTGTTTTGGAAGGATCACCTTTTTTTACAATGGGAAAGCTCTTTCTGCTTGGTTTTTGTTGTCTTGGGTTAGAAAAGCTATTTGTTGTTCCCCCTTAACCTTGTTCAGTATTTCATTGTATAATCTATTATGTTTTGGTTTTTTTTTTTGAAAGATAGATCTGTGTTTTTTTGTTTGAAAACTTATTCTTACAAGATAGCAAAGGAAAAGAGTGCATTTCAGTTCTTTGTAAGAAGCATAGAGATGGATCAGATTCTTTGACTTAACTTGACATATGTAGTGAACTGTGTGGATATTAAGTCCATTTGACTCAAGCAGCTGTATTCGACATAACTTCAGTAGCTTGACTTTATTCAGTGAGCTAATTATAATAAAAAATAGTTCATGCCTCCAAGCTGAATAGAAGTATATAAAAAATAAATGAATAAAGAGCAAAAATTATTCCTGCTTATCTTCTAATCTATATGATACCAATTTCACAGCAAATTAGGTACAGGATACATTTCTTAAGACACTTGGATGTATTTGCAGCAGGTCTTGCTTCCAGGACTTAACACAAAACTGCCTTTTCCTTTTCATGTGTCTGTTTTTATAGTAATTTGTTCTGTGGAAGGGAAGTGAATGAGGAGGATCATGGTCAAAATATCTGAATACAAGAGTAAACAACATAAGATTCTGCTATGTACTGTTGGCCAGGATTTTAGAACTAAATTGGTACAGCCTGTAAAATTTCATTATTCTTGGTATGAAAATGAAGCTGAAATGGATTATTTTTTTAAAAACCCTAAATTCTCACTCACACTTAAACATTTAATTAGATTAATGGCAGTAGAAGCATAGTAATGTAGCTCAAGAACAATAGTTGAAAATAATTTAGTACTTATCTGCTTTTAGGTGATCAGACAATATATCAGTCTTACTTTATCTGCAAAATAGGTCTTAGAATTTTAGTTCTTAATCTTGGAGTGTATAAGTAGGACCAGAACACTGTAAAGGGATTTAGCTATTTTCCTTAACAGGCTAATTTTTGATATTTCATACACAGAAAAAGCTAGTGCAAAGTGAAGTCTTGAAACCAATTAATCAGAAGATTTAGAAGTTAAACAAACAAACAAAAACCCCTGCTCACTTTATCTTGAAGTCTGAAAGAAACTTTACAATAAAATTTAATCAATGTGTTGCCAGGATCTTTCAATCAATTTCTAAGATCAGTTAGGGCACTAGAAATAGTAAGGGTACATTGAAAGAGGGAGTGGTATAAGGTACGTTGTGGTCTGCAGGCCCAAGTTTTAGGTAACTTGAAAATAAAATGTAACCTTGAGTTGTAAGTTATGCCTTGTTCAGTAAGCTGAGGACAAATGAAATTTTGTAGGGAAAGATAAAATCTCCCCAAGGTTAAGGAAAAGTAAATGTCAGAATCCTCAGAAGTCTCTAAAAAACCACAATGCTCAGCAGAAGCTGTTGACTGTCTTTAATCCTTACTTTTTAAATTTATTTTCTAGGGCTTCCTTTTCTGGTCTGAAGCCAAGTCTTTACTGTGCTTCCCTTTACTTCTTCCTCACTTCTTATGATAATGGTCTCAGCTCTGATTCTGTACTTTCTCCTTCATACTTGGCAGCTACTGTTGTAGTTCTTCTGTTTAGATCCTGTACAGTCCCAACCTCACCAATTCAGTCATGCCCTATGAGCTCAAAAGGGAAATGCCTGCTCTGTCTATTAAGCACTGTGGGTGATAATTTATTTTCTTCCACTTTGATCTTTCTTGTACATGATGAAGCTGTTTCTAAGACCCGAGGAAAAACATTTCTTTAAAATTCTTACTCAGCCTCCACTGTCAAATGTTCATTGCATGTGATCATCCTGGTCTCTTAAGGGAAATGACAAGTCCACAACTGAGCCACTTCCAATAACAAGACTCTCTTGGTTTCTTGTGGTAGCCCTTCATATAATCCTATGGGATCACATAGATCCTGTTGCTAGTCATCCTTTCCCTTTCAATCTTTCTGTATTGCTTGTTAAGCCTTCCCTTCCAGCAAGGTAAAAGGTGATGGTTCTGGAAATGTCTTAACTACTCGGATCAAATCCTGATAGGTCTCCAGTTTGGACTCTTTCATCAGCTTCTTTGTTGAAGGATATATTCACTGTCTTCCTCTTCTGGATGACTCTTCTTCGTGTCTTAATGCTTGTGGTATCCCAAACTATATGGTTCTTAAACCATTTTCTTTCCAGTATGTTTTGCAGGGCATGTAGGGGAAATGAAGTGAGCTGGTAGCTGACACACTCCTTTGCATTCTATGTGTTCCCTTCATGAGGCCGATCTCAAGTCTTCAGTTAATTTTGTGGCAATTAAAAATTCCTACTAATTTATTCATCCTGTTGACTTCTGTCTTAACAGACATGCAGTGGAAGGCCTGTGGGTTCAGACTTCGAATTACAAGCACTTTATTTCCTTCTCAAGTATCTTAATTCTTAATCCTTTTCCTGTGCAATCAAACACATATTACTTGCAGCTATAACTGCATATCTCTGAGATGTGTCAAAATCATACCCTTTCAGTCAGAAGGACAGAAATGGATTCTTACTGTGTCTTCCTGGTACTTACGTAACGCTTTCTAGGTTCTACAAATGCTTCCTCCTTATCTTAGTGGTCAGATTTGTGCCTCTGATTATGCTTCTAGACAGACTGTAGCTTCCAGAATTGTATTTGCTGCTTATCAAGTTCATCATCTTACAGCTCTCAGTATTTGAAAACTAAGACTGGTAGTTTGAATTTAATGTAGTTCAGGACAACACTGTGCTTCTGTGTAGTGACAATGGCATAACCAAGGCAACCTTCCCTCAGTTCTTTTGCAAATATTTCCATGGCTTGCTTTGGTACCTATGCAGTAAGCTAGAATAAATCATTTAATCTCCCTAGCCTTTATGAGAGTTTATTTCCTGAAGTTTAACAGTTTTCTGGATCTACTTGGAGAAGGTAAATCTGAGAAGGTTGCTGGTCATGAAATAATGGAATTAATACTGTGTTTCACCGTACTTAATATTGACCCCTTTTTCGATGTCTTTTTCAGTATTTTTGAGATATGGCTTTGTAATTCTAACTTGTAAATTCCTTCAGAAAAACTAAATACTTACCAAAACAAATTGTGGATCAGAGTTTGAAACCTTCTCTTGTTTTAAAACTGTCTAAACAGAATGAGAATGTTTGACTTTCAATGAAACAAATCCTGGCATTGTGGTAATTGTATAAGGCATAATATTATATCCAACACCAAAAACTGGAAGTAAGCTAAGAGGTACTACAGCTAAGTTTGTCACATATGAGGTAACATTTTTAACAGAAGAAAAATTTGAGCAACCTTTGTTGGAGAAGTAGGTTTTAGAACAGGACTCTGTAAGTAGAGTTGGTACTAAATGTAGCACGTGTTGGAAGGTCTGAACTTGTCACAAGCACTGCAGAGATTTGGTATTAATGAAAACTGTAATTCTTAATGAAACAAAGCATATAATCTGAAGTTATTTTATGCTTAATTTACAAAAACACTTCCATTATCTTCAGTCCTGTTTCCTGGATATAGCATCCAATCCTGTAAATTTCTGATATAAATTAGGTTTCTTCCACTGCAATATAGGGATTGTTCAGACTGTCATCTTTTTCAGAAAAATGGAAGAAATAGGTTCTGGAAATAACTGTAGGTATCACATACAGATAAATTAAAGGACCTTTGATAAAAATGTATGAGGAATAGAAGGCAACCTGAATTTTATGGTCTCATAAAATTGAAGGGTATTCAGTAGAAGTTTGAAACTTGAAATTTAATGTTGATAAGAGGCAGACATTTTTCTTTCAAAATTTGTTTTGAACTAGTGATGTTGCTGGTATGCCTGTAAAGGCTGTCATAGAGTAAAACAAAGAATTCACTGTGTGCCTGCCTACTTCCAGGACAAAACCATTTAGTGAACAATCAAGTGAAGTTGCTCATAGGCAGGTGATGTGATCATTGTTGATATGGTTTAGGTACCCTGAGACTTAACATGTAGCATAAGGTAACGTGTTCTCAGAAGCAGAACATTGAGGCATTGCCTTAAAAGTAGAAAGGTTGTTTTGTGATATTAAATGTTCTGTGCCTCAGCCACTAAGTTTACAATAGCATTACTCCTGTTTCTATTCTAGCAAGCTGTGCTGTGTACTTGTGTGTTATTTTTAATGTGTAGGGACTGGTAAATGAACTACATATTAATCTTAAAAAATGCTGATAAACTCATCTTTTTCCCGCCCAGTATGATGAACTGGTTCCTGCATCCCTGACAACCAAATATGGAGGGTTTTATATCAACACTGGCACACTGCAGTTCCGCCAGGCATCTGACTCAGAGGATGAAGACTTTGCAGAAGACAAAAAGCATAGGCCACCTAAAGTGAGTGATCTTAATTATGCTTTTTATACAGAACTTACAGCTAAGTGAACATTGAGAAATACTTGATATGCTTAGAATGTCTCGGGTGAATTGGCTGAAAGCAGAAGGGTGCACAGTAGTGTTTTATTGCATTCTCTGTTTTATCCCTTGTGTACTAGCAATTGGGAACTAACACAGGATGTCCATAGGCTGTCCAGTCTTGTAAGATTAATCATCTTTTTTAGGCAAGCTTACAACTTGTGTCTATCAATCTTCAAGTGAGAGATGATTCTGTAATTTTATAGAAATTTTGCTATAAGAGAATTTAAATTCGCTAACGTTACTTTTATGATTTTGCACAAAGCTGGCATGGTATGAAATTATTATGGACATTCAGAATAGCACTTAAAATACATGTTAAAATACTCTGTGTGTAAAAGTAGCTGTATTAGATATATATACAGTCTTTCCCAGAGTGCTGTTTTATATACTTGGAAGAAATTACGATCGTTGCTAACATAATTGTATATCACATTCGTAAGTTCCATGCCATTCCAAGAACTTTCTGGTTTCTGTTGTGCTTTCCTGCTCTAGAATTCTTTAAATTTAACATAATTTTAAGGATCTTGTATTGGATCTGGCCTGGGATGGAGTTAACTTTGTTCATAGCATCACTTAAGATGCTACAACTGGGATTTTTGACTTAAATAGCATTGATAGTACACCAAAATTTTGTCTGTTGCTGAATAATGTTTGCACAGTGTGAAGGTTTTCTTTTTCCCTACTCTGCACCAGCAGGTAAGCTAGGGAGAAGCAAGAAATTGGGAGGGGAGGCAGCTGGTCTGAATTGGTAAAAAAAATACTCCATGCTATATAGCTTCACACGCAGCAATGGAACTGTGGTAGCAGAAGAATATGGAGGGATTCAGTCTTCCAAAGTGGCCATTGCTTAGACTGTCTAGGCATCAGCCTCCTTGTGTCTTAAAGTATATTTCTTATTGAAAACTCTGAATTCTGCAGCTGTTCAAAAATGGTTCATGGTAAAGGCTTGTAACTGCAGTTGCTGCTAGGAATACAGTGGTACTTTTCCTTAACTCAGATTGAGGTATTTTCCTTGGCTCTGAATTGGAAAGTGTAAGGAAAACTGAATGTTTTGTGCTTTTAAAGTCTTTTTAGGGTGAAAGAATTGTTGTGCTTTGCCTCTTTTCTAGATAGCAAAGTTAAAAGAAAGTGAAGATCGTGGAATGAAGAAGCGCAAGCGGAAAGATGAAGGGACAGAAAAGGAGAAGAAGCCTCGGAAAATGAAAGTTCCTAAGCAGTTGGGGTAGGTTTCTTTAGATGAAACCATGAATTGTATGTGGAGTTTGGTTTCAAGATTGCATGCCACAGCAAGATTATTACAGCTGTTTCAAATACTGTAATTTTGAACTGTAATTAATAGCTAATGGATTTTTGGTTTGGAATTTGTATGGACTTTTTGCATAAATAAGTCTTACAAGCTAATTTTTTTATCCCCCAAAATTTTGAACAAGGAATAATAAAAAACGGGGAAAGAGAAAACACAGACAAGAAATTTTGAGTCTGTGAATAGCAGTATCCATCACTGGTCTTCCCAAATTCTTCTGTAGTACTAAGATTTACATCGTCTAAAGAAAAATAATTTTCTTCCTATCCTTTGGTTTCTAATCTGGAAAATGATAAATGTATCATTATTATTCAACATACTGTTTTTTTACTAACTGTGCTTTCCTGAATTCTGAGGCTAGCATGGAACTGTTAATTTGTGGGAGGTTTTTTTTGGGTTCTAGAAAACTGTTGAGTGAAAATTGTCTTATTATGTATATTCAAGTTGGTATTGAAAATCTATTGATAGTATTTTTTATTAAGGTGATGAATTGGCAGAAAATCATCAGTTTAAATAGTATATAGGTGGTGAGCCTGCAGGTCAGAATTCTTGGCATTGAAGAGAATTTTGTTTTGACATACATGGTGTGCATAAACCTAAAGCAAGCATTCAGGAGTCTGAAAGGCAAGTTTAAGTATTTCAGTAGCATAAATCAGTTGTGAGTGAACAACTGTAACAACTTCTCCCTAATTAATTTGGTAAGTCAAAAGTAAATAACCTTTGTCTTAATGTGTACAAAACAAATCAGTTGAGAGCATGAAATCACATTACCAGCAAAGGCTTGTGGTAGTTGATAGAATAGTCAGAAGTTGGAAGCACAAAGTACTTGCCTCTTGCCCCTGATAATTGTACTGAACTTCCAGATGTTTTTTAAAGGCCACTGAAGCCTCAAAATTATGTCCATTGTAATGAAAGATTTCTTCCCTCTACAGAGTAATGGCCTTAAATTCACACAAGTCTGAAAAGAAGAAAAAGAAGTTGTATAAAGACTCACTCTCTCTGGCTGCCATGATCCGTAAATTTCAAAAGGAGAAGGAAGCCATGAGGAAGAAGGAATCTACTCCAAAACCTCCAGTGACTGTTGCAACCTCTACCCCTAGTAAAATTCCTTCCTCCTCTCTCAGTGCAGGAAATGATATCTCTGACTTGAATCTCAGGATCAATGATCCTGTCCTCTCCATTTTTGGTAGCACAAATGAACGTGAGCTCCTGCAAGAAACTGAAAGTGCCCTGGAGATGCTGGGAGACATTGACTTTGACAAGTTGCTTGATGGCACTTCTGATGGCAGCCCGGTATCTGAGCTGTCAGGAGAAAATGGAAATGTCACTCAGGCAACCTACACCTCTCAGGTCATGACACCCAAGCAGGTGCCTGCCCTCCCAGAAGGTCTGCCTATGCTACTTGAAAAACGCATTGGAGACCTTCGAACAGTAAGTATGAAATCACTGGTAAAGGATTGCATTCCAGAATCTGAGAGAAAAGGGAAGAATAATTAGAACCTGAGCTGTCCTCCTTGAACTGCTAAAAAAATGTAGAATTGATCTTAGTGTCAGTCTTAATGGCTGTATTTATACTCACATGAAAATGGGTACAGAAATTACACAGGTCAATTGTTAAAGCAGCATTTGTTTCTCAGTGGAGACAAGGTTTTCTAAATCTGTGTACAGTAACTTGGAATGTTTGGGTTGTTCTCGTAATGGAAACAGTGGTACTTTAACTACTAATTTGTGAAATGGATGACTCTTTGGAAGTGAAAACCTGAAATAAGACTGCAGCTTACAAATCAGTGTTTTGAGCCTTTGGCTCTGTAACATAAATGTTAACTTGTCATCTTGAAAAACAACAGCAACAACTAAAAACCCCACTAAGAACACAACCCAGCAAGATTATAAAAAAAAAAAAAAAAAGGATTTGAAGGTTAGAATTAAATCCGAACTTGTTAATATTAATGAAAAATGTTAAATCATCCAGTTATGAATGTTGAAAGGGATTGGAGCTATTAAATTATTCTATGCTCCTTGTTTCAGATGTGGCTGTTATCATAAGTTGAGAATTATTTTCTTGTTTGGTTGTCTGGATTCATATATTAAAGCTTTTCTTTACCTAGAATAAAGTGCAGCTTTTCCTTACTCAGAGTAAGTTTTGAAAAAGCAGTTTGAATTACTACATTTTTGGGGAAAAAATCAAATAATTTAAGTAGAAGCAGAGCTTGCTGTGCTGTAAGTTAGGGTAACAATAAAATCAATGTACCAAGCTAAATGCAGCTAGGGGGTTAATATTTACTAAAGTGAAGGAGATTTTTTTTTTTTTTTTTTTCCCCTACCTTTGAATATTCAGGCTAATTTTGCTATGAATTAACGATCAGCTTCTAGCAAAACTGCAGAATTTTATTAGACTAAAAGTCAGGAATTGTTATACGCCTGTCCCGAATTTGTGCCTCTTCACTGTATAACAAGCCCCTCCCAAATTTAAGGAAGCTTTGATTGGAATTAAGCTCTTGGAAAACTGAACTCTTCTCTTACGTGTTTGATTGTGTCTTCTGGAAGGCTGGTGCTGGCTGAGCAGAGCAAGTCTGCCCATACACTTTGGGGAAAAACTAAACTGTTGATGTAAAGACTTCAGTTTCCTTATCTCCTGCAAATTGCAATCAATTGATACCCTATCAGTGGGAGGAAAACCTCTTCTAAAAAGCAGGAAAACAGAAGTTTTGTCTTGTCAGATACTTAACTGTCTCAAAGCTTTAGTTCTCTACTGAAGATAAAGCTAAGAGGTTTCTTAAGCTGTATGGAAGTGCCTGTGTTCCGTGAATAGAGTCTGCTGTATCTAAACTTTAAACAAAAACAAAACAAAAAATCAGACCACAAATTTAGAAAGCCACTGACTAAATGCCATTAGAAACTTCCTGACTTCCTATTGTAGATGAGTATCTTGTAGTTCCTTAAGTGGGCAATTTTGAACTACTCTGACAGAAGACTATTTTGCACAAGCAAGAAAGTAATAAAATGGCATTTTTCTCTTGTGAAAGGTCAAGATAATCTGTGGGGAAAAAAAAACCAAACCACAGTTCAGTGATAGTGATGCAGTTTTTGAATCTGCCCATGCTGCGGTCTCTTAAGGCCAGGAACACTGTTGGGTATGATAGTATAATGCTGAAGTTGGCCTTTAAGGTCTCCCTGGATCAGAAATGTCAAAGGATGTCTTTGTTTCTCACTTTGTTACTCAGATGATCCTTGTGTTAATTGTGCTTAAAGTTTTCAAACTTGTATTTTTGGTATCCTATCACTTGTAAATATAACCTTTCTAATTTTTTTAGCAGGAGAAATGCCGTAGTATTCTTGAGCAGATAGTACCATCTTCTCAGCAGCTGAATTTGCAGTAGAAACTAGTGAGCAGAATGCAGTCCTTACAGGAGCTTAAAATCTAGTATCAGTGTTCAGGACTGAAGTGGTAAAGCAACATTAGACATGAAGACATTGTCAAAGACAATTGGCTACCTTATGGTTTCTGATATAGTATCAGACTCCTTTTTTTCCTGTGCAGTGTAGAGTTCACAGTTCAAAAATTTTCTTTCAAACTTAAATGGGCCAGTTAAAAAGAGCAAGAAAAGTAAGTATTTCATAGTAATAAAGGAATTTTATCAAGTTAATACTTGCTTTTGTTTATAGTTTTTAGCTGTGATATCATAAGTAATTTTTTTTGAAAGGCAGAGATTTTTTATTTGATTATTCAACCTCATAGCATATTGACTGACTCTAATGTTTATCAGTCATTATAATGATAGCACACTTGCCTACTTTTTTCTCTATATCCTTTTCCAGCTTCTTTAGGTATCTGCTGCCTGGTCCCAGTGCCAGAGTTTAAGATGACAATAAGCATCTAGAAGTGGGAGGTTTTTTCTCTTCTATAAATCTGTAGAGTGGATGAATATTAGAGAGATGATCTTACTGATTTTTGTAGAATAGTGCAGGGAATTGACTTTCTCCTAGAAGCTGTCATTGTTCGTAAAAACAATAACCTAGGTGATAAGAGCAAAGATAAAAGGATTCTGCATGGGACTTAATGTGATGTCAGTAAAAAATTCTAAGAAAAGGAAGTATGACTAGGAGTAAGGCTGTATTTTTTTTTCCCCACCCCAAACAGACTCAGGAATAGATGAGTAAAATATATTAGAGAGCTCTTCTCAAAATAGAGAGAATTCTAGACAGCATCAGTAAAGAGGGATGAGGTATTCCTCCAGCATACATAAATCATTTGTACAAATTGCAATAAAGGATTGAGATGGATCTAAGAAGGCTGGGAAACCCTAACTCAATGAGACACTTAACAGAGATAGGAAAAGAGCCTTTTATAGATTGAGAGTAGAAATATGCTGATGCTTTTGCCTCCTTGACAGGGAAAATGTAAAAAACGATAAGTAATGCTTTTTTTAAAGTAAATAGAATGTTGATGGTAGTAGATTGTTGGTGGTTGTGAGGTAGTAAAGCATCCATATGATTTTCTTTCTTAATTGTTATTGAAAGTAGGAATTTATTAATAGATGTGATCCAGGCAAACAATAAATAAAATGATTGCTTGCCCTAGAGAAAGGAGTTTTTATTCAAGTGTAATAAAAAAGAACCCCACCTCTTTTCTAAACATCTGAGTATAGTTTGGTCTTGTTTTTTAGGCTTTTTTTGTTTTGGTTGTTTTGTGACTTGTTTAATTTTGTTTGGTTTTTTGTTTTTTTGGGTTTTTTTTTGGTCATAAGTAATGCTGTTCCCCAGAAAATAATGTGATACAGCTGTAAGAGTAAAGAGAAAGCTGGCTGGGATAAAATGCTCTGTGAACTTCTCTTTTTATTTATATTTTATTTATGAAGCATATTGCTGTATTTTCAGGCCGCCAAGATGTTCGATGAAGAAGGCAGGAAGAAGTTTTTTACGCAAGACATGAATAATATTCTGCTGGAGTAAGTGCTTATCTGTACAACCTTCCCTTTTTGGAAAGGGGGTGAAAGGAAAAGTACAGAAGAGGAAATATTATTGAGGTTGTTCCAACAAAGCCTTAAAAGTCAATGAAGGTAGATCAGTCTAAGCTAGTTATTAGCTAAAGAGATTTATATATTAATACAATTCCTGTCATGGCTATCTGTCTGTCTTTATCCAGTGTAAAGTGTTTTGTAGTGCCCTGTGTCCTTGACTTCATTTGTAAAATTCAACAAAGCTGCCATTGGTTTTTTCTGTCCCCCGCTTTCATAATTCAAACCACCTTCAGCTTTCATGAAAGAAAATGCCAGCTCTTTTTTTCTCTTTAATCCTTCAACTAAGCATTGAATACAGGAAGTTCTATGTTCATATTCTAAGAAACAAAAAGTAATCTCTAGAAGGCTGTAGCAGTCAAAATTGTATCAAGATTGATGTGTAATGGTGCGAGTAAATGAAATTTGAATGACTGTGTTCAAAATTCATGGAGAAGGATGTATAGAAATGGTTTCTTGACATAGATTTAAGACTCGTTCCTTTTGTAAAAAACCTTGTAATACCTGAAAATGTCCCAAGAAGCTATTTTTAGTGTGCATATCTAGAGCATATTATGCATACAAAACTTCCTTAGGTTTTTGTTCAGTTAACATCTTCCTCTTGGAATGCCTTATTGGTTGACTGCCTCCTGTTTGTTTGTCAGTATTGAGCTACAGTTACAGGAGATAAATCCTGCCATCCGTAATGGAGTGTACTCTCACCTTGAGGCTTTTGTGCCATGCAATAAGGACACACTGATAAAGCGTCTGAAGAAGCTACACCTCAATGTCCAGGTAACAATGGGGAGATGAGCTCCAGCATGAGTCAATTTTGTTACAGTGATGAGGTCAAAAAGCAGGAAAATAGACCGACAGCCATACGGTTGCCAATATAGCAAAATATTTTGGATCAGCTGGTAGATCAGCTTAAAAGCTTTCTTCTGCATAACCACTATTGTCAGTACTTCAGGAACAAATATTTTAAGTATTTCAGAGCTATCATTTGAGAATGAAGTTCTTTAATCTTGAAAGCTGGGAACAGGATAGATATCAAAGAAGCAGAATTAGAAAGCCACAATAAGCATGGCTATGACAGGCTAAAAAGATTACTATTGCATTTGCTTTTGTGCTAAGAAAAAAAAAATGGATAGCTGATGATCCAGCCTCTATTGTTTGTACAAATTTGCCTGTGTGGTTAGGTCCTACAAATACTTTATACTGCAGTTGCTTTTGCCTTGATGAATGTGTTCGTACTGAATAAGAAAGTTATCTGTGATGTGAAGTGTCCTGACCCAATTCTTTTGATGAAATCAGGGGCTAAATCTTGCAGAGGATCTGAGGATCATAAATGCAGATACTTGGAACTGGCTAAGAAGGCAAATATATTCATATGCTATGTCTAATCAGCAAGATATAATAGCATATAGTATTCTATTTCTTCTCAGTAAATGGTTATGATTAAATACGGAAGTCAGAACATGCAGGAAGACAATTTAAAGCATGAAGGGAAGTATATAGTATATTACTCTAATGTTTGAAGTTCTTAGTATTTGTAGACAATTCAAAATACATAGTCCTTACTTTTGAGATAGAGAAATTACATATAATCATCATAATGCAGCAGTCAAATAATACATATCTTCTGTTCATTACCTAGGATGCTTTTATACCACTTATTTTTTGGAGACTTGTTTAATTGGATACTTACTTACAAGTGTTGAGATACCAGTGGTGTCTTGGTTTTTTCCCCTCAGTTTTTCTTCCCTTTGCTATATCGATTTTGAAATCGTTATTCTGTTCATTACCTAGGATGCTTTTATACCACTTATTTTTTTGAGACTTGTTTAATTGGATACTTACTTACAAGTGTTGAGATACCAGTGGTGTCTTGGTTTTTTCCCCTCAGTTTTTCTTCCCTTTGCTATATCGATTTTGAAATCGTTATTTAATGAGATCATGCCATAATGTTTTGTGATATTCATGATATGTTTCCTTATGACCAGCTTTCATTGTTCCTGGTCTCAAGACTTCATGGGTTGCATGAGAAATTTCAAGTACGTGCATTTCTGTAATGCTGTTACACCTAACAGCATTCAAGTGCCATATAAGTGTAGGAAGTGGCTGTTGCAATCAATAGTTAGCACCAGGAACATTGCCGCAGGACTGAGCACGAAATAAATTTTGTGAAACCATCTGAAATACTTTATGTTGCATCTAGTAAGATCACTTTGTTTTTTTTCACAGGATGACCGCTTGAGAGAACCACTGCAAAAGCTGAAGCTGGCTGTCAGTAATGTCATGCCTGAACAGTTATGCAAGTATCAAGAGGACTGTCAGGCCCGCAATCAGGCTAAGAATGCTAAGTAGGTATTTCTGTAGTCTGTGCATGCCCATTTTAGAGTCCACTGAAGTCTGTCTCTGTGCTGCTCAGTCCCTGAGCTCAGCAAAGTTCTCGGCTCCAGTTTACAGCTGTTGTTTTGAATTGTACAAAGCACTCAGTTTTGTGTAACTGATGTTATCACCTGCTTCTAGAAAGAAATTCCATTAACTGAATGAAATATATCTTGAGAAGGAGAAATTATAGGCTGTGTGAAGGATAGCAGAGATTATCACAAGGTTGGATGGTATGTTCAGGTTCTTGTTACATTTGTCCTTGTTCATTGTAATGGTTTCCTCATAGCTATCTAATTTTAGACTTGGAGAAGCATTAATAGATTGATAAGCATGCTGCCATTTCTCAGTAGAGGCACTACATGAGGCTTGTAGCCAGGAACGTTGGCAGCATCTATACAGTACATCCTTTTCACTCGTCTCTGAGGACTGTGCAGTAGGAAGGGAGAGGAAAATAACATGTTTACTCTGTCAGGAAAGGCATAATGAGAAGCTGAAGGTAACATTCATTTCTCATGGACACTTGTTTTTTTCCCTGTGTGATCTACCTATAAAGAAAACAATTGTTCTAACCATAGGTTGCAAGCGGAAGATGAGCGGGAGAAAAATGGATCAGAGGAAGATGATGATGATAAACCTGGAAAGCGGGTTGTGGGACCCAGAAAGAAGTTTCATTGGGATGACACAGTGAGGTGAGACAAAACTGCCTTTTCCACCAAGAATTTTCACTGACTTCACTTGGACATAAGGGGATGTCCAAGTGGATATTATTGCATGATGCTGTTAAATGAATAATTGTACCCTTAAGTTTTGGAGAGTGGAGCTAAACAGGCAAGCTGGAATGCTGCAATGGTAAAACAACCTTTTCTTTATCTTGGAAGTAAGATCATTGTTTGCATAACCTGTTTTTCTCTTCTTGTTTATCATGTTTTATCCAAATACATGATAATCTTACTGGTACTAGGACTCCAAGTTTGTTTAGGCAAGGAGCAGAGATGTCAGCAGTTACACCTGCTTCCCACCGTTCTAGGAATAGATCTCAAAACACTGTCACCCAGTGAGTGGTAAAGATTTCTGCCACAATGGCTAAACCACCAAAACTGGTGATGTTGGTTTAGCAAGCCTCCAGTCCTTGGAAATGCATCAATCTTAACCCTTCTTAACACAAATTCTGTCTTACTTCTCAAGAGCAACACAGATTCTTGCCTGAAATTATGAATTCTCGCAGTTCTACTATTACTTAACCTAGATAGAGCATTCTAAATTAGTATTTTCCCATGCAAGATATAAACTGTTTTTAGTACAAACATACATATTAAAAGGGGCTGATAGGTTTATCACACTGAACCTTTCTAGTATGCTAAGCTACCAGGGAAGCAAGCTTAATGGAATATATAAAACCAGTATAGCTTGAACTGATCTGAAGGCATACTTAAAGAAGAGATATTTAAATCTGTATGGTTTTGTGGTGGGTTTTTTTTTTGTTGTTGTTTTGGTTTGGTTTTTTAGTGGGTTTTTTTGTTTGTTTTTTGTTTTCATTCAAGAAGCTCTGAAAGGCCAATGTTAACTGTGTGCACCTTCATATTTTTACAGATAGTAAAAGACAGCATCCTTGTCAGAAAGAATCTTCTGTTGAAACATTTGTAGAATGGATTTCACTTGCTTTCAGTCATTCTCAATCATAAGTATGAGATAAGAGGTCACTGAGCAAAGTGAGAGATGTTTCAGCTATAAGGAAATCATAAGTAAAATGTAAAACCACTTACAAAATGATAGTAAGCATAAAGAGAGCTCTATGATGTTATGGAAATGGATAAGTAACAGTGGCAGATCATACCAATTGTAATAGCAAACTTGTGCAGTGGCAAGCTTCCAAAAACCATGATTGGAACTGAGCTCTTCCTGAAACTGGCAATGGACAGCAGCTGTATAGCATCAGTGCTTCAATTTCCAAGACCTTGTCTACTGAGCTTTTGAAAGGTTTGTTTATTTGGATGTATGTACTGTCTTTCTGTAGGTCTCTGTTGTGTAATCTTGTCAAGATCAAGCTGGGATGCTATGAGCTAGAGCCAAATAGAAGTCAATCTGCTGAAGATTACCTCAAAACCTTTATGGAAACGGAAGTGAAACCACTTTGGCCTAAAGGCTGGATGCAGGCAAGGTAAGATACTTAGTTTAGATATCTGTTCATTGTGGTGTTAACTATTTATTGGATCTTAATTATTGTCATGCATTTGGCTCAATCACATGCTATTAATATTGGTTAAAACTTCGAAATATTTCATTCGTTAGAAGAATGAGTATTTTTCAGAAGATACTTTCTATCTTGTTTGCAAGCCTGAGAGCTAAAGCCCCATTGTTTTCTGTGGAGAACTCTTTGCTTTTGTCATCTGTTGGCAATTGAATTTACTGAAGCTCATCACACAATGCACGGTGTTTTGTTTAAGGGGAAGTATGAGGCAGAGGTAACTTTCTAAAAGTTCTTTCTAAAATATAGAAAGTGATAGTGATATAGAAAGCAGTTTTACTGATACATTGTAAACAGTCTGATAATGCAGTGTGACATTGGCTTTTAAATTCAAAGTTGGAGTTTCTCTACTATGTGTTGAAACAGTAGGGTTTGTGCTCTTTGGTTGGATGCTGTAGTTAAAAATCCACCAGTTTATTGATGAAAACCTATACTTGCTTCATACTAATTTACTAAGAGCTAACAATCACACAAAGAGGGGGAAATATAAAATTAGAGCAATAGTAATTATGAAATAGAAATTTTAAAATGACCTCTGTAAAAGCTAAATGATAGAGCTGCTGAAGTCTTATAACTTTTTACCTTTATGTGTGAATTGTAGGGAGAGGATGTTTTCTTGCCAGATGACATGAGGTTTGTGGATACTTGCATTTTTCATCATTACTGCAGTTCCACAGGATGTATTGATGAAACACTTGTTTAGACTGCTTTGTGATGTGGTCAGTGTTAGTGTGATGGCAGTGGTGCAGGAAAGCCTTGCATGTTCTCGTTTGCCTACCTGGAAAGCAGAGAAGGGGACCAAGTTTTAATTAACTGGCTTTTTACAGCTGTGTTTGGGTAGTAAGCTGTACTACAAGTACAGATCAGGATTTTTTTTTTTACTTCCCACTTGTAATCTTAGGAATCGATAACATGTGAAAGAAAGAATGTAAAGTATTAGGATTTGCTATACTACCTCTTGCCATTCATATTGGGTCTGTAGAAAAATGCAACTTTAAATCCCGTGTAACTGAAGTTGTGCACAGTGAGCTACACAAAATACAGAGGAAAACTGGAGATGAGCTTCAGTACTGTGTTCTGACATTTTTCCTTGGTGCTTAAAAACCCACTACCACAACAGACTAACTTCAGAACTCAAACCGGTGACCAGCATTGTGGCCATGTAGTGTGAAGAGTTAACAAAAATCCTTAATTTGATATTTAAAATATTCCATTAGCCTGTCAGAAGAGAGAATTCAAAATATGTCCAGTTGAAAGAGGTGATACTCCATTTTGTTGACTCCTGCTTGGCAGCTTACTGATATTTTGAATGTATACTTGATTTTTTTTATATATTTATATTTAGCATTCTTCTGTTTATGGCTGCCTATAACTGTGTCGTGTCAGCAGTATGCACAAACTACATGCTGGCTGCTTTGGGGACAGATAATCAAGGAGTTACTCTAAAAATTCACATACTTTTAAGTACTTGGTGTTCATGCTGATTGTCCCTGTAGGATCACCTGTGTTTCTTTTCTTGCTGCTCTTTTAGGATGCTTTTTAAGGAAAGCCGAAGTGTCCACAATCATCTCACTTCTGCTCCGTGAGTATACTACTGACAGCTTACTGGTATCTTTAGGTTGTTCACAGCATTTTTTCCTGTCTTCTCCTCCCTTCAGAGGAAAGGGAGGTGTTTTGGAATAATTTTTGTGCCTTGAGACATACACCTGTAATATTCTTGTGGTGTTGTATTTTAACTTGGTTATTAAGTGGCTAAATAACTCAAGTAGGTAGTCATTCTTGGATTAATATATTTTACTCAAAATATTTCAAAGCACTACACTACCTAAATTTTGAGTACCATATTAAATTGAACTCGGACTGCAGTACTTCCTTCTCCTTTCATAATAAATTAGTCTGGAATCACTAAAGAATGTCTATTTTAATTGAATTCTACCTTCTTGATTTTCAGTCAGGGCTATGTCCCTCTTGGGAAGTACTTTGATTCACTCAGGATTCAAATAAACAGTTATGACTCCAAGTAACACCCAAATTGTTACCTTTGTGATAAATAGAATGAACGTGTTATTTTTCTACCTATTAGACTGAGTCATGGCCTACCTACAATAAGGGTTTTTTTTAACTGGGCATATTCCTAGTTGCTTGGAAAAGGAGAAAAAATTACCTCTAAGATGTAAATCTGTTGATCCTCTTGAAGTAAAAGAAATGAGAATGCTTAGCTTCTACGTTGAAGCTAATGACTAATAGTTCTTAATGCTAGCCTTGTTCACATGATTGCAGTTGGTGCTGTGATCTTCATTTATGGTGCAGAAGAACCTAGAACTTTATTAAATGGCTTTTTACAGCCATTCCTGTTTTACAACAAACAGAAGTTAAACTGTTGCACAGTTGATAAGCAACAAAACACTTTTATTGAAAAAAACAAATGCAACTGTTACGTGTTTTGAAATATAGTCGGAACCAAAACGTGTGTACCTCACTGAGAAAAATATCAACATACAGTGAAATTATGTAAGTATTGTAGGTGTCTTCAGTTTAGACAAAGCTAAGATTTTAAGAGACTGAAATTCCTTGGCATTTGGGGTTTTCTCAAATAAAAAAAAAAATCTTTCCTAGTATATATTGGGTTTTGTCACCAATTAGTGAATTATGCATCTAATTTGCTTAGAAATACATGACAAAAATGAATTAAAAATGTGCTTGCCCCTTCCCTTTTTAACCTATTTTCTGTTTCAAGAATGTTTTGTTATTAAAGCTGGCCCCTGGGAGTCATCTGTGTAGTTTATGGGAATATAATTAGGATAACGGTTAAAACAAAAATGACTGGCCTTTCTTTTATATTCTGATGCACATTTATCGCTTCTACTTTAGGACAAAGAAGAAGGTGATTCTGGCACCTAAACCCAAAGTGAAGGTAAATGCCTGTTTAGATATCTGAATTTTATTATGACCATTTGCAATCTCTTTCCTGCCTCTGATTCACGAAGATTCTGGCGGGAGGGTTCCTTTAGGAAACACTATAAGAACTTACTGACTTGGTGTCAAAGTAAGTAATACATAAGGCTTCTGTATAACTCTAACTTTGAGCTATATTAGAGTTATTTTGTTTTTTTTTAAATGAACTACCAAGAGTTACTAGTTCCAGTAGAGCTTGATTTTTAGTGTTCTTTGTTTTCAGCTTGTGTTAAATTTAGCAACACTGGAAAAATGTTTGGTTGAAAGCATAATGCAGTAAATTGATACAAGTTTTATTAGCCATAAGTAGGTGTTCAGTACCAGTATTAGCTAGCAATCAGATTAGCTACCCTATTCTTCACAGCACTGATTTTTCTAAAATGTGTAAGACATTTTTCTAGTTATGTGAAGCGACAGCACTACTAGGTTTTTAAATACAAACATTAAATTAGCCTGTGGGTCTCCAACATCTAGAGATCACAGGTATCAACATGAAAACTTCCATACTAGATCTTGTTTCATCTAAATTTACGGAATACTAGTACTACAAAAAAAAAAAAAAAAAAAAGGTTTTAGATTTACTCCAGAAAGTTTATTAAGCCTTTTTTAATCTTATCATTCTCAGGACTCCAGTCCAAAGAAAGAACAGAAAGCTTGTATGTCTTCAGTCAATTCTAGTTGTGCAACTGTACTGAGTTCCAGCACACCTGTCTGCACCCCAGCCAGCTCTAGCTGCACACCAGCTCCAGAGACCATCTGCTTGGATGACTCACTGGATGAAGACCTTTCCTTCCACCCACCCTCACTGGACTCTATTTCTGATGCTCTGGCAGTTATCAATAATGGTGCCAAGGGGTCGCCTCTTGGGGCCTCTATAGAGACACCAACATCCAGACCTCGCCCTGGGCTAAGGGAAGAAAAGCTAGCAAGCATTATGAGCAAGTTGCCTCTGGCAACTTCAAAGAAAGTAGAGCCCACTCAAACACCCCATTCATCAAGTCTTATTGCTGGTCACACAGGGCCAGTACCAAAGAAACCCCAGGACCTAGTTCACACTGGTATCTCTTCAGGCCTTATTGCTGGATCTTCAATTCAAAATCCTAAGGTTTCCTTAGAGCCTTTGCCTGCCAAACTACTTCAGCAAGGACTACAGAGGTCGAGCCAGATCCAAGCTGTTTCCTCCTCTTCACAGACTCATGTTTCTTCCTCTAAGACCCAAGCAGCTATTTCCACTTCTCAACGAACCAAGGATGCTAATATCTTGGTATCATCTTCTGAGGCTCAAGGTGCTTCTTCCTCAACATCACAAGGGACAAAGGTGCACCAGCATTCAGCTGTACAGCAGAAATATGTATCTCCTTTACAAGCAACTATTAGTAAATCACACACCAATCCAGTGGTGAAATTGAGTAGTAATCCCAAACTGTCTTGCTCATCACCAGTCATCAAGGCTCAAGATAAGTCTGTAGTGTATCGCCTGCCTTTGTCTAATCCTTCATCTGGAAGTGGCTCTCAAGTGTCTCACCCACTGGTTTCTCGGACAACATCCAGCACCTCTACCTCTAGTAACTATTTAGCCAAGGCTATGGTGTCACAAGTTTCTTCCCAGGGTTTCAAGCCTCCTTTCTCCATGGCTGCCTCTCCCAAACCTGCTGCCTCTCCCAAGCCTTCTGCATCTAAGCCCTCTGTGACACCCAAGCCCAATGCATCACCTAAATTTTCATCCAAGTCCACCTCATCCCCCAGGCCTGCAGCAACACCCAGTTCTTCCAGTTCAAGTGCACTAGTTTCCCAGAGTAGTCACTCCAGCAACAACCCCCTTCATAAACAGACCAGTGGTGTAAATATCAGCAGGCAGTCTCCCACAATGAATTTGCTGCCCTCTAATCGCACCTCAGGCCTTCAGCCTGCAAAGAACCCTCAGGCTTCTTCAAAATTGCCCAACTCTTCTCCTTCTGGAAATGTTGGTAAAAATAATTTGGGTGGAGTTGGAATGAATGTACCTGCCAGCAGAGGCAGTAACCTAAACTCAAGTGGAGCTAGTAGGACTAGTCTGTCTGGGGGAGCAGGAAGTGGAACACAGGGTGCTACTAAACAATTGTCAACTCCACACAGACCATCTTCTGCCTCAGGGTCTCCAGTTGTAGCAGCCAGTGTGCAGGTATGCATCTAACAAGTTTACATTTAAATGTTACATTAACATTTATCACATTTGTTTTGTAAACATCCTTTCTTACAATATCTTGATTTGAAAATGGCTCATAAATTTGTTGTTAACACTTTACTAAGCATAACGACTAATACGGGTAAAACTGTTGGGCTAGTGAATAGGCATTTCCAGCTGATACTGTGTTCCAAATACTGTGAAATATTTGTTGGTCTGTACTGTGGAACAGAATTTACTTCTGTGGGGTTTCTAAGAGCCCTATGAAAGCTATGCTTTGTGTGACTATATTTCCAGGGAATGTAGTATTGTCCTCCTAGATATGTGTATTCTTGCCTATGTCCTTCCTTGTAATGATGATGGTCATATAAAAAAGTACTTTGTTGCCAAACTTTATCATTAAGTTTGCAAAACTAGAGTTCAGCTGTTTAGCTGAGTATATTGCAACACTTGTGTTCAAAAAAAGGTTTGCAAGGGGTTTTCTTTAGTATTTGTAAATAAATGTATTTTATTTTGTAGATCTAGTCAAACTGAATGAGGCACCTCATTAATACACTTCCTAGAAATTGGTTGAGAGTGAGCTTACGCAGAACTTTTATCAGTGGAGATGAAACAAGTCATACAAACCAAGTATTTTGAAAATACTGTTGGTATAAAACTCATGCAAAATGCTATTTAGCAAAAGGACAACCAGCTTTCCCAAGCTGTGTGATGGTGTTATTACTGGGAATGATTTAATTGTTGAGTTTATTGAAGTTTTCCTCTCTTGTGCTCTCTGTCCTGAAGTCTCTACTGCTTAAGACAAGAAAAGCACTATCACCAACTCTGAGCCTTGGTGTACAGGAAATTGAAAAGCTTTGTATTTTTCTGAACAATGTAGTTAGCTATTGCATGCTAGTGATGTATACTCAGCTTTTAGCAACGGTTTATAATGTTTTAGCTTAATACCAATTTTCCTTAATGTAACTTAACAGGAGGAAGATGATTTTTAAAAGACATGGTGGTGGTCTTTCACTCTACCTTAAGCCTGTTACAGAAAACAAGAGATGTCTATCAGGCTCTGACACAGCCTTTTGTTTATTTTGGATTTTTTGAAAGAAAAAATGGCAGTCAAGTGTAATGGGCAAGAGAAATAAGTAGTATTGTCCTAGGTGAGGTGATGAGTTCTGTCAAAGGTCTTTGTAGTTAAAGGCAGGTAATTCTTTGAGACACTGAGCACCTGGGGAATAAAATGCATTTTGGCAGATAGTAATGTTGAAGAGGACTGGAGGAGGTCGGGTGGGTATTCAAGTAACATGAGTGCAAACTGTAATAGAGCAAAATAAGGGAGTAGAAGTGCTGAGCAGCATAACATATGGTATCACTAGAATTATCATCATGATTTTATGTGTGTGATTATTTTAATAGTCCGGAAGTTACTTTGGTAACCTAGAAATGGTTTAGAAAAACGGTGCAAGGAAGATTAACTGTGGAACAATGCTGTTGCTATTGTGGAATAGCTTAGTCAATAGAGTATGTTCAAAAGAACATTAGAATCAAATTACCACACAGTCAAAATACACTGGAAGTAAAAAGATTTGTGATAACGGAGGACTTTATTAAGCCTTAAAAATCTAATGCCTGGCTGCAGAGCTTCATTGGTTCTGGACTAGTTGTTAGGTACAAGGAGTCAGTTACCCCTCTTAAAACTTTGATAAGACTGGAAGTGAATATCCATTAAAAGTTTAGGAATTTAATTCCCACCTGAGATGCTAGTTGATGGTCAGAACATGAGAATGGTATCTAAGTTGCTCATTAGACGGTGGTGGTCTGCTTTTATGGAAGGTCAGGCTGGATGATTACATATGATAATGAAGATATTCCTGACTAGAAGTTTTCTTTGCAAGAAGTGTTTGCTTCCTTTCCCCTTTTGATTGACACAGTTAATTACCAGAATACAAGCTTTTACCTACTGTAGCTCAACAAAAATTTTACTCTGGAATACTCTCTAAAGTTACGTCTTATGAACACAAAGCCAAACTAATCTAAAATTTGGCAACTACGGTGTATGATTTCTTTAAAAAGCTCTAGTTACCATTAGTACTCTTCAGCAGACTCTGGTTTAGACTTTTAAGGACTTCAGTGACTTTAGATTTTCATAATCAGATTGAACTCGTGTAAAGTGCTATATAGGTGAGATGAATAGAAGCATTTGATCTGGAACTCTCTAGGACATTCTCCATAGCTATTTCCTTCACTGAACTTCTCTCTCCTCCCTTTTGAGAAAGTAATCAAGGTGTTGACAGCACATTGCAAAGCTTCTTTCTGTTTCAGGTATTATACAAATCTCCACAATTGCAAGAGATTACTGTACAGCTTTTTATTTTGTTGCACAGTAAAGATTACATCCACAGTGAACAGCTGTAATTTTTTGCACATAGGCTTATTGTAAAATTCGTACTTTTAAAGGCAAAAGAGAATAGTCATGTAGTTGGAAGTTCTTCAGCTGTGTTTTTTCTACTTTTGGGATGGAGTATGTTTTAGAAGCTGTCACTCCAAAGATGAAAAATAAAAACACTTGCTACTGTTAAAGGAGCAATGTTATGAACATAACATTATTAGTTATTTACACTTCCAGTATTACTGTTTTAAAATTTCATGTTTTCTCTTCATCAGCAACTAGCCTTTTTTTGCTGTTTTTCATCACATTGTCTTTCTATAAGTTGATATTGCAGAATTCAAGGAGATTCCTTTTTCATTGTAAGATCTGGTGTTCATTAAATGAATCTGAAGTTTTGGATTTAATTGAATCCTGTTTAAATGTACAGGTTTGAAGTCATGTTCAGTCTGAGTCTTTTTAGCTCAAATACCTACAATACTTGATCTTGAGTCTGATTCAAAATGCTTTATATATTGACTGTTTTGTAGTAATCATTTGAGAATATAACATTAGCATATAAAATAAGAGCAGTTCATATAAAATTACTGTAATGTTAGAGGAATTAGTGCCGTTTGGGAACTGCTTGAGCTTAAATGTTCCTGACTAATCTTGCATTTTCCTTTTTAAACTGACTTAATTTAACTTCATTGTGACATATGTAGACTGGTTAGGAATATTTTTCTTTGGCTTTTTCTTTGACTTATGCATACATATCTGTACATATATATGCATGTCTATATCTTGGTAACCTGACCTCTTTCTAAGTGTGGTGGTTCTTATGTATGAATCTCAGTTTTCAAAAGTCATTGCTTCTAAGCAGGCTCCTTAGAAGTAAAGTTTGTATTTCGTAAGTACCCAGATTTGGAGTGTGAATGCATAGTACCATGCTTCTGAAGAACTTCAGATCTTTAGAACTACATCTGATAATTTTGTATTATCAATCTAATACAAGATGCTGCATTAGATTCCGACTTTAGACCCAATATTTAATTGAAAAGGAAAGTAGAGGAAATTACTTGCAAGCCTGATGAGAGAAACTGAGAGATAAGCCATACTGCTGTGTCTGAATCGGAGATATAATTGTTTTTGCTTAGCAGATGAATAGGCAAGACCTTCTAGGGGAATAATTGGATATTTATTAATAGTTTAATATACTTCTTAATAGGGCCACATGTAATAGAAAATAGCAGTTTCTTATATCTCCTTTAAAGATTTAACTCAAGGCTTTAAAATCTTGAAATACTCCCTTTTCTTCATACAGTCAACAGCAGGAGCATCATTACTGGCTAACGCCTCACCTCTGACTCTTATGGCATCACCCCTGTCTGTAACCAGTCAAAATGTGACGTCTGCACCATTAACTCCTTTTGGGATGCTGGGTGGCCTTGTTCCTGTGACTGTGCCCTTCCAGTTTCCCCTGGAGCTGCTTGGCTTTGGGACGGACACAGCTGGAGTGACAACCACCTCGGGATCTACCTCAGCGGCTTTCCACCACAGCCTAACTCAGAGTGAGTGGAATTACTTACCACACTATGCTAGAAGGAAAAATGGAAATTAAGAAGGGAATGTTAGGAGAGACTCTTAACTCCATTCATGAAAGTCCCTACATGAGAATAAATGTGGTTTCTTTGCTGGTGAAACTTACTGCATGTAATTATCCAGGTGTTATGAATAATCTTTGATCATCTTGACTTCATTGTTACGATTATGGTACGTACTTAGTTTGGAACATACATTTTGGGGCTTACTTTAAATTTGTTACCTTCAGAAAGGAATGGAGTTGAGGAGTCTCCAAATGCCACAGTACAAATTGGAGATTTAAAATGGTGATTCCTCAAAATATCCTTAGCTTAGTAATGGCCTAGACTCTTGGATATCAAACAGTTCTATTATGAGGAAGAGAAAAATCAAGATGACATTATCTCCAATTGCTTAAAAAGAAATTCTTCAGGATTTTAACGTGTATCAGTTTTTGGTCTTTCTGCCAAAGGAAAGAGAAGACTTGCATGCCAATAGCGAGGCATGGTCCTTGCTCTGACTTTTGATTACTGTATCCAAGTAGGTCTGTTTCTGTTGACTTACTCCAGCCATCAGAATGCTACCAGGTATTTATGTTTTGTTGTTAAGAAACATCTTCAGAGGTCTGTGCAAGTTAGCATGCTGCTGCAGCTATATCTCTATCCTTAAGATGTATTTTTCATTTTTGTTGCACTGTTTTTTTCCCCCAGACTTACTGAAGGGTTTACAGCCAGGTGCTCAGCACGCAGCAACGCTGTCTCATTCACCTCTGCCTGCTCACTTGCAGCAAGCGTACACAGGTAAAGACATTGTGGAGTTTTGTACTTTAACATCAGACTTTAGCCCAAGACAGAAAGAAAATGTGCATTAGAGTTGAATTCTTAAAACACACACAAAATGGGGACAAGTTTTGGTAGAAGCAGACAATATACAGTCAATCATAGCAGTGTTTTTGGAACCTGAGCAATTATTTTTCTTTCTACTTGTCTTCACTTTCAGGAACAAAAGTTAAAAAATATCAGTAACACTTTATGGTAGCAGTTCTAGAAACCTAAGGGTACAAATTTAGCTAGTGGGGAAAAAGGGACTACTGCTTACTGGATGCTAACATGGCTGTTTACAGGCTGCGTGAAGTCTGCGTTGTGGAGATTTTTTTTTTCCAATTTTAATTTCTCCTTTGGAGGAGAAACTGACCCTCCAGCTAGAAGCTTCTTCATGTTTCTTAGAGTGTCTATATGTGTGAACAATGTGATGGTTTCCTAAAGGAATATCTGCCTTCCTTGAGAATTTTATACTTGATAAGAGTTACTTATTTTGAGTGAGATGAGAAGCTTGAAGTAGAACATTTCTTTTTTCTGATTGTAGGGCTTAGAGCTGAAAAACCATCAGAAAGCTTTAGAAAGTTCAGTTTAAAGTGTACTCCTTTCTCTGCCACCTGTATGGTGTTCTTTTTGCCAGGAAAGGGAACAAGAGGAGTGATAGTGGCTTGGTGTCATCTTTTCATCCTGTTCTCAGTCTTCAGCGCAGAAAAAAAAATGGACAGTGTTGCTCTATGTTGCTCTATGACTGTGAAAGCAGATCAATTGGCTATATTTGGTACAACCATAATTTTTTTGTCACAGTGAGAGCCAAGGTTTGGATATTAAAAATGCTTCATTAAAATTTAAAAGGCTTCTAAAGAAAGGCTTGATTTCTTTTTTTTTAATATATATACTTTAGGTTGCAGATTGGGATGCTGAAAAGAATTCTTTAGAAAGATGGCATCTTGTGATCAGGGTTCAACAGTGCTGTTGAATGTTAAATTTGTTACCATTATAAAAGAAGAAAGTTCAAGAGTCTCCAAATGCCACTGTACAAATTAGAGATTTAATATGGTGATTCCTCAAAATATCTGTTAGCTCAGTAATGGCTTGTACTGTCAGATATCAAACAGTTCTTTTATGAGGAAGAGAACAACAGAGAAGATGAAAAGTCTTGCATCTGATAAAGGCAGTGTACTTTTTGGTGATGCTAAAACTGAATGTGCCAAATTGCTGTCTCCTTTGCTGTAAGTTACAAAAACAAAAGTTAACTCATGTATTTATTCTTCCCTTTCTTTTTCTGTCTTAAACTACAGATGGAGGCCAAAGTAAAGGGGACACTAAGTTACAGCGGAAAAACCAGTGACTTCTGGACAAGCAAGGGAGCTGAAGCAGTTCTGGTTGGCTGACAGAATCTGCCCAGTTGGGAAAGTGCTTATTGTCACAGGGCTGCTGTTTCTGTCAATGTTTACATATTTTGATCCCAAGCACTGTGGTGAGAGGAAGAAGAAAAAGAAAACAATACTTGATCAAAGAGAGAAGGAAAAGGAGGACTGGTCCTCCTAGTCATGCAGACTGGTCATAGTTTGATCTTGCCTAAAGAAACAAGATTTTTTATCTGCTCTGATTGGCTTTTAAAAGAAATTGATCGTCAAACCCACAGCAGCACAAATATTTTTTTTTTTCTGGGTGATGTCCAGTGAAGAGTTGAAAGCATGAGAGGAGCTAGGATAGGTTTCTCCATCCGTTGTGTAAGGTGGAATCATCCACTTCAATAGTTCCCAAAGTGCCCAGTATAAGATTATGCGTAGGTCCTGAGTGTACAATATGATTGTGGACCAAAGGTTATGTAGAGGTGATGCTGGGATACTTTGCATTATAATTAAACCTTTACAAAAATGTGGTTTCTGACATGGGCATTTTTCCAGCTTTATAAGGCTGTTTGGCTTTAGGGGAGCCTACAGATGCAGTCTCATTATAGAGTTGTCTTCAAAAACAGATACATTGAGATGTAAGACAGACTACTGGGAAATCTCTTGCTCCTTGTTCAATTTTTATTTTTTAATATGAGGATTCCCATGTAAGGGAGGAAGGAGATTGAAAGTTTTCCATTTACAAGAAAAGGAAATCCACCTTTTTATTGGCTGGACTACCATTTCTTTCCTACATCCCTGCCGTTTTTTTTTGGGGTTTTTTTGGTTTTTTTTTTTTTTTAGTTAAGGCACACTGATTTTTCAGTCCTTATATTTGTTAAACTCTTCTTTTGCCTTGTGCTTACCTGGTACTCAAGTAATGTTCTATTAATGTCTATAAAACACAACCAGTTCTTTACTCATTCTATATTTCCTTCATCTTTCATTTAACTCCTCCCAAAACCCATGCATTGTACTGATATGCCAGTTAAAGAAAGCTGCTGGTGACCTATTCCAGAGACAGGTTAATACTGCTTCAGGCATTAGCCAAAGAGGAGTCGTTCAAAAGCGACCAGAGGTGCCTTCTCTTCTGGGGGCTGAATGGGTTGTCTCCAGCATTTCTAGCCCCTGCTGGCCTGGGGAGTTTCTGACCTGAACTCTTCCTTACATGGTAGCACAAAGCTGGCTTTTTGTTTTGTTGTGGTTTGTTTTGATAGCAATACATCAACTGCTTCATTTGTAAGGTTAGGAAGTATCCAGCACATGTTGCACTTTTGACAGTCGGACAGAACTTTGCTGTTGAGTCCCTTGCGCTGTCACATAAAAATTGAGAATGGCAGAAACTAAGTCATGGTGGAAAGGAGCAAATAAAATAATATGATGCCCTTCTCCCTCAACCCTGAAACATTCCTTTGGCCAGAGATGCTGAAATTCCTAATGGCTAGTCTTTCCAGTAGTTTTATTTGAGATTGAACCAGTCACTGTTGGTAATCTCATATCTTCCAGAGAAGCTCTGACCCATGGGTAATATATCTTCAATGTTTTTGCTAGATTATAACTTATAGCTTTCAGGTTTCTTTTACATGTGATTTATTTTTCTTAGACCAGACAACAATTTCTTTTCTATTTAGAGCTCATTTTAATTTTATATAAATATATATACATGAATTTAAGATAATATATATTGTGTATTTAGTATAAAAATGTTGGGTTGAGCTCAGCAATAAATGTTTTTGCACAACACTTTTGTGAAAGACAGATTGAATTAAAGTAAGATGCATTAGTTCGTTAATCTCACTCCACAGCATCTGCCAATTAAATGCTTTTTAGCTAGTGCTAATGTTTTGTATCTGGTGTGTTGATTAGCTAGGCTTCCATCTCCATCATCAAGGTTATTCAGACTTGCAACATTCTAGTATGTGCAAATTCTGTCAGAATACATAAACTATTTAGAACACAAGCTTTATCTGATTTTTTTTTTTTCTCCAGCAAAGGTTGAGGGAAGACAACTTTGGTTTTTAAGGCCTAACAGTTCTTGCAGGATGTTAATTTTCTGAAGTGTGTCAAAGCTGATACTTTTTTTAACAATACATGTAGCTAAGGGAGTTGCAGCAGTGAGCCTTCAGGCAGCAATATATCTAGAAGACCCTGTCTTAAGAGAGTTCTACCTCTTCTGTTTTCCTCATCAAGGCATCTCCTTTAAATTGCCATCTTTTGCCTTCATGCTTCGTGCAGGTTTAGATTGGGAGACTTGGAGCCCTATATAACTACAGCACAATTTTCCTGTCAACATTCCTCTCTTCCTGGAAGTATGCCTCACTTTCAGTTAAGGAGTATCCTCTCTAAATCTTAAGGAGGGTAGGAATACTTCTGTATGTGTGGCTTATAGCATTTCTCAGTCTTGGGAAACAACCAGTACTTACTGTGGAAATGGGTAGAAGAAGGATGATGAGAATAAAGATAATGATGGTATGGGTTTTGTGAAGCCAGTTCAGACAGCCCCCTGAGAGGGTAACTCTTGCTACTCATTAATGCTCCCCAGCTTCTTTGCAATCAGCAATATGGTGATAAAAGGGTCTGTGCTTCCTGTTCTCCCTGGTTAAACTTAGGAAGGCCAAATCAAAGGAAGTAATAGGGTGGCTCCTAGAAATGTCTGCAGGCAGCATAAACGGGATGGGGAAGTGAAAGATTTTGGCAATGTCCAAATGCAAGATTAGGTTAATGTTTTACTATTTTCTGCACAGCAGCTCTTCTAAAGACATTTCCCCCCAGGTTTTTGCTACTTTTTAAGGGCCTTTGTTAATAAATAAACTGAAGTTGTACATACTAAATAACCCTCAGTATTCACAAGCAATAAGAAAGCCAAGTAAAGCTGTCTTTTCCAGGCAGCAGGGCTGAACTTGGTTTGGGGACTGTGTATGAGCTAACATGTAAAGCTCACTGAAAGCCTCAGACAAATGCAAGCAATAATTTCAAACACAGGTTTTAGATGTTAAAACTGTCTGGGTAATGTTTTCTGCTACATGATCCAAAGTCCAAAAGTTGTGGTAGCTATTTCAGATCCTTTTGAGATACTCACAAAGAAAGAAGGCAGGCTAGATGACAAACAGGCTGCAAAGTTTCCTGATACCTTGGACTATAAGTGCAGCGTTCTCCCACTCCAAGATGCTAATGGCCTAAATCACTTTGTCCAGCCTTCTCTGTTGATTTGAGATACGTAACTAATACTGATCAACTAAGTCACAAGTGTGGATGCTGTGGGTTTCACATCTGTTTTCTGCTAATCAGAGGTAACTTAATTACCTGGGTTCTGCTTCTTGTTTGAATCCGATTAAAGTTGTCTGATGCACAGATTTGGGTGTGGGACAGGTGCCAAGAGCCTGCTTCCTTCCCCCAGTCCCATCACCTGACCCTTCCTCCACACTCCTTCTCCACTTGGTGCAAGACCCATGAGGACATGAAAACAGAGAAATCCTGCAACTCTCCCAAGCTGCCATCAGTTGTGTGAACCATTAACCCTCTGGGAGTCATCTTGAACTCCAACTAACTTTTATCACATTTGCTGCTACATTCGTAAAATGAACTTTTGGCTGTATTTATTAGCAAATTTTAATCTAGTTTACAGTTTGTTTGGTTTTCTTCTGAGTAGTTTCTGCCCACACACGGATTAGAAGTGTTGGGGTGTTTGGGTTGGTTTTTTTGGGAGTGAATTGGTGAAGGCACAGTGATCCCTTTTCTGCTTTTGTTTTGGTTTTTTTTTTTTTTTTTTGAAGATGGAATTGCAGGGAAAACCTGCAGCCAGCCCAAGCTGTGGAAGGCTTCCTCCCACACTTCACTTCAGTCTTTACTGAACTGGGGGTATATCATTAAAGGGACATTTGATTTTTGTTTGGGTTTGTTTGATTTTTTTTTTTTCTTCCATAAAACGAACCAGAAGATTAAAGCAGTAGATAAATGGTTAATTAACACTTTATGCAATTTTAATTTTATAGAAATGAGAAAGTTTGGTAGATTTTGATTGGTCCTAGCTCTGGTGAAATGGCTGTTACCCTCCATGACTTACTTGATTCAGGCCTTTGTCCTTTGTTTAAGTGCCTTTTTTTTTTTTCCCCTTAATTTTATTTCCCTACTCTCTTTAAACTGTTCTCAGAGATCCTGAAGTGCTGGAAGGCATTTTGGAGGAAAATCTTAAGCTTGCCAAGATGGCTTTATGCTGTTATACTCTTTTCCCCTTTTGTAAAGAAAATCAAAAAGCGTGTAATCTGTGTAACTTCATAGCTGCTGTACCATGGCATTGGTTCTGTGTGCTTGTGTGTTCTTTTTCGCTCACGCTCACACACGTGCGCACACACACATATACAGCAATATTCCTGAGAAACCTGTTCATCCTTCTACATTCTGCTGGCTCTGTGAAACACTTTAAAGGTGAACGTTTGTGCAAAGATGGCAGTACAATAAAAGAGTGTATGTGTGAGTGTGCGTAAATGTGCATGAGAGCAATGAAGTGGCTAATGGGAATGAAACTTCTTGCATTTTTCTCTGAAGGTTTTAGATTTGGATCTTAATTAGGTCACAAGTTAAACATGATGGGACCTGTCTGGCAATGTTATTAAATACTGGACCACTTCATGCAATTACTGAGTCTGAGGCAGAGACATATGGCTGACAACCCCAAGGAGGTGGGAGGGGAAAGAAGGTTAAAATAGCAGTTTGCAACATTTGAGTTGAGATGAGTTGCAAGGAATCTTGTGTGTGGCTCATTTGTTTGACACCAGGTATTGCAAGGATTCTCATGTTTACCAATGTCATCACTTTGTACCATGCATCATATGTAAGAGGGAATTTGGTAAAACCTGCAGGAGTGTAGCTGCTAATTGAAGTTAAACCTAGCTACATTTCACATGCTGCCTAAATCATTCACCGTGAAGTACTTTTCTAGTTCTACTTAATTAATGGTTTGTTCTCTTGAAATAATGAACAGTAAGTTCAAATGTTGTTAGCTGCAAGTGAACCTTCATAATAGTGTCTGTGCTTGTTTCCCTATTCTCTCAGAAATCAGCAATCTGCAGTAGATCATTGAGTTATTTTACCAGTTCTGTGCCGAGAATCTAATTATTATAAACATGTCTACCTGAAATTATCAGTTCTCATGTTGACTAAATGCTAAACTTAAGGTAACATGTTGCTTGCATCACTAGACTGTGCTTGTTCTGTTACATGCTTCCCCTGGGGAGGATCTCATTTTTAGTTGCAGTGTATGACAAAGAAGCATTAACTTTACAGAATGGGAATGGAAGGAGGAGTCCTTTATAGGCAGACAACCCAGCTGGGGAGCAGAAACTAAGATATTAAATACAACATATTTCTGTGGCAGAGAATACCCTGCTATTTCAGTTCTTAGCTCGTCTTCACATATCTTGGTGAACCTGTTTATGCAGAGTAGACCACAGGCAGGTTTCTTCTACTGATCTAATAGTGCCTGTCAAAGATCAGACTATTGCTGGTGGCTCTGCCATTTGAAGTGGTAGTGAAGGTATTTCTTAATCTGCTTTGGGTGCATCAGTGAAGTTGCTTCAGTGGAGTCTGCCACATCCACCTGTGGCTGTAAGCTGAACTAAGGTAGCTTGTGGCTCTTCTGTTCTTATTGATTAATTCTTTGTAGGCACACAAGATCTTTATCCTAGACAGATCATGAGATGGGGAATCTACATGTGATGGGAGTTGACTGTTGCAGTCTTTTTTAACAAATGCAGCTGTTGTGAAAATCTGTGTCTACTACTTAAGAAATCACTGCCAAAAGAAGCAGCCAGAGGTATGTTTGCTGGGCCACTGGAAAGATAACCATTGTGTGGGGAAATGTTCTGTTGCTGGAAACTTCTGGTGTGGCTTCATCATCCTTTTTCTATGACCCAGTGATCCCTTGCTGCTGTAATAGCCTTTTGGGGCCATATAAAGCCCTGCTGCTGCTATGAGTTATGCTGACAGATCAGCATGGCCTGGAACAGGCCCAAAACGGGAAATACAAAGATTCTCCCTACAGCTGTTTTTGCACACTCGTCATAAATAAAACTGTGTTAATCTTGTAAGTAGTAGAGGATGTAGGTCTGTAATTTTAAGGCATTTTGGACAGCTATAATTCTACAGAGCAACTACAAAAAAAACCCAAACATGTTTCGTATCTAGAAGTGAATTTCAGTGTCTTCTCCTGCTTAAAAAGTAACCATTAACTAGTAATTTTTTTCTTTATGGTAAACTAGTCCAAAGCAGTGGATGCTGTTTGACTCCTATCATGTTCAGTACTAAGGGGGTTTGATATGTTGTTTTCTTGTTTGTTTTTGCCCAGCACTGTGCAGATGTTTTATCAACAGATAGTTCTGTTTGATAGCGTCTAGTACCAAGAGAAAAAGGGAGGGAGAGAGTCAACCAAAAAACAGTAAGGAGGTATCACCATCATGGGCCAAATCACTTGGACTTGATGATCTCTGAGGTCCCTTCCAACCCAGCCCATTCTATGATTCTATGATCAAGTAGCTGCTGAGGCAGCCAGAGCATCTTTGAGACTTAGAAGATTTCACCAGAGGACCCTGGGAAGGGGGGAAGAAACTTTGCGTTCTCAGCTTTTTCCAGATAAGGCCTTAGTTTGATTAGTAGTCACTAATATCAACTATGCAGATAAGTATTTACATGTTTCAGTGTTACATGCATTCCTTCCCCCAGCTACCCCTCTTAACATGTTGACATTTTACCCAAAGAAAACGGAGTATTTTTCTGAATGTCTGTACTGCAGAAGTCTTTTTTGCAAACGTGAAGAAAGAAGCTTGTATTTAAAAAAAAATACTTCCACTGGTGCAAAAACCTATTGTCAAGTGTCACAAAGTTGCTTTTAGATGGAAGTTTAAATCACCTCTTGTGACAGGTTTTGGTGTGTGAGGTTTTTTAGTATATGCATCTCTCAACATTGGTTTAAGAAGCCGCAGCAATGTTCTTGGGTTTATTTGGTTTTTTTAATGTACAGATTGGATATGGGGAGAAACTAATGAAACATTCCAGATTTCTTTCCAGTATCAGAAGTGAATGACATTTTTCACTCAAATGAAGTTGCTTCTAAACAAGGGCAATTTTCAGCTACATGGTAGCTGGATCTCTAAATAAAGGCTAAGTTGCTATCCCCAGGTATTTCTCACTGATCTTTTAGTCTTTTGTGTGTAACTACAAATAACAATTTAGCTCAGAGGTGAGAACTGTAGTGTGTGTTTTATTGCTGGTGATTCCATCATGTAGCAAGTAGTACCATGTTCTTGCATAGTTCTCAAGATCCATACTGGAAATAGAGGGAGAAATTTTATTTTTGACTACTGTTAAAAAAAATTTTCAAAATTAACTACTACTTTTTAACCCCCAAGTCTACTGAGCAGTGTTATATTTTAGCAGTTAAGCTAGTACCCTTGTTACGTGGTTTGTCTCTTGTAGTCTTCTTTTACTGAGGGTTAGAAGCATTTCATGTATAATCCTTGAAATGTTGACATTCTCTAGCTTAAAGTCAGATGTTTATAATAAAAGGACATCTGTGATCTTAAACTCATACAAAAGCAGAATATTTCAGAATATTTAATCCGAAAAAAGGTGTGGGTGCAGGTCCCTTTAGTTCTGCCTGATGAAGAGTCTTGGTCAAGGGCAGAGCATCCAAGTACCTGCCCGCACACCTGATGGGAGTGGACACCACCCCTTGACACAGGCTTGGCTTCAGGGTCCTTTGTCTGGTGTCACTTTTAGTATACATATGTTTTAGCAAGTTTGCATACAGATAGCTTAAAACTTACCTGACTTGTGATCCCCAAGACAATGAAGGGCTGTGAAGCAGATGGACAGAGTGTTTTTCCTGCCTTTCTCTAGGTAGCTTAGAATCAACAGCTGACTGAGGGTTTTGTTATAAACTAATGTTGACTCACAGCTAGAATTCTTTGCATTCTTCAAACAAAAGAATGGACAGTGACAAACCTATTTGAGCTGGTGATTCCTGTGATACTTTACTCAATCCACCATGAATTTGTACAAGGTCACCTTCCTCCTCTTAATACTCATAGGGCTTAGTTATGGAGAGAGAGGATTTTTAACAGGCGTGTGCTTACCTGATGAGCTCTCCAGAAAACTCCCATGTGAAACGTGCTCCCCTCTTGTGACAACAAGCCTGAACAACCAAATGCAGCTACAATTCTGTGGTTAGTACCACTTTCATTTGGATTTTTAGGGACGTATGTTACAATAACTTCAAGGGATACTGTATTTTAAATGTGATTTATTTTCTCTCTCCTTATAAAACTGGACCTGAATGCAAGTTTTGAGTTGTTGGGTTTTGGGTTTTGCGCTTTTTTTGTTTGTTTTTTTGGTTTTTGGTTTGGGTTTTTTTGTTTGTTTGTTTTTGGGTTTGGTTTTTTTTTTTTTTTTTTTTTTTTTTTGGTAATAATCTCAGGACCTGAAAGATTGTAGCATTTAGTGTGTCTTAAAAATGATGTACTGTACCAGCCATGGATTTTGTAAATACACTTGTCTCCCTTTTTTGTATTTTGATTTTTTAAAAGTGTGTAAGGCTCTTTGCCCGAGGAACTGGTGCCTGCTTGATTTCCATCCTGAACCAAAGCAGGAAAAGGAAGAAGCTGCTGCCACAAAAGCCTGCATCAGTTCCAAATGTGTATATTGTTCTGGTCAGTTTAATGGTCAGTCTTATGTTAGTTGGGAAGCTGGTTTGTTCCCCTGCACATTCCCAGTTGTGGCTCACAGAGCCCTATCAGGGAGACTAATTTTAACTCTTCTGTATGACTACTTGATGTTTTCACTCCTTCCAGATACTCAGGTTTGCTATCCCTGAGCTGTTTTCAGAGGTTGGTACTACTGGCCCTCTGCAAGAATACCTGGAGAGCATTTCTAATTTTATCAGTGCTTTGGCCCAAACACAGTAATAGGGTTTGTATCCTGCTTACCTTGCAGATGATGCCACCTCCACCTCTCCCAAGAGGGACTTGCCTTTTTATTTTACTGTTTTCCTGAAAGGAGTGCAAAGATTTTTTGGCAGCAGACTTTGCTCTGGGATCCAACCTCACCGGCAGACCCCTGTTCTGCAGGAGGAGCCTTACTCAATTCGGCGTAGCTGTTCCCTGTCTCTAACTGGGACAGGCTTTTTTCATGAGTGTATTTTTTTTGTGTGTGTCATGTGTCTGTGCTGTATTAAATAAAGAGGAATGTACATATTAACCCTGTCTCTGTGGCTTCTCACAAAAATAAAGATGTAAAAAAGTTTTGGTTGGGGCTTTTTGCTTTTTTTTTTTTTTAAACTGGTTTTGGGTTGTGAAGGTTGAAGGGGGGGTATTTTTATTTTGTTGTTGTTTGGTTTTTTGTTTGGTGGTGGTGTTTTGGGGGGCTTTTTTTTGCAGGGTGGTGTGGGTGGGGGTACAGCTTTCTTCATTCAAGGCAACCACAAATACGAAAGAAACAGCGCCAGCAAGGAGCAGCATTTTAAAAGCAGCAGCCGAGTAGTACAGCAGGGCACTCTTCTCCTTTCGAGGGCGTTAATCCCAGGCGCAGCCAGGCCTGGCCTACCAGGCAAGGCAAATACCTCTCACAACCTCCCCTCCCTGGCCGCAGCTCCTACCCCTCTCTGCCGAGCGCCTTCCGGCCCGCGGCCCGGTCGCGGTGAGGCCCGGCCCAGGCAGCAGCCGGAGCTGCGCGTCAGAGGGAGAGAGGCGGGGACAGCAGAAAGCAACCTATGCGAACCAGTTCTCCCGCGGCAGCCCCAGTGGCCTAATGGATAAGGCATTGGCCTCCTAAGCCAGGGATTGTGGGTTCGAGTCCCATCTGGGGTGGGCTTTTTTTTTTTTTTTTTTTTCCCTTTATTTATTTAAATCTGAAAACCACCTACGGAATGGCCGCCGACCGTAGAAGCTTCGCAACGCTCAGACAGCGCCGGCCTGGAACCCTCGCGTACTGTGTCTCTTCAGATTCCTCAGTGTGCCCCCTGAGCTCTAACAATCGTCTTACAACTGCAGGCCTCAGAAACACGCGTGGGCTGTCCATGGAGGGGAGAGGCCAAGGCTCAGCTCGGCTTACACGCGGCGGGACCGCCCTCTCGGGTGTCTCCCACTGACCTCGCCTCGGAGTCCCTCAGCATCCGCCAGCAGCCCGCCCACCCGCGCCGCGTCCCGGCAGGCGGCGGCGCCTTCCCCCTAACGCCACCCAACGGCCTGGAACGAGTAGGGCGGGGCGGGGCAGGACGCGCTGCGCTCAGGGGCTCCGGCATCTCCTCGCCTCGACGTTCGACCTTCGGCACTTGTCCTCCGCCGATGACGGGGGCGGGGGGTGGGTAGGAGGCGGCGATGTCTCCGCCCAGCACTCGGGGGGCCCTCTGGGGCCGAGCCGTGCGCAGCCTCTCCGCCTCCTCCCGGCCCCTTCCCCCACCCGCCCCCATCTGTCTGCCGGCGTCCGCTTCATCATTGGCCGCCCGGCGGTGCTCCGCTGGCGCCCGGGCGGAAGATGGCGGCTCTGGGCCCACCGCTGCGCACTTTGCGCGGGCTCCTGCGGGAGCTCCGCCACGCCGGTCGCCGGGCTGACCGGCCCTACCGCGAGATGCCGGCATACCGGCACATCCTCGCCGCCTTCCGCGCCCACCGGGTACGCGCGGGGCTCCCCTTCGCCTCCTCTAGCTTAACCTTGCCTGCGTCCTCCCTGCGGAGGTGAGGCGATGGCGACGGCAGCCCGCGGCCTGGGTGGAAGGTGAAGCCCGCGGGGCTTGTTCCCTCCTCTCGCAGGTGACCAGCGAAAAGCTGTGCCGTGCCCAGCAGGAGCTCCACTTCCAGGCCGCCACCTACCTCTGCTTGCTGCGCAGCGTCCGGGAGCACGCCGCCCTCCACGAGGAGTACCACGGCAAGGGCGAGCGCTCGACCGAGGAGGTCGCCGGCATGGTGGGCTTTAGGCTACCTCAGCAGCCGGGAGGGAAGGGTTGAGATGGTGTTGCTGTGTGCCATATTTATTCCTGAGTAAATATCCCAGAATTACGTTGTCATGTGTTTTTTTGTCAGTTGTATCGTAAGGGGGGAATCCTCTCGGTTGGTCAAGCACCTCAGATTTCCCCTTCGATCTGAATGCATGGTTAAATACGCAGCCTTCACAGAATGGGAGAAAGGTTGTGTTCCAGGTGGGAAAATGCAAGGGCTTCCCGTGCTAATCTTGGTCTAACTTGTTGCAAGGGTTGTTCCCCCCCTACCCCCCCAAGAAAAAAAAAAAATCTGTAGGTAAACGAATTTGTCTGTTTGCTTCAGGATTTTTCAGCCACGTTGTGTGTAAAGTTTTCTGTTCTCCCGAGAGCAATGGCACTTCGGAACATGAATGGATTCTGGCAAGCATTGCAGTGGCACAAACCTCTTTCATCTTGAAGACTTTTCTGTGGTGGTGAGCTAGCAGGAAGAATTCAGAGACTACTTGATAAATTATGTGTTCCTCAGTGTCTGAGCCATCGACTTCGCTACTGTAGGTTTCCAATGCTCTTCTTGTACGCAGTGAATCTCAGGAAAACTAAAAGTGAACTGATGACTGCTAGGTACAGTAGGTACATGTAGAAAATCCGCGGAGGCTTAAGGACGACACAGAGTCACCAATATGGTTAAAGTGAAGTCGTCTATTAACAATTCACACTTGCTTGATATAGAGCCCTTGTCTATATTAAGATATCTTGCAGGTGGCTATATCTTGGCCACAAATCCTGTTCTCACAGAACTTCTGCTGGCTACATCATTATCCTGTTATTCTTCCAGACAGTTTCCTTCCGGGTCACAGCACGGGGGAGTCCTGGTTTCCTCCATGGTCGCCAAATTGAGGCCCAAAAAGGCCTAATAAAATTGTTTAGAGGCAGAATTCCAAGCCTTTAAACAGCAAAGGCACACTCCTCCTCCCCCCCCCTTTTTTTTTTTTTTTTTTTTATTTCTCTGCTGTGGTGTCTGCAGCAGGGCTCATTTTCTGAGCAGCAGCAGTGTCTGGGGGGGGGGTAGAGACAGCTGCTGCTGCTGTAACAGATACACTGACGATGCTCACCGGCCGTACCTGAGTTGTGCCCTTGTGTGAGGGGGGCGAGAAGCAGCTGCGGAGGCAGGAGGGGGGGTGCTCTCTGTACCAGGAGCAGCTCCCACTCTCCGCAGCAACTCTGGGCCTCCAAAAAGGCATACTCGTTCTCATAACTATGTTGGTTTTTTTGGTTTTTTTTTCTTACTTCTCACCAATTGATGAGAAAAATTAACAACAACCACTAGAAGATTCAAAAATGAAATGCTATTGCTACTAAAATCTGGTGGAGTCAGCCTGAAACCAAATGAAGTGGTACAGTCTCCCAAACCAAAACTCAAGTGTAATTAGCAACCAAGTTTTTTTTTTTATCTCTGTATGAAACACCAGTGCACCATGCACAACAATATACATCAATATTGAGAACCATATTGCAATGATGGTCCTTAAGCAGCTTTATCTGCTTCTAGCATTTGCTCAGAAGCTTCTAACAATTGGGCTGCTGTAGCACCTTTTGGGAGTAGTCCTAATGCACGTTTAGTTTTTTTCATTAGCATTGTCATATGCTGACATATAAAAAAATTTGTTTTCATCTCTTCTGTCAAATCGGGATGTGATATTACCCCTGAATATAAGTGATCCACAAATTTTGGATATCACTCTGCTCCCCCGTTTAATATTTGTAAAAGAGGAGGGTTGCTTGTGCAGGATCATGCACAGGTTGCAAAGCTTTATACGCCAATTCTTGTGAAAGTTGTAACAGTTCAGTTTAAAACCATGCCTGCAAATCTGCACGTACAAAAGGACAAGCACCAAGTAACATTTGTGCTTGCGCTCTGTATAATGCATCGGTGTTCTGTCTAGGAATCACAGCTGCATTTTCACACAGCATTTGCCATTTATGATGAAATTGCAATTGTTGAGAAGGAGTTAGAGTATCAGTGAGCATTTTTGTGTCATATGGCGTCAACAATTGAGCAGTAAAAAGATGTTGCAAAATAGATTGAGCAAATGACGATTTCAAACCGTACTGCGTAATGGCACCTTTGGCTTCTTTTATCATTTTCCAATCTAATGCGACCCATTGACCTCCTCCTCCTGGTCCCACAATCACTGGAAAAGCCATCGGACCCATATTGGGAACAATTTCTCCTTGAACTATAGCATTTTGAATAATTCCCTTACATCTAGTTACTGGATACACACTCCCACCCCCCCCCCCCCCACTATCCCCCCTATCACCCTCCCCTCCCCATGTTGGATCTGGAAGAGGTAGAGCAATGGGTGTTAAAGGGTTAAGGGAAGTAGGAGCAGGAATAGGGAACGGATCAGAGGGTAAAAATGGATTAGTGCCCCTGGGTTGTTCAGGGTGATCCCCGGAGCAAAAAACTAGGGTTTTTTCAGGGGTATACCCATCCTTGGTCTCCAGTTCTTTCAGTTTCTTCAGCAGTTCCCTTAGTTGCTTGTCCCCGAGTCCCAGTTCTTTCCTTGGTTGTTGCTCTATAGCATGCACTGATGGTGTTGACAAGTGAAGCAGAGGATTAATTGATGGCAACTGTGGTCAAGAAGATAAATCAGGCATCGGAGGTGGAGAGGAAGGCAGCGGTGGCAGAGTGTTTGGGAGCCGCAGCAGGCGGGCATGAGGTGGGGAGTCTGCATTCCAAGATTCCTCGCCTGTGTTCTCTGGCTTCTCTCCCTCTGGGTCCTCTGACGATTCTGGTGGTGTTTTTGGTCGCTTTTGGTTTTGCTTCTCGGTCCCACTTTTACTTTTCATCCGACCCCCTAGGGTCAAATGGCACAGTTGGCTGAGCTTGAATCAGTACAGTCCCTTCAGGTGCTGGTGGGGGTATTTTAGGTGTCTCAAATAACTGTTTAGAGATCAAGTCCATATTTTGAGCATTCATCGGTACTGGTAGATCAGGTGTTAGGGCAGCAAACACTGAGGCTGCTGCTCTTTCACTTTTCATTTCTTTTAAGGTTTCTCTAATCAATTTCCGGAGTGTCGCTAAGCATTGTGTCTCCTTATCTCCATCGCTAATTTTATCTCATAGGGCAGTACCTATGGCTTCCCAAGTAGGTAACTCAAAAACGGTACCCATCGAGGGGATCAAGTCTCTATCCCGTGTCCATTTCAGTAATTCTTGTAAGGTCCTGCCTTCGTATGATAAACCTCTCTCAGAGAGAATACATTGGAGGAGCTTAACTACTGCCTCTTCTTCTTTAGAGAGTGTAGACCCCATCTCCTCCCCAGCCGCTCACCTTTTTCCTGGTGAGATTCTTCAATTCCAAGGTACCTCTTTCGTTCCGTAGCCGGGCACCAGCTACACAGACCGCCGGGGCAGCAGTCTCCTTTTGACTGGTTTCTCCGCTCCTGCTGCACCATTGCTTCCGTTGGCTTTCTCGCTACCCTCTCATCCCAGCTGTCTTCATCGCTCCTGGGAGCAACAGCGAGAGGGTCCCTGTTCGGGCGCCAAATGTGGGAAATCCGCGGAGGCTTGAGGACGACACAGAGTCACCAATATGGTTAAAGTGAAGTCATTTATTAACAGTGGACACTCGCTTTATATAGAGCCCTTGTTTATATAACTTTATCTTGCAGGTGGCTATATCTTGGCCACAAATCCTGTTCTCACAGAACTTCTGCTGGCTACATCATTATCCTGTTATTCTTCTTTTCTGCTGCCAGCTCTGTCCTGGTTTGGGCCAGGACAAAGGTGATTTTCTGTCCTGTACTTTTGCTTTTAGCTAAGTCTCTTGCAAGTAGTTGCACTTGCTGAAATTAACAGCAAGTTTCTCAGACAGTGTGTGCTTCTAGGACTGATAACAGTTGATGTTTATAGTTACTGCTAGAGACTGGTGTGCAGAGCCAAGGACACTGCTCAGCTCTGAGGAAAACATAAGGAGGTCCCACCTGCATCCCTCCTTTGGGGAGGAACGGACAAGATAGATGCCAGAATTGACCAAACAGAGTATTCCATCCCATATACGTCATCCTCAGTATAAATTTGAGGGATCACAAGGGCCAAGCCAGATTTCCTGATTTCCAGCTTCCAGCTGCCTGCCCTTTCTGCCTTTCCTGCTTCCATTCCTTCACCTAGCATCCTGGAAGGATCCCGTCCGTTTGCCTGCCTGTGCTTACTGTAGCTAAAGCTAAATAGTCAGGATTGCTCATGTCTGTTTTCTTCCAGACAGTTTCCCAGCAGGTACACAAACCAGGCTCTGGAAAAGCAAATTTCTCTTTATAAGAAAAGAAACACTGGTTTGGATTGTTGCTGCTGCCCTCTCAGAAGAGGGTTGAATTATGACCAAGATACATAAGAAATCTGTAATAATGACTTACAACCTTGTTTACATGGGGGAGGAGCTGTAAGTAAGGCTAACAAAAGAGTGTTTTGTTTGATTTTTTTTCACTGTTGGGGAAAACAAGGTATTCTGACAGAAAAGCATTGCTTAATAGAGTATATAGATGATAGAATTCTCCTTCCACTGTATTCAAAACTTTAATTCCCAAAGAAGGTACAACAGATCCTTAAAAATGGGGAAATTTTGGCTACTGAGGTCATGCAAGGAGATGCTTACTACAAGTTTTAAGGTTCTGCAGACTAAACATTTGGTTTGTGATTCTTGCAGTGTCTCATTCATTAAACTGGGGTGTTTTTTGGGAAAAAGTGTTGAAACCAGGTGGGAAGGTACTGACCCATGTGCAGCTCATTAGGTGAACCTTATAGGAAGTTGCAGTATCCTAAAAATTAATACTTTGAGGAAGGCAGTAATGTATTTGTTGTGTGAGTTCTTTAGTGCAGCTGCTCATTCAGCAATTTACTTTCCAGGTGGATTAAAGATTTGCTCAATCCAAAGTCTGCTCCAGGAGAAAAATGGCTCACTGAAATCAGTTCTGGAAGAAACTGAAATCCCCCCAGAAACATAAATCTTTCCACTTTAAAAAATATCTAAATATAATAAATTGTATGTTGGTACATGTTACAGCCAGAATGTCTCCATTTTTCCTGAACATACTAAGATACTAAATAGAGAAAATTTAAACCAGTAGCTGTATATCCCCAGTTACTTCCCCTTTAATCCAAATTAATGTAATGACTGACAGAAGTAAATTTGTATGTTAAAAAGAGCAAAGGACATCTGAATAGCTGAGGAGCAATGGGTAGGGAATCTTTTAACTTGTTATAGAGGACTCCTCTCTGAGTGCAACATATCTGTGAGTCCTTGTGAAATCCCGGTAACTAGGGGAGGTTGTTGGCTTTTCTTACCGGCTTTTCATGTTGCCTTTTCTTTCTCATTTTAAGCTAGTCTTAAAAATTGAACAGGTCCCCGGTTGACAGCTAGAACTGATCCTGGTGACAGTCATTGACGACTTCTGAGCACTAGGTGGCAACAAGGAAGGTTAAGGCGATTAGGCGGTTAAGGAAAGTATAGTCACAAAATGCAGGTGTTAGAATAGACAGAAGTTGTCAACACCATCGAATCGTTCTGGTTGTAAAAGACAATTAAGATCATCATATTAAGATCATCATTGTCTCTTAACCCGGCACTGCCAAGTCCAAAACTAAACCCTATCCTGAAGCACCACAATCTACGTGGTGCTTTAAATACCTCCAGGGATGGTGATTCCACCACTTCCCTGGACAAATTGTTTCAAAGCCTGATGACTATTTTGGGGAAAGAATTTTTTCCTAATATCCAACCCAAACTTCTCCCGGTGCAACTTGAGGCTGTTTCCCCTTGTCCTATCACTTGTTACATGGGAGAACAGGCTGACCCCCACCTTGCTACAACCTCCTGTCAGGTAGGTGTGAGTAATAAGGTCTCCTCTCAGCCTCCTTTTCTCTAGGCTAAACAACTCCACTTCCCTCATTCACTCCTCATAAAACTTGTTCTCCAGACCCTTCACCCTTTTTTGACCTTGTTCAGACCCAGTTCAGCACCTCAATGTACATCTTTTAGTGAAGGTCCTCAAACTGAACATGGTATTAGAGGTGCAGGCTTACCAGTACCAGATACAGGTACTGTACCTATCACTTCCCTTCTGCTGTCCAAACTTTCTGATACAAGCCAGAATGTTGTCGGCCTTATTTGCCACCTGTGCACACTGCTGCTCATCTTCAGCCAGGTGTCCTCTGTCCTTTTCCACCGGGACATGTTTTTTCTGAGACTGCATCTTGGTGCTCTGTACACTGAATTAGCTGCAACATGTAAAAATACCTTCAGTTTTACCGGAGGTTGTCTACAAAGCAGGTATTACATCAGCTTTCCACACTGGTGCAGCCATAACCGTGCTTTGCAGCTTGAGAGAAAAGTGAGACATTTTAAAAAATGTCAGTCAAGGAACTATTTCTAAGAAGCACCTTCCATCGCTGCTCGCTCAGACGTATGCACCTATTCACCTTGCTCCTACCTAACCCAGACGCGTCCGTGACACGCACGCATCGCGTGTCATCACTCCTTGGGCGAGCCACCCAACACAGAAGAGCAAAGCGTGCCTGCCCCAAGGGAAGGGCAGTGAGACCGGGCTGAAGGAGGCGCCCGTTACACAGCCCGGCTACGTATTCACGTCAGCTCAGCCAGGTGCTTCGGCACGTTGGAACAAACCTTCGCTGAACTGTTCTGGTTGGGTTCCCCCTCAAGAAACGGGGGGCACAGGACCCATAGGAGCGGTCACCGCCCGCTTTCTGCTTCCCGGGGTCGGCTGGGGGGACCTTCCCGCCCCCCGGGCGGCTCCCGGCGGCCCAGGCCTCGCTGACGCCGGGGCGGAACGCCAGGCAGCTACGCGGGGCCTCCCGGCCAATCAGCGGGCTCCAGGGGCCCAGGCCAGCGAAAGGCTCGACTGACCAATCAGGGACCTCGCAGCGCGGTGCGTCACCGGCCGAGCACCGCTCGCCGTGGCCAATCAGCGGGCGCCGAGGCCCCTCCGCGCTGACGTCGCGGGGCGGACGAGGGGGCCCAGGGCGCGTGCGCGCGGGTTTCCGTTACCGCCGGCGCGCGCGCGTGGCAGGCGTGAGAGGAAGCGGGAGGAGCGGAGGGGGGAGGGGAGGCGGCGGAGGCCGTAGCGGCGGCGGCACCCAGGCCGGCGCGAGGCAGGTTTCGCGCTCCGCCTCCCGTCGGGAGCGCCAGACAGAGGCAGCGCCCGCTTCCTTTCCTCCCCCGCGACGTCGGGGGAGCGGCTCCGCCCGGACCCGCCAGTGACGCGAGGGGGAGGGCTGAGAGCCGCGTATCGGGCCTTGTAGGCCGCTGTCGGCGTGACTCGGCCGGGCCGCGCCGGCCCACCGCGCGCTCAAGATGTCGGCGCAAGCCCAGATGCGCGCCATGCTGGACCAGCTCATGGGCACGTCCCGGGACGGTAAGTGCCCCCTGGCCGGGGCGGGGGAGGGGAGGAAGGGGCGCAGGCGCCGAAGCCCCTGAGGTCACGGCGGTACCGGGCAGGCCGGCCGTTCGTTCGCCGTGATTGGCAGGTCCGGGGCCCGCTCCCCACCCACCCCCGGCGGGGCGGGGCCTGCTCAGGCTGTAGGTCGGCGATGGGGTGGGGGCTCTCGGCTCGGCTGTTCCCGGGCTCGCGGGAGTCGGGCGCCGCCTTCCCGCCCCTCCCCCTCCGCGTCTCCCCGAGCTTCCAGCGCCAGCCGTTGTCTCGGCGTCAGGAGGCCGCGCTGCTGTTTCCGCTGCCGTGTAAGATCCGCTCCCCGGTGGTTCCCGGGGCTCGCAGCGGACCCGAGTCGCCAAAGGCGCTCCCGCGGAGCCTTCCTGCGCTGCTCAGCGCTAAGGGAGACGGCGGTTTGCTAAGTTGGAGTCATGGTGGGGGGATACAACTGAAAACAAATCCCCGCAAACCGATAGTCGGTTCAGTAGAGGAGGGTTGGGTTTTTTTTCCTTCTCTTTCTTGTCTCGAATCAACAGTTTTGTCTAAAGCCTGACCCAAACCATCATTTCAGTCAGCAGGTGGGTATGGCTGTTGCTCCCCATAAGAGAGAGCGTAGTTAACCCAAGTGGACGAACTCTTGAAAAAACAAACAAACAAGCCCCAAGCAGCTAACTAAAAGCTTAACATCTTAAAGGCAGTAATCCCAAGCGGGAGGTACTAAATACGCAGTGAGATTTCAGATCGCCCTGTGGTCACTTAGTGAACTGAAGAATTACCACTGCGTAAAGCTCAGAATTTTTGTTGGGATGCATGCTGATAAATCTCAACGTTTAAACTAGCAGTCGCTCACAAACCCAGAGAGTTTGGGTGCCGCTAAAAAGAGCGGCTTACACAGTGTAGTATTTTATTTATAAACACGAGAATACTGCACCCGAGGGTGCATTGCAATTAGCGATTATTTAAATGTTATGCATGTTGTACTCCCTCTTGTGGATGTGCTATATTTTGAAGCTTCGTGCTAAATTAATGGTTACCTGTTTTCCTGTTCATGGAAGTAGGATGTACAAAGGGGCGTGCAACTTGTATGTGCTGTTCATCTGTTGGTACAGGGATTATGTGATCTGGCAGATTTTTTTTTTTTTTTTTTTTTAGTACAATCTAGAATTTTAAAGAAATGTAATGAGTTTTTACATACCCAGTATCTCATGAATACTTTCTATTAAGTGCTTATAGTTGTTTTAAATAGAGGTGCAATAACCTCATTGGAAAACTGCTGTTCTGCAGAGACTGCCTTCCAGAGCAAGGCTAGTTAGTGAGATGTCAGCATGCAGCATCTGGGCAGTTTTGTCTTGGCCCAGAAGATTTTCAAGTACTCTGCATAGTGGCTGGGCAAATCTAAGTGCTTGGCAAAATTAGAGTGTGCTCATGAAACTCAAGTCTTCCAATGTTGGCACCTAGATCACTGTCTAATAAGTATCAAAGACTACACAAAAACTTTAAAAAAGGGGAGCTGTTTTGAATTATGAGTGTATTTTCAATTGGGTGGTGGGAGAAGAGTATGACAGCTGCTTAAAAATGTGAAGTGGCTAAGATCTAAATCAGGAAAAGTAATTTTGGAGTAGATTTCCTTTAGCTTTGTGAGGAAGCAGTTATTTCATTGGTTGTTATATTACCCCCTCCAACCCACCCTCTAATTCCCAAACCGCATGTACTGAACTGATTAGAATAGAGAAGAAGCATTTAAATGAAATTGGCAGGATGAGCAGGGATAAGGATAAAAGACTGCAAAACTGGCTTCCATTATTGGATTAAGTGGGGAACTGAGGATCTTGGTGTAACACCACTGGTTTTTTAGATGAAGTAAAAAATATAGTGGAGCATTTTTTAAACTGAGGCGTGTACAGGAATTGAAAATTATCCTTTTCTGCAGAGCTAGTACTTACTAAATTCAAGGCCAGGCTCAAGGTCATTGAAATATTCCTAGCCTTGAAAGTAGTGGAGTTTGGGGTCGTTTGGTTTTTTATGTTTCTATCATCTTCAACAATATATTATTTCTAGTAGTATGCAAATTACAGCTTTTCATTTGAATTGGGCAAATTTTATCCTTTCTTGGTAGATCATAGCTCTCATTGTGTCACTTGTCCCCATTGCCTTTGATTTTTGCTTTTGTGGTAACACAATAGACTTTGAAGTGTATCTAAAAAAATCTTTTCTGAGTGATGTTTGTGGTTCATATTGTTCAAAATTACTGAAGTGCTTTTTAGTGTCCTGTAGTGTCCAGTATTTTATACTTTGCATGGTTTAAAGTTTTTTTGTTTGTTTTGGGTAGATTGTGTTTTGTGGTTGGTGTGTTTGGGGGGTTGTGGTTTATGGTGTTTGGTTTGTTTTTTTGGGTTTTTTTGGTTTGCTTTTTGGGTTTTTTGTTCGTTGGTTGGGTTGGGCTTTTTTGGGGGGTGGGTTTTTTGTTGGGTTTTTTTGTTATTGTTTTTGCTTTTTTAAGGAGCCTAGAATGTCAGAGTTTAAAATTCTTACCTGTGTTAGAAAAGGCAGATCAAACAATTGATCTCTTCAGTGGGAATAGAATAAACTGAGCTGTAGATGGAAAGCCAGTGCTGGTCCCAAAATAGGTAGTCTGTATTACTTTTTTGGAGTTACATCATTTGTAGAAAACAGGAAGGCGCTCTGAAAATGGTTCTGAAAATTGCACTCTGAGATGCTTAAACATGTATTTGGGAGGTGAGCTGTAGGCTCTAATTTGTGGAATTTTGTGCACGCTCATTATACGTGGATCTCTGAGGCCAGAATGGAGTGGCTCCAAGGGAGGTGGTTATGAAATGTTGTTATAGATCTGCTGTTGAGATCTGAGAACACCTAGAAAACACAGTTCTGTATTGGTCAAATTAAATTGATTTGGAAAATGCCCACTGAGGCGTAATGTTGCTGTAGGAGTACAAAATATAGGCTGTGTTAGTAAGAGGCTTCCCATCTTGAAGAGTTGTCCAATGTCTGAGGCTCCAGGCCTGCCCTTTCCCTGCTGTACCCTTTCTCAGAGTGCCCTATGCTTGTGGGCAGTGGGCCCGAGAGATTTGTGACTTGCTTTGGCAACCTGTTTTCTTCCTTGTCCGAGTTCTGGCAGCAGAATAGGTGCGCTTGTAGTCACATGGCACAGCTCAGTGGGTGATGGAATTGCTGCCTGGTGTCTGTCAGGGTGTGATGGTCAGGCAGCCTCTTGTTGGCTGCCAGGACCGGTGGCCTGGTGCCTCCTCGTTTGCCTTTGCTCATGTGACAGACACCTGACAGAGATGTGAAGCAGAAGGGACTTGGCAGGCGCTCTTCAGGAGCTTCCTGTGAGTTGCAGTTTTTACAATCTCTCTGGGATATGTGAAAAAGCAGTTGTATTTTTAATGGCAGTACAATGAAATCATTCTGTAAATGGCAGGTATGGTTCTGTTACATGCCTGGAAAAGCATATTGTTTAAAAACAAGTGGGTACCTTAAATATGCTTAACTTAAACTTCTCTTGCATTTTTCTCTGACAAGAAGTGGAAAACTGGATTGCATGTAGACCATGCCAAAATTAAAAAAAAAAAAAGTGTTTTAGATTTTGATGTTAGTAAAAAGCTGAATTAATTTAATATAGTCATGACTGCAAGTTGGAAAAAAATCTTCTCTTGAGTATGTCATCCCAAGTACTGATAACCTGACATACTTAATTAGAGGTTTAAATATAAATTATTGAATACATAGCATGGGTTTCCCAAAAACTGAGAAATAAGGAGTGCTGAAGACCTGGTGCTAATATTACGTGTTTATTCATATGGCTGTTCGTATCTTTTTATTATTAGCAGTTAAATGGAAGGAAAAACTTGGTTTTCAACTCTAAAATTCATTAGGTATTTTTAATACTATGCCTAGGTAAGCCCTTGTTTTGCCATTTCTATTCTGTAGAAAGTAAGAGTGATCCTTATAAATAGGGTCATAACTCTTTTAAGTAAATCCAGTATTTTAAATTTTGACTGAAATTTTAACGGTTGATGTTAGTATCTGCATTTGTTTCCTTATTATTCCCAGGATATCGCTGAAATGAACAAAGATTGTCGAGTTTTCTTTTCTGATTGTAAAGATCCCATTTTAGCTTGAATCAATTTATCTTGCTCAATGGGTTAATTTTCTGCCAGGTCAGTTACCTGCTCTGCCTTGCCTCCTGAGTGCTAGAAGGTGGAGCCAGGGTCATAGCTTCTGACAGTAGAGCAGAGGGAGACATCATGAGATCTTCTACGTGCGGAGAAGAATTTCTTTGACTGTTGCAAAGAAATATGGTAGTGGCTTTTTTTTTTTTTTTAATAATTGCCACTAGAGCAACATTAAATTATATTTTAGTAATCAAAAAAACTAGCAAAGTTAATTAGATTGCTAAGTGACAGGTAAATTTGTGGATGCTCCTGAGACTTACATGTGGTGATGAGAATGTTCCCCTGACAAATATGCCATGTGACCAGCAGGAATATTTTTTGAGTCTTTAGAAATACAGAACCTTTATGTACAAAGTACCAATCTCACCACTTTTGCTTCATCTGCTAGCCTTCTGAGCTGAATTGTAGTCTGTAACTTCCTTCTTGGGTTGTTACTAGCAAATCTCTTTTGCTGTTCCAGATCTTCTTCTGGCATTGAAATTTTAAATATGCTTTTCAAATCTGTTCACATCTTAGACAGTTTTTCTGTTTTACACTAGCCACTTCAGTTATCCTTAGTAGTGGTTACTAATGTGTGATTTTTATTTTTTTTTTTTTTATGGTCCTTGTTTGTATGGAGTTGAAGTGACACCCCTGTGTTATTCTGGGTTTGGTAAACACTATATAGTAACAGAGATGTGATCTGTGACTTGTAACCCGTTTTAAAATTTGTTTCCATATGGTATTATTGAAGAGCTCTCTGTGTACTTAAGGATGGGTGGTGGGTTGTAGTTGGTCTTTTCAGGATACATAGATTTTGTTTGCTACTTTGCTTTACAGTTATAGGCTGAAGGTAGTAGGTGCTTTTGAAGTCAGTTTTGATATGTTGTTTGTCCATGACTGGAGGATTGCTAGCTATTTGGGTAGCTTCATGTGGAGAAGCAACTAGATAGCCAGGAGCCTCTTGGGACCTTTTTGTTTGTTTGTTTTCAAATACAGATCATCAGCAAAGTAAAGGTGAAGTGTCTTGTATACACAAATTGCAAAACTACCTAAAATGTTGAATTGGTATCAGCTCAGAAATCTGAAAGCAGGAGCAACACAAAGTTCATTAAATTTTGTCAGTCATGAGTGATCAGCATGCTTCATGAGCAGTGATCATATTTAGTGAATTATGTGTATATGGTGATTTCATTATAAAGTTCTGATACTTTAGCCCTTAAAAATGAGGGGAAGAAGTGAAGGACTTGAAGGGTTTTTCTGGTCTATGTTTGAGACAGAATACAGAATGGTATTTGAGAAGAGGCAAACAGGCATATTCATATTCATACTGCATAGAAGATAATTCCCATATTTGTTCCACTTCTAATGTTATGGTTAAAAAATTGTTTCATTCTCTTCTGCATTCACAAATACTATTTCAGTCATAGTGTAAAGCAGAAGCAACCCTGCTTAAAATGTATTATTCTAAAGCTGCTACAGTAAAATGCATTGAGTGTTAGTCAAAAGAATATCAGAATTAGCTGCCAGTGTAGTGGGAACAAGATCTTCTATGACTGCATAAGCCTCAATTAAATAATGATGTCGAATACTTGTTTCACAGGGTGTGCTTCGCTTGTGAAATTTGATACAGTCTTTAATGTGATATTCCATCCAAGTAGTTGTTCTTAGTGAGTAAACTGTTCAGAGTCTCTTGCCAACATGTTTGGACTTATACTTGAAAAATATAAGTGGAAGGCTAACTGGTTTTGGTTGATGGAAGTTTAGTGCAAGAAGTCAACATGAAAACACACATTTCTGTCTTTCTGAAGATTGCACCATTAGTTTGTGATTGGAGGCTACAGTTGGACTGTAAAGGCTAATTCTCATCAATGTGCTGGGATTGTTGTTAGCAATATCTTGTGATAACGGGGCAGTAAGAAATGCTGGATAAACTAAATTGTTGTTACAAGCATGTTATAATGCTAAGCACTGTTGCTACATAAATGTTCATTTTGTTGGTTTGTGATTAAAATATACTTGAAAAGGAATGGCATTGTGGAGGCTTCTTAATAGACCTGGGATTTCAAAGTGAACTGTATAATCCAGCTACACATTATGGTCTAAACCTCTGGGTATTCCTTAATCAGCAGTATGAATTGGTCTTGAATATTGATGTTACTTCCAGTCAGAGTGTTGAATATAAACTAGAAAACATCCTTTAGGAAGTCTACATTATTGCCATCGTCTCTTTAACATTTATCCACCTAATGTGCTGTTTCCTTATGCTTGTATAGGATATGGGATTTACAAATGTAGAATTTCTCTTGATAGAGTTGTTTTTGTTTTGTTTTTTTTTTAAATGGTTTCAGTTCTGTTTCAAAGTTCTCCATTCGTGTAGAAAATAACCTATTACAGAAATGTGGTTTGGGCCAGGTACTTTAAGTAAAATTAAAGATGCTGTTTCTTGAGGAAAATCGACTTTATTGTTTCTGTATCTCCATGTAAGTTTTATCAGTTGTATAATTTTTTTTTTCAAATGGAGAAAATCTAATTGGAAACACAGATATGAATTTATAGTAATAGCTGTTGACTCATAACGCACTGGTAAATTACCTTGATTTTTTTATATGAATGCAAGTCCTAAAGATGAAGTAGTTGAATACTCTGCTGTTTTTCAGAAGCAGTATTAAATAAGTTGCTGTTCTGAGCTAATATAATTATATACCTATTAAAACAGAACTTGTAATAAGGTCTGAAATATCCCCTTTATAAATGCTATCCCCTGATAGCATCCCCTTTATAAATGTATAAGGATAGTTTTAACATTTAAATTACTTCAGCTCATTGGTATCTAGATGTATTATTTTCTTAAAGCCTTTTTTAAAAAATAAACATTGCTTAGCATTCACTTGGCTGTTTGACCATACAAAGACTGTATCAGCCCAAATACAGTCTGACAATGATAAATAATGTCTTGGTTATCTGACATACCACTGAAGTCCTTGGCTTAAGAACGTATCTATTAATGTTTTAATTCTCAGAAAGCATCTGCAGAGATCTCTTGTGGTAGGCTGAATGTCAGATGTATAGTGGACCTGCAGATTTTATTCCGCCCTTCCCCCCAGTAGTCCATGTAGACCCCAGGTCATCACCTACTCAAGATGATTCATCTGTAGGTCCACAGCAGAACACATTTTGTCTTTGCAAACACATCTGCACTGTTTAGGGGTGCTGGAGCTCACAAAATTAATATAGAAATAAATGCACTTTCCTTTAAAGCTATCAGACTCTGGAATAAGCTGCCAGACTCGGTTTCTTTTTGGTAAACCTTTCTTTATGGTAAACCTTTCCTTCTGAAACAGCATAGATTAAAAATAAATACAAATGTACGAAAGTGCTTTTCATTGCAAGGAAAAGGTAAATACCTGAATGTTTAGTGTATGGGAGCTTTTTGGAAGTCTCTTTAGGTACTAGATCAAAGACACAGTGCAGAAGGAATAAATGTTTAAAATGTAAATGTGGAATGTGTTCCTGAGGCTGCCATTGATCAATTACTGCAACCTTTTTTTTTTTTTTTTTTTTTCCCCCTCCTTCCCCTCCCTGTGTTGTTTTACCTCACTTTGGTCACCTAGATGAAAAAAAAGACTGTATTCACTGTATTGCAGCTGTAGCTTCAGTTCCTAGTTATGGCAGACATATGAAAAAAGCTACACCCAGATGTTTAGGTAATGCCTGTGGAAATACTCCTTCCCAACTTTATCTGAGAAACCATGAGTCCTTCAGCAATTTTCTGGTCTTGATAACACTGACTTCTGCTAGGTTAGTGCTATTAGGCCATCAGCTGTACTTTTTTAAAATACTTTTCTTGATTTTGTTCATGTCTTTATATAGAAGAATCTTTACAGTCAACGTGTATTTCTAGATGCTGTGTTAAAATTGCTGGCAGAGTCTATTATTCTATACAAACTGAACAATCTGGCCCCTTGTTTTATTTATAAAGGTTCAATGTATCTTTGCCTGCCTACATCAATCTGCAAGGGAGTGTCAGAAAGGCCCCGCATTCGCCGAGCCGTGAGTTATCAATGACTTTTCAGATGTGTTAATGAATGTGGAACAAACGCAGTTATGTGTTTAAAAAAAATATGGATCCACCTCCTAAAAAAAAGCAAAACTCAAAACTCTTTACTGCAGTAGCAGGCATGATTATAAAGGGATTGCTCTATTTTTTTTAGTAGTGTAAGTATAACTAAGCAGTGAGGTTGCCCTCTAGAAAACCTATTGTTGAATTGCTTTGAAGCTGTCTTGTGGATAAAAGGTTTCAACTGTTGTACCTCACACTCGAATTAGACACGTGGTTTTGGAAACTTATTTGCTTAATAATTTGAAATTTGGCCCATTTAAAAATTCTTTGTATTAGCATCCTATGCATAAAACTGATATTTATAAAACTCATTACATAACAGTAAAAAAGGCTTGACTAGTCAAATATGGGGGCTTTGTCATAGCTACCTGTTATTCATTTGGCTTACTGGATTTTTTAATAGATTAAAAATTCTCAGTGTTTTCGGTCATGAAGCCATAAAAAACTTGAATTACAAAATCTATCTACACGCTTTAAAATACTTAATGAAGAGTCTGCTTTCTGAACTCATTGTATGTCTTTTTTCCCCAGACCTCTCTTCGCTTCAGTAATTCACCAGTAGGTTTTCAGTGGTTAGAGATTTTAACAAGTTATATTTAAATAAATTAATAAATAGATATGTTATGAGAGAGATTAAGGTGTTTTTATCATGCCTGTGTCTTAATAACGAAAGAGCTGTAGCAGTGATCTCTCTTCCATATCTCAAACAGCGACAATTACATACGTTTTCCTGCCCTCATCCCCAAAATACCAGCTGGTTACTTTGTTCTGAAGACTTTAGGTCTCGCTCCAAGATGGGATTATTTAAACTTGCAATTGGACCTCAGTGTGTGGGCGGGTTGATGCTTCTGCTGATGCAGGAACTACAACCTGCCATCATGAAGACATAATTAAGATGTTCCCAATCCAACAAAGAGTATGTAGGGAATAAAAATGTCTTATGAAATGGAGATGTGCAAACATCTGTAAAATAATTTTGCATACGGGCTATTTCCATATGTTTGACTGACTTTCAGGTTTGTAAGCATTTTAAATCATTCTTCTGCCAACTCTTTATGCTGGTCCCATCAGAAGTTAAGAGGGTGCATTGCATCCAAGAGCAAAGTCATAAAATGAGTATCAGGTGGGATTTGCTGAAAACTCATTGTGTGTAATTTTGTGTGAAAGGCTGCTTTTATATGCTAATTCCTGCATACAAATACATCACTACTTCATCCAAAATCAGAATAGGATGTTATATAGCTCATTTAACAAATGCTGTTGTAGCAAGTATGTCTAAGCCAATGCTTTCTTTCTGGTTTCAAGCACTTTTCATACTGCATTTTTAAAGGAGAAGTGTGAGAGGATTTTAAAATAGCATTATAGAGCATTAAAACATCCATTTGTATTTTTGGTGTTACTTGGCAAAGAAGCATACAGTGTTTTAAGTTCTAGTTTCCATAGGCTTTCACTATTGACAGAGCAGTGTTAATGCTTTGCATGTAACCTGCAGAACATGTCTGGCTTCCCCAGATTTCTAACCTGGAATGTGTTGATTTCTATATTGTAGGTGACACGACCCGCCAGCGGATCAAATTCAATGATGACAGAGTGTGCAAGAGCCACCTTCTCAACTGCTGCCCTCATGATGTGCTCTCTGGAACTGTATGTAGCTAAGTACTGTGTTTTACTTAGATAAGAATGGAGAGATTGAATTGAATTGTGTTTGTTCCTTGTAATATATCATGTAACTCCATGGCTTTGAGTAAATACATAGTGCTCTCTGGTAGTGAGTAGCTGTAGTGTGATTGTATGCAGAGTCTCACGTGCCTGCCATTCTTCTGCACTTCGGTAGCTTTCCATATTCACATTGGCATACTTTCTTACCCTGTGGCATGGGTAAACTTACATACTAGGAAACCTGTTTTTAAAATTGTTTCAAGCATTATTAGTTCTCTGCTCCATATCATTCCAAATGGCTTACTTGACTGGAGCCTTTAATGAAATACAGAATTAAGTTCTTTTGCAAAATTCATAGCTGAAATATGTGGACTTGATAACTTACTTGCATCACCTTGCCTCTAATATGCTTTCCAAGAAGCTGTGGTTTTAAATTAACCATAACTTTTTTTGTTGATCAAAGGGCTTCAAAGATACATGCACACACTAATTCTGTTTGTTTTACTAGTTTTGGCACTTGTCTGGCAGCTTAGTACTGTTCAGCATTCCTTCTATTCAAGAGTCCCTGCAAGACATAGGTGCAGTTCTAAGTGCTAAGCAGCACAGGAAGAAAAGGAAAAATTAGTAGAACTGAACTAGAAAACTTAACATTTTTCTTAGTAAAAAAGGCAACAGAATAGAAAAAGCCCATGTGTTGAGCTTCTTCCAAAGTCTCATGGCTTGCTACATTTTTGAAAAGACCTCTAAGATCACCGTGTCCAACTGTCATACACCCCCTCAAAAAATTACAATAAAATAAAATCATCATGCGCACTAGAGCATGACCTAAGTGCCTCATCTGCACAATTTCTAAATACTTCCAGAGATGGTGATTCCACACCCTCCCTGGGCAGACTGTTCTGTAACCTGGCTACTCTGTCAGTAAAGAAATTCTTCCCAGCATCTAATCTAAACCTCCCCTGGTGCAACTTCAGGCCATTTCCTCAAGTCCTATTGTTACTTACTTGAGAGAAGAGGCCAACAGCCAGCTCACTATAACCTCCTTTCAGGTGGCTACAGAGAGCAATAAGGTCTCCTCTCAGCCTCTCTTCTCCAAACTAAACAATTCCAGTTCTTTCAGCCTTTCCTGATCCAGAATAGTATCTGTTCTTCAGACCCCTTACCAGCTGGTTGTCCTCTGAAATTGCTCCAGCACCTCAGTGTCTTTCTTGTAGTGAGGGGCCCAGAACTGAACACCTTCTTGGCTGCCTGGGCACACTTCAGGCTCATATTCAGTGAGGTGTCAACCATTGTTTCAACCTGTCCAGGTCCCTCTGCAGGGCCTTCCTGCTCTCAAGCAGATCAACACTCCCGCCCAACTTGGTATCATCTGCAGACTTGCTGGGGAAGCACTCAGTCCCCTCACCTAGAGTGTTGATAAAGATTCTGAACCAGACCAGCCCCAAAACAGAGCACTGGGCCACCCACTAGTGACGGGCCACCAACTGGGCTTAACTCTGTTGACTGCAACTCTCTGCGCCCAGCCATGCAGCCACTTTTAAACCCAACAAAGAGTGTATCTGTCTGCCATGAGCCACCAGCTTATCTAGCAGAATGCTGTGAGAGATGGTGTCAGAGGTTTTACTGAAATCTAGGTAGACAATGCCCCCAGCCTTTCCTTTGCCCACTAGGTGGCTCACCTGATCATAGAAGGAGATTATGTTGGTTAAGCAGGAACTGCCTGTTCTGAAACCATGCTGGCTAGTCCTTATCCCCTGGCTGTCCTGCACTTGTTGTGTGAGCAGACTCAAGATGAACTGCTCCATAGTTACTTTAGGCACCAAGGTCAGGCTGACAAGCCTGTGGTTCCCCAGATCTTCCTTCCATCCCTTCGTGTAGATGGGCGTCACATTGGCAAGCCTTCAGTCATGTGGAACCTCCTGTCATATCACAAAAAAAAGGTGTCTTGAAGTTAATGTGATGTGTTTGGCATAAACTGAAGATAATTCACCCCAAAGCTAATGATCTTGCACCTATTTACTTAACTTCGTTCTTTTTTATAAGTGATAACAAATTAAAACAATGCGTTATTTATCACTGCATATATAATTTTTTTTTTAAACTGTTTTTTCCATTACCATTCAAACACAGGGAGATGTTCCTCTTCACCTATCTGTTACACTGTCCAGCATTTTGGTTGTGTGATGAGCAAAATAGCTCATGGTTTGGGGAAGATACAGGAAAGAACAGTGTGCTGTAAAGCATACAAAATCATTGCTCACAATCCACAAGAAGAAACTGTTAATAGATTAATTTGATTGCTATTCACTGAGGTCTAATTTCTGTAAGCAGAGATTTCTAGAATGGCTGTTCCCAGCAAGTAAGAAATCCTTATCTTTAAAACTATCAAAAGTCATTGGTATCATGTAGTAAATAATACCTCTTATGGTGCAGACCAAGTAGGTAGATTTGGTCTGTTTACTCAGCTTCGTTGTCTTCACGGAAAGTTCTCATGTGTCTCACACTGGGTTCTGCAGCTGCTGTTGCTGCTCTTTGAGTATTAAACTAAACTATGTTGTGAATATCAATCTCTCTTTTTTTCTTCTTCATAATGCAGTTAGTCATCGGACAACAAAATGTTTTCCACAGTGTAATTCTGGGTCCAGAAAAATAATAATTAATTTCATCTTTTTAGTGGGGGGAGTTGTAGAAAGAGACAGGCATTATCTGACCCACATGATGTTCTGCTGGTATAGTCATAGATCTGAAGAAATGGACCTTCTGTCTGAATAGCAGTTCTAGAAAGGGCAAGAGGAATTTCTTGACTGATTGGTGTACCATTAATTTGGAAAAGGATTGTGGAATTTTCTGCAGAGTTTCGATAGGAAAACTTCAATGCATCTTCATGCTCAAGATCTGTAGGTAACAAAGAATGAGTAACTTTTTAAAATGTTTTTAAAATATTATTTCAAATTCAGCATCTTGTGCTTCTCAACAAGTAAATTTTCTGGGGACAATTAAAGTTAAATCTCTTTAAGTGATAAGATTATCAGTAAAATATTGGGCATAAATTGTCTTTTTTTTTTATCTCCCAACATAATTTGTAATTCTTGTGAACTACATATTACTGTTCTCCCCTGCAAAATGCAGACTGTTATTCCAATACACCCACTCTCAAAAAATATTCACAGATAACACAAGACAAACAAAATTACTCATATGAGTAGGCTCTTTTAATTTAGTGTGTTCTTCTTCTTAATGGCCAAATACCAAAAACTCTGCCAAGGAATTAATTTCCCTTGACAATAAAATCATATTCCCCAAGCTGCAGTGTATGTTGGTAAAAGTAGTGCCTGTATGCTTTTCTTACAAGATGGGAAGCTTTCTCTTTGTTGTCCAGCTTTCTCCATGAATCGTGTCTTCTCTGGTTAGGTAAAGTGTGTACTTGACTACTGTATGAAATCTTTTGTTATTTCTAGACTTCTTTGGAATGCTTGCCGTAGATTCTTTCTGCAGTTTGTTTGATCAAATTTATCCTTTGGTTAACGTTAGAAGCATTATAGGCTACACAAAATAATGCAGTTTTGTGTTCTTCTGGCAACCTTCCATTGTCTAGATGGGCAGTAATGCACAGCTTCCTACTTTTTTGAGCTTTTTGCACTTTTCTATCTTGGTTCCTCAGAGTAGTTTGTATTTAAAGAAAAGATTAATTTGTCTTTGAAGGAGCCTTAAATATTTTCTTTAAGGTGGGTGAAGCTCTAATAATTAACGGTATTTTGAAATGTCTTTTTTTTGTCCTTCTGGTTTCTGGTTTTGTAGACTTGTAAATACTAAGTGAAACAGTCCTAAGTGTCTCAGTGCCAAGAGATGGTTTTGTGTCAATTTGGGAAGAGAAAGAGAGAGAATGTGTTTAGATTTTTTGTGGTTTGCTTCTAAGAGCAATGGAAATAATGTGCTGTCTGAAAGACACAGGTAGAATAGTGAGTCCCAGCAGCAAAAAAGTAAACAAAGATAAAATTGTAACATCCTTTTTCTGTTTATTATAATTACAAATCTACTGTGCTCTGTGATTATCTTTTTATTTTAAATATGTTTTGAAGTCAGGCAGATAAATATGTAAGATCATAGAAATTACTTGTATTCAGGGTTGTAGAGCAGTGTTCAGAACATGATTTTATCAGTGCCTCTCAAAAAAGCTTTTTCATTTTTAACTTTTTTTTTTTTTTTATCTTTTGGTGCTCTACTTTTTCATAATGATCACTTGGCACTAGTTCACATGTATAGGTTGATGGCTTAAGAGTTCTCCTAATCATTTCAAGTTGAGAATTTTCTAATGAGAGATTAGTATAACACTGTAAACCCAAGCTACTGGGACACACTGAATAATTTACCACTAAAAGCTACTGATTTTTATTTAAAAAATAAACGGTCTTGTGGGTTTTTTTGATATTGTGGTGGTGGTGGGTTTTTTCCAAATTGTAGCTCTTGAGTTATTTTTCATCAGTGTTACAAAAATGTCCATTCGTATTTTTCTGAAATATGAGATTACAATTGAGGCTACATATGTAGGAGTCAGGAGACTCCCCTGTAATAGTACAAAACTATTAACATTGCCTGGATGTGAATGACGTGATGTCTTTGGGAGTTCTTACAAGATGTGTAAAAGTGTGTTTTCTTTGTCCTTGTATGTTTCTGAATGAATAGCTAAGTACTAATTAAAATTATAAGGTGGGAAGATTTCAAGCAAATACCCTTAATAAGATTGAAAGTAGTAATGTCCTGCATATTTCTAGTAGCCTGTTAGATATTTTCAGAAAGCCCAAGCAGTTAAATTTCTGCAACAATCTGGCTTCTTTACTAGCTCTGTGCTTTCCTATGGAAAAAATATCACAAATACTGTATGTAGTTTAGTAAACCATGGTTGAGAAACTCCTTTCTGCTCAGTGGATTAACGTAGTCTATATTTGTGTTTATGTGTATTTGTTGAGAAAAATTGCTTGTATTTTATTAAGACAACATTCAAAAGTATGCTCCATCAGCTCAGTCCTGCAGTTAAGCATATCTTTAGGTACTCCTGAATACTCAGCTCTTCAGGTCTCTTGCTGACAAACTGTATGTATTGAGACCTTGGTTTAGCAATATTCTTTAATATGTGATTAACTTTAAGCTTATTAGGGATGGAATTCAGTTCCAGATTAGGACATCTAAATTTAGGTTTCAGCTGAGGAGCTGGGTGTTGAAGCTTCCACAGCAGACAGAAGGCATCTAGGCAGTGGAGCCTAGAGAAGGATTCAGTTCACTTGCCACTATATCGTGATCAAGGTGGGCTGAATTAATTTAGGCTCACTGTCTAGGTCTCCTTTTACTGTGGAAGAGAAGTTTGGATGGTTCACACATCTGCAGATAGGTGTTAGTAAACTACGTTAATCTGGAGTTGTTTCTTTGCCAGTAGTCCCATTGGCTCAATGGAATTGTTTCCATACTTGGAATTCAGGTGTGCTGGTGAGATTATTTGCTGTAGTGTTACAAAAAGCAGACATTCTGCTTGAAGGCATCAGCTTTTCAGTTCAGAACTTATTTGATCATGTAAACTGTTTCAGCTTTGCAAATCAAATTATATTAGGCTTGGATAAGCTAATTCTATTTGTAGCCTTCAGCCCAGTGGTGATGTATTGTAAAGTGCTGTGTTGTCCCAGCAAGTGATCGTGTCAGTCTCTGGAAATGTATTCCTAATTTCTTTAAACAGTGTCAGGAAAGTGAATTAACTGTTTGTACCATATTCCATTTTAGTGGGCTTAATGTATCTAGGTGAAGTTTTCTTTTTCCCCCCCACCCCTCTGTATGGTTATGTAATGTCAATGTTAATATACTCTATATATACTATATAGTCAGGGTGTAAGACCACTAACATATCTCATTAAATAGGAAAGACATGCTAGCTTTGTCTTTCAATGAAGATTTATTCTAAGGACTTGAAGTCTTAAAAGTGAGAGAGAGGTTAAAGGAGAAATGTCTTAGGAAGAAGTATTACACTTCTGAAGATACTTGGAATTTTCAGTCTGTGCTAAGGACTTTAAGAACTTAATTTCTGTTCTTTTTAACTCGGAATTTCTTTTGTGCTAGTGAAGACCTACAAAAGTTAGCCCCATTAGTCAGTCGATCAGAGGATGTGAATTACATATCATCCTAAAAGCTCCCTTTCTCATCATATTTTACCCATAAGAAAGAACAGGCTTTACCACAAGTCTAGAAATATGTCAGAAACAAAATTGCTAGTGCAGATGAAAAGTGAGCTTCATAATAAGATCTTATCCAAGAGCCTATCTGCAGCTTCTTTTTATCAGTAGCAGGAGTGTCCTCATATGGACCCCTAAAGTTGCCTTGACAGTTTGATAAAGGCAGAGATTGGGTCCTCCAATATAAATTTTCAAGTCATGTGAGATCTTCCCAAGCAAACAAAAAAAAACCCCTTCTGTTGTTGCATCTGAACTACTTGGGTACGGGTGTCTTTATTGCTAAAAATAAAATATAGTAGTAATATAATAATAGTAGAATAGTATAATAATAATAGAATAAAAGTAGTAAAGTAATTCTATTCTTTTAATTATTGTAAAATAAAAGAATTTACTACATAAACACTGCTCAGAGATCTTCTTTAGAAGTCTAGCAAAGATGCATGCTGTTTTTAGCAGCATTGTTAGCGTGTGCTAGTGTGTCACACTTGGCTCAATGTCAGCCCCCTTTGTGTTTTACGTAGCTTTGTCTTTTCTTAGCTCTTTTTGTGCTCCATGTAGAGTACATTCAGTAACCTAATCTCTGATGTCAAAGAAATGTGTAGTAGTTGTAAAAGTACCAGAATGTGAATTTTGATGTATGTAGCTCAAGACCTGAAAAGAAAGCCTTCTTAACTTCATGTTGCAGGAACAGCGTTGCATCAGTTTAGGCTCTGGTTCAGTTATTAGTGTCAGCTTCTTGGAAAGCACGTTTATTTTGCACTTAAACTCTTTAGATTGTATTGTGTAAATCCTTGGCCAGCTCTTCCTTGTCTATTCATACATAATTTGTGTTTCTCTTTCTTCAAGTACCTGATTTGATTGAAGCAGAGTTATGCATATTTGTTAAACTAAATGGATGTAGACCCTATTTCTGTATTAATACCAAAGGCTTTCTATCAAATTTGTGGATGGAATAATGACAAATATTATTACTAAATTATTTCAATATGAAGTTGTTTGGGATGAAAGACCAGTTTTCTAAACCTCATTTCTGGGAAATCAAGTAGCTTTGATTGCTTGTCTAACACCGAGGAATAGATAAAGTATTACAGAGAATGGTTAGCAAGTTATTAGTAGAAGGCAGTAGTTTCTTAAGCAGAGCTCAGCAACAGCAAAAGGACTTCTGATATCCTGAGATGAGTGTGGTTTCTTATACTATTTTCTAGGCTAGTTTTCAGCACTTGTGTGAAAGATATTCCAAATCAGGGAAAGATGAGCAGCCTGACTGAATAGAAAAATCTTGTTGCAAGTTGGTAAAAAAAGAGATTTTGTGGCCTTTGGGAATAGGAGCAGACCACTCAGGTGGGTTGCAAAGATGTTGTGTGGTTATGCAGAGAGAAAATCAGAAGGGCCAAAGCCCAACTGGAAATTAATCTTCCTGCAGCTGTCAGGAGATAAATGTTTTTATAAATATATCAGCAACAAAAGGAGGACTAAGGAGAATCTTTCCTTTATTGGGCATAGGAGAAAACATTAAGGATGAGGAAAAGGCTGAGGTAGTTAATGCCTTCTTTTTCTCAGTCTTTAATAGTAAGATCTGTTGTTTGCTGGGTACCCAGTCTTCTGTGCTGAAAGTTGGATGGGGAGCAGATTTAAGTCCCCGTAATTCAATTAATAACTTACCTGCTAATTCAATTCTCTGTTAGTGACCTGCTGCACCACTTAGACAAGTCTATGGGGCTGCATGAGATACACTCAGGTGTTGAGGGAGCTGGCAGAAGCGCTCACCAGGCCACTTTCTATCATTTACCATCTGCTCTTGCTAACCAGGAAGGTCCCAGTAGATTGGAGATTGGCCAATGTGACCCTCATTTACAAGCAGGGCTGGTAAAGGGATCCAGGGAACTTACAGGCCTTCTGGTTTGACCATGAAACATTACAGAGCAGATCATCTTGAGTTCCACTATGTAGCACATGCAGAACACCAAAGCAGTCGGGTCCAGTCACATGAAGGGCAGGTCCTGCTTGATAAACCCAGTCTCCTTCTATGAAAAGGTGACCTGCTTAGTAGATGAAGAAGAGGTTGTGGATGTTGTTTACCTGGGCCTTCATTATTATTATTATTACTGAAAACCTTCATTATTGTTTACATGGCACTATTCTGGAGGTATATGGCTTTTATATATATTTATATATATATATATAATATAATATATATAAGCCATATATATATATGGCTTATGCTGATATACTCTTTGCTGGGTGAGAAACTGGCTGGATATCCAGGCCCAAAGAGTAGTAGTGAATAGAGCTTAATCCAGTTGATGGCTGTTCACAAGTGGTGTTTCCCAGGGTTGAGTGTAGGGGCCAGTTCTCTTTCAAATCTTTGTCCATGGTGGTTGAGTGGATAGAGTGCATTGTCAGTAAGTTTGCAGATGACATGAAGTTGGGGAGGAGTTACAGTTACATCTAACCTGTAGACTTGGGTGTTCTTACATCTTTTTATTTGCCTTCGCTCCACTGTAAATCTCTAAGTAGTTTAAGACTGTCTGAAAGTCAGCATATTGACAGTGAAAAATAGATGATGTGTGTTCTTTTTAAGCCTGTATTAATAGCTTAATGTCTGAACATTAGTCTCTCTCACAGTCATCTTCTGTTTCAAATGTCATTGATCATTAAATGGTTGACTAACAATGCTTATTCTTTGCCTCTGGGGGAGGGCATGCCTTGTCAGCAAATTGCAAGGTGGACATGTGGAAAATACTGTCTTACTGTATCTTCTCTCCTTTTTCATCTGCTGGCCATCTAATAGCAGCTAGCTGTATGAGACAATAATATAAGCTGCTTTCTACTTATTAAGGTCCCCATCAAGCAAAAACTTTAGTAATGAATTATTCTCAAGATAAATAGTTTTTGCCTATTGTAATACATCTTATGCCAGCAGAGGAGCTTTTTAGACTGACTTTGCATGTAATATGCAAGCTGGTTAAAGAGTTTTAAATAATGAGGGTTTTTTTGCATGTCTCTATACATTGAGGTTTGCTAATAGAACTTTTAAGGCAGACCTGTAGTAGTAATATTTCCACTAAGGTAGGTGCTTTCAGGTGGTTACCTAAGACTAGTACAGTCCCTGTCAAGAAGCAGTTCCAACAATGACAGAATTTCTCTAGCAGCAAAGCTAATGAAAAAGAATCCTATTCTCTTGTACCTGCTAGTTCTTACTCCTGTGTTAAGCTCCCATGTATTCATAAGGCTGCACTCTGTTGGATCAAAGAGGAAGGGGAGCCAAAATTTCCTGTCTTTTGATTGAGACATCACATGAAAAGTGATCCTCCCTAACACCTCCCACATTCCCCAAAATTCCTGCTGTTATTGCTGAAGTTACTTAGGAATTTCTGAAGTGGCATCTTGATACTGTAAGAGATCCCTGATGCTCAAGTCCACTTTTACGTTGCCCTCTACATATTGGCAGTTCATCTGTTTGTGTGGCTGTCTGACAAGTTGGACAAAGGTACAGTGCTGAAAATTGCTTCTTTTTGTTTGCCAGGATATTCCTTGCCCAGTCAATACCCAGATTGTGTTCAGCTGCCCAGGACATGCGCCTGCATGGGGTGCCACAGTGCAATGATAAATGGAAGACAAATTTTTTCAGTAATAATGCTGTCTCAGAGTAATTACTGACCTTTCAGGTTATGGATTTAAAATTTCCAGCAAGAAGAAAAGAAATCATAAAATTTGAGTGTGGGGCAAATCCAACCTGAACAGAGAGAGAAGAAGGATAGAGCTCAAAGTGAACAGAATTTACGTGGTAGTATAGTGTGATGGAAGTTTATTTCATGAATTCATTGGTAGTCTGTGCAGATTACCATATAGAAGTAGCATATTTCTGATGCTGTGGTGGGCTGTTTCAGGCTTTTTGTCATTGCATTAAGTTCTGTTAAAATGTGTCGTTGGTCTTATCAATGCATTTAGAACTGAGTGCTTTACTCCAGACAGCATTGTCTTTGCATTTTACAGTTAAAACTTAAATCTTCTCAGTGCAAGTAATTGATCAGCATTGTGCTGGTTTTGACTGGGATAGCATTAATTTTCTTCGTATTAGCTAGTACAGGGCTGTTTTGGATATGGATAGACAAGCTTTTACCAGTTTTAGAAGGATTTAAAAATGTTTAATATTCAGATAATTTAAAAATGCTCTTTCATGTTGCTTTCCTATTACTGAAATACTTTCCTGAAAGAATGCCACAGTTTAAATAGTGTCAGCATCTAATGACTTGGAAATAGATATCTGAAATACATTGCTCAGCTTCAAGGTCTTTGTGGATTTGCATCAGTTAACAAAATTGCTGAAGTCCTGTCTATTTGCAAAAGGAAAAGCCAGTCTTTAGCACTGCAGTCAGCTGTTTTTCAGAAAACAAATTTATGGTGGGTCAAGGGTATTTAAATAACTACAGTTTGTCGAAAACTTTGAAGCTCAAAATTGCCTATTTTAATAATGTCTTTTCTGTGGCTAAACCAGCAACTTTTCTAAATATTAATAAATTTGTTAATATCTAACTGATGATTTAAGAATTGGAAAACAATTGGTGTTTGGAGTTTTTTTGTCTGTATTTGAACCTTGAATTGATACTTAAATGCAAGTATTATTTTTTAATTATTATTTTTTAAAATGACAGCAACACTCATTTGGCTTAGATACCAAGTGACTTGCAGCAGTTTCTGACTTAACACTCATCTTTTATTTCCAAAACTCACAACACAAGTTATTAATTATTTTTGTTTGGGTTCTAAAACTGTTATTAAACTACAAGAGTAACAGCTTTTTCCATCGGAGTTCAGATTCTGTTATGTACATTCAGTGTTAAGGAAGGATTAATTTTTCTTAATATTAGGTGAGCGATGCCAAGAGCAGACTTAACTGAGACTGCTGGTTTTGAATGACACAAATAATAATCACTTTTAATGACTGTACATCATCCAGTGCTTTTGCAGAGAGGGTGCCTTGGCTTTGTTCAGTTTTGTTCCCATGATAAGCTGGGGGCTGAGGTTGGTTTGGTTTAGTTTTTGACAGACTTTCAGGAAGCAGATTGAATTGGAATTCCTTATGCTATGTGGAATGCAAGTTTCGATTTAAAACCACTATTTGTTACCTCATAAGATCCTGTGGAATCTTCTCAGTGGTGTTGTATGCAAGTTTAGTGATACAGACTACTTACTTTAAGTTAATATTACCTTCATGCCCATTCTAGAGTAGTTCTCGATTGCAAGTAAAATACCTATATTTTTCTTCCCTGATTCTTGAACATAGTCCAATGCTCAGCTTGTCTTCATTCATCTGCAAAATGTTTTGCTGGGATTTGATTTTTTGCTATCTTGAAATGCATCGAGGTGTTTTTAAACAGCATTTACAGTGACACCGTGGTTGTAGCTATTTCAGGTGATGAATCTAACTGGAACACATAAAGTGTGTGCTGACACTTCAGGTCAAGCATTTGACCATTTAATTGCCAGTTATTTGCAAGGAACTTGGTTCTCCTAAGCTGCTCTAATTCACTACTTCAGTCCCTTTTTTGAACTTTCAGTAAAACATTTTTGCAGGACATGAATGATATTCTGAATGCAAGCAGCCATCACATAAGCTAAGATGCTTGTTCTGGCTGCTTTTCTTATTTCCTGATTTGTGTATGTTTATTAAAGGTCTGGTATTGTCTGATAGTTCTATTAAACTGCCATTTTATTCCCACAGAGGAGATGATTTGCTTCATAGTATTTAACTGTTAAACAAAATCATGCTAATTTCATTCCATGTGACTTTTGAAAAGTTACACCTCTTTCCCCTCTGTCTCTTTCAGAGAATGGACCTTGGAGAATGTCTGAAGGTGCATGACCTGGCATTAAGGGCAGACTATGAAATAGCATCCAAAGATCAAGATTTCTTCTTTGAGCTTGACGTATGTATTTTGTCTAAATTGTAGAAAGGGGGTAATTTGTGTACATAGCTGGATAAATTGAGCAAAAAAAGCTAAGTTTTGTGCACACAGAAAGTAAGTAAACTTTTGGAAAGTAATTTTATAGAAAGGGGAAGAGTAAGTCTTGCACAAATTTGTGCAGATATTTAATTTTTCTTGATAGTCACTTCTGCCTTCCAGAGAATAAGTTATGTTAAGCCTGGGTCATGTCGTGGTATTATCAAATAGCAGTCATATGCTAAGGCTGCTTATGCTTTGAAGAGAATTGTGTTTATTGAAGAAAGTGATTTTGTATTAGGGATAACAAATCATATGCCATGTCTCAGTACACTGTAGTTTGGGTAATATGGTTTTGAACTCCCAACCTAGGAAGCTAAGCTTCCCTAGGACAAGAAAAGCTTGGGTTTTCTGTTTGAAAGAATGGTGTTTATATGCTCAATGGCTTAAAACAGTAGTAAAAAATTTTAAAAGTTACAATATGTATTAGCTGGGTGGGGCAAACCTGAATATTCTTTGAAGAATTTTAATGAATGTTAGAAATGCTTATTTCTTAAAGAAGACTTAAGTCAAATTCATTTCCAAATTTCCACAAATGTTTGTAACTATGACAAGGTATAGATTATTATTTCTAAAATGTTGTGTATTAATATGTCATTAGTCACCATAAAATGCTAGATTATTGTTTTACAAAGGTTCACTAATGAAAACATAGAAAAGTTAAGTCTTAATAAACCTGGAAGGCATTAAGGCTAATGAAATATTTGTGTTCTTGACAGCACTGATCAGTGGTTTTATTGATTTTAGGCAATGGACCACCTGCAGTCATTTATTGCAGACTGCGACAGGAGAACAGAAGTGGCTAAGAAAAGACTAGCAGAAACCCAAGAAGAGATCAGTGCTGAAGTTGCAGCTAAAGTAAGCATGTAAAACCAGTTATGAATACCTCTTCAAAGGTCTGGTTTTCTAAAAAGCCAATGTAAGACTTTTACAAGTTACCCAATCTGAGAGTACATACTGAGGAAGGGAAAAAATAAATCCTTCCCAAAACTGCCTTTAAGGCATAGAGAGGAGAACACAGGGAAGAGACCTCTGTGATATTTTTGAGTCAAAAAAACTTGACTTTGTGATACCATGCCATACAAATGTTAGTAATTCTTATGCTTATTCAAAATATCATCCATATAGTAGACAAAATTTGATGTGCTTTTCACTAAGTCTTCTAACAGAAAAAACTTCTATAATTTTTCTACCCAGATATGCACATACTAGGAGGAATGGTGGTACAAATGTTAATTTTGCAAGGCTATGTAGTATAGACAACAACGTGAATTACCTGAAGATTTTGAAGCAAGTTCTGCTCTGCAGTTTGTATATAAACTTCATAGCTCAGTCTTTCTCTGTGTGTTTTTGTGAGGCAACTTCTGTTTCACTTTTACCTGGAGCAGTTATCTCTGCATATTTCTTTTAATTCTCTCCTACCAATTTTGCTTATAGTGACTCAGTTGTAGTTCAAATTAAGCATATTTCCTGTGTTAAGCCTTTCCTTGTCTGTCAAGGCTGAAAGAGTTCATGAATTGAATGAAGAAATCGGGAAACTGCTGGCCAAAGTAGAACAGCTTGGAGCTGATGGGAATGTGGAAGAATCTCAAAAAGTAATGGATGAAGTGGAGAAGGCTCGGGTAAAGAAGAGAGAAGCAGAAGTAAGTTGATTGTTTAAAGCTTGGGGGATTAAAAGGTCAGGGACTAAAATTGGATCAATTTGCATCTGTAATCAAGGTGGTTTGTCTGCTGTCACTTTCTTGCCTAATTGCTTCATGTGAAACTGAAGCATTTGCTTTGTGACATCCTATACAGTTTCTTCCTTAAATACAGTCCTGTACTATTAAAATAATACTTCAGCAGACGATGCATTTATTTTATTTTGGCTATAGTGGCCAGTTGTATTCATGGACACTGCAGCAATGTTTGCCAGACTGATTACCGTGATGAACCAGTTTTTGCTGTGGTGACCCTGGTGTGCCTCCTGGTATGGCTCGTACTGGAAAGCTTCAGTGAAGCAAGCCATTGTCTTCATGAAAGTTAATTAGGCAATGGCTTGTGTATCAGGCAAATTAAAATGGTCCTTTTTGTAATGTTCAGGTGTCAGAACTCAACAAGAGCTTCTGTGCGTTGTATTTCACCAAGATACTTAAATAGAAACAAATATGCAGTTGTTTTTTAGTACCAGAGGGGTTGTTGGCAGTCTTGATTGTCATCCAAGTGTCTGAACTTAAACTTTGTTCATATAGCTAGTTTAATTAGTGTCTAAAATCCAGGTAACTGTATGCTCAGAAAACTACTACTGTTCAGTATTAAAACTGGTGTAATGCTTTCATAATAGGCTAACAGTAATTGTAGTTTTAACTTCCTTGTTGCAAATGAAGTTATTCAACCTTTATATATACACCTTAAGTATACACTTGAATATATATGTGTATACACACACACACACCCCTAAGTGTATATAATTATATATACCATTAAGTATACCCTTTATATGTACCTAAGTATAATATTAAGGTCATAGCCAATTCACTTGTTTAATTTGCAAAACCTGCCTTTAAATCTGTCCAGCCATCAAATTAAATAACCTGCTTTGTATCTTAATGATACCAGGTGCTGATGAGGGTTCCTTTATGAATAGTGTGAATTAACAAAGGGGTGTGATGGTGTACATTGTATGTAGTTATCAGTTTCTAGTATACCTTTGATAAAGTGTTATCTTTGTATTTTTGTGCACTGAGAAGAGTTAACAAATTGGGTTTTTTTTCTAGGAAGTATACAGGAATTCTATGCCTGCCTCCAGCTTTCAGCAGCAGAAGCTACGGGTTTGTGAAGTGTGCTCAGCTTATCTTGGTCTTCATGACAATGACCGACGACTTGCTGACCATTTTGGAGGAAAACTGCATTTAGGATTTATTGAAATAAGAGAGAAGCTTGAGGAACTCAGGGTAAATCATTCTTATATCTTTGTGTGACTGTATACATGTACTCCTACTTAATTATTTTCCAGGCAGCCCTACTGGAATATTAGTTTCCGGGGGTGTGAGATTTCTTTTTTTCCCTTTCCTTCTTTCATATTACTTTAAATTTGGGGTTTTGTTAGTCTACAAAACACTAAACATTCGAATTTAATATCAACTATCTGGATAATTTGATAAGATGACCTCTGTTGCACTGAGGTATTTTAGTATACACGTTCAAAGTAATGCATCTTTGAAACAAACAGCCAGATTCCACTTGTGAAAAGGAGAACTGTTTTTTCCATGACAGTGATGTTGATTGGTATTTAGCAGTCATAGGAGATAGCCAAATGGACTTTATTTTAGCGAGTTGAGTGGCTTAAGGTAATAATGAGACTCCTTGAAAATAAAATAATATACAGTGGGACTAAGTGAATGGTATTTTAATTAATTAGAATAAAATGTTAATAGAGCTGGTGTTGAAATCCTCATTTTTGGTACCAGTGTGTATGGAGGAGGATAGCACGTGGCAAAAAATATTCAAAAAAGATTTACAGAAATGTTTGGAGTTCAAACAACCTGCTGTGTGGTAAAAGACTAAAAATTCAATTTATTTATTTATTTTGTCCAGACAAAGATTAGTGGGTGACTTTGATTCTATAGGTACCAACAACTAAAGATTTCTTTTTTTAATTGATTTTGAAGGCTTTTAAGCATAAATGGAAATAGATAAAATATATAAGTTTCAGCAACTCAAGGCTGTAGCTCTACAAGGCCAGAATACAAAAAGATAGATATGTTGAAGTCAGGCTATCTATTAAAGTAATTATTATGGGGAGGTTGCATGTTCTCTACTGATTGACAATTTGAAATCCAGTTGGAATATTATTCTAAAGAACACTATCTTGACCAGAAATTGTGTGCTGGATGGAAGAAAGACTTCCTGGAGTTACAGTCTAGACTTCTGGTATTTAAGAGGATGGATTTGGACAGTGATGACATTTATGGTCTTAATATGCAAATTGTGGAGTTCAAGGCTCAATGAAGCATTTAGCTGTAGAAATCACTAAAGGCAGTAGCTAAATGAGTTGAAACCCTAAACACAGAAAATACTTCTACTGAGTTTGAGTAAATTGGCCTGGTTTATATTTCATAATATTCCATCTGTCTTGCATGGATACTGTGACTTACTTTTGGAAAGTCCAGCTCTTTCCATTGATTGTATTGGCAATTTGTGTTCCTAAATATACTTGTTTTAACTTAAACCTAGATGTCTAGAATAGGTCGTGTGTGCTTCTTCTCATCCCTTCATGAAATTACAGTCACTTGAACAAAAACTTTGCTTGTAGTTAAACTACCGATATTGTCCAAGGAAGTGCAAATACAATTTCACATAAAGGGTTGAAATAACTGATTATTTACACCATTTAGAAAAGAAATGCATGGATAATTATATCACATTCCCAAAGCATCAATAAAATAATATTTTCAAGTACTTCGCTAACAAAAAAAGAAAACAATAACTATCCCCTCCTTCCTCATAGCTCTCCTCAGAGATCTAATCAAGATGCTGCTGGGGCAATTCCACATCTCAGAAGAAGGTCTTTACAAAGAGTTGAATTTCTTGCATCATGTCCAGAAGGTGGCGAGACTTGGGTTTGGCCAGATCTCCAGTTGTGAGTTCCACATCTGAGGGCCCTCTACTGAGCGTGCCTTGTCCCCAGTAGTAGTGAGTTCAACCTGGGGGCTATCAGCTGAAGAATTCTCTATAAATATGTGTCTCATGTTCACAATACAGAAACAAGTAGCCTCAAAACTAGCTATTAGCCCAACCAAGTCCTTTAAGATTAAAGGATTTCCATGTCACAGCATAGCTGAAGGAGTTAATAAAACAATTAACTCTCCCAGTTCTGATTCTTTTCTGCCTTTCCCCAGTGGCCAAAATATGATAGTACCAGCATTGAGACTCACATTCAAAGCATGAGTTACTGCTCTGAATTCCATGTTGTGGAAAAACTGATATAACTACGTATTTCAGCTCTTCGTGTAACACTCATGTATTTCCTGCAGCACTTCTGCAATAAGTTCTGTTTCTTGGAGGAAAAAACAAACCCAAAGAAAAGCCCTACACCAGTTAAATATTTGTATATACATGCTGAGGAAGAGAGAGGGAAGGGAAAATACATAAGGGAAAAAAAATATTAACTGCCTAGATTATTTTTATAGCACCTTCATCTGAGAAATTTTGAAATGTAACTTAATTAATATATTCCTTTGCTTTTAGAGGATTGTGGCTGATAAGCAGGAGAAACGAAATCAGGAACGTCTGAAGCGTAGAGAGGAGAGAGAAAGAGAAGAGAGGGAGAAACTAAGGAGGTAGGTTTCTATTTTAATGGGAAAATTATGATTTGGTTCATACAAGTTTTAAATCTTGAGAATCACAATGGTCTTTGTTCCTTGGAAACTTACAAGGATTGAAAGTGAATGTCATGCCTAACTTAAAATATGAATTGTTTTCAAAGAAGGCCTTTTTAAGAAATACAGATAGAAGGGTCTGTAGTTGAACAAATGGTCTTTAAACAAGATAGTTTTCAGGGGTGTACTGTGTTTTAATATATCACAGATATGCTTAAACACATGTGAGTTTCTAACATGTTACATAAAGAAAATATCTAACATATATGTTAGAAATTTTCCTTATTTTTGCAGTTGCATGTATGACTGCAGAAACTAATTCCTTTTTCTTCTATGAAATAGTTGCTTCCAGGCCTTGTGGGGGTAGAGTGGAATGGAATCTGAGCTGTAGTTCTCTTGACATGTCAGCTTCCAGAGATTAACAATGTAGACTTTTAAATTTGTTGCAGTCTGATAATACCTGCCTAGCAAGAAATAGGGGAGAGGTGAGAATAAAAAAGCAGATTAGATTCACTTTTGGGTTTGCAGTATGGTGGGCTCAGAAATAACTAAAAAAACCCTGCAAACACAAAACTGTTGTCAGAGGAATGTGTTTCCTGGTAAATATCTTCAAGAGATGTTAATACCAAATAAAAACCCTTTAAAATTGCTAGTAAAATAAATACAGTATTGGGTCAACTAGTTTGCTTTATTATTATGAAATTGTATGTTTGAAAATCACATTCTGTAAGAAATATGCAATTACTATTTTCCATTTGTTTCAGGTCCAGATCCCACAGCAAGCATGCCAAAAGGTACGTAAATGGGCAGAATTGAAGCTAACCTTTCACAAGCTGGAATATTGTGTTTGCTAACACTAATACTTCAAGGTGTCCATATTTACAGACAAAGCATTCTGTTACCTAGTCATCTCTGTTTATACAGTGTTTATCACCATGCTACAGAGTTTATGCATGTACATCTATTTTGTGGCAACTACAGTACAGCTTTTTCTCCCAAATAATACTTGTAATATAGAGTAATGCTCTGTCTTAAAAAGAAAGCTTGTGGTTAATACCTTTTGGTGAAAACTCACATTTTAAAACTTCAAAGCACCAGATTAACTGATGACCAATCAATAATGTGAGTTTTCTTCCTTACATAGACAGTTGAAGGTTACCACTGAGGTATTACTGCAAAGTGATTTAAAAAAAAAAGCCAAGAAAATAATGAACTTGTATGGTGCTTAGAACCTTCCAGAATAGTTTTATTGTTGTAGCTATGAGGAAGGGATATAGTCCTGTTTTCTCAGAACATTTCAGTATGTATGTTCTGGCAGATGATCCCTAAGACCGCATCATAATGTTCTACAGCTTTGGCTGGCCAAGACAAGATTTTGATCCGTTTTAATTCTTTTCAGAAGCCTGGATTGGCTATGCTGTATACATGCATACAGTCGTGAATTAACTAAAGCTGTCTGTGTTAGTCACAAAGGAGTAGGATGTCTGATGTTTCTTTCCTGTCTCTGTTTACCCGTGATAGGACAGAGCAATCACTCTGCGCACTGGAGGCCATTCTCTATTCAGAATTGCTTATGCATAGAGTGCATAACGTTCAAAGCACAATGGTAGAGTAGGTGGGTGAACGCAGTGTCTGGTTTTAACTCCTTTCTGTGCCTAGATCTAGGTCCCGAGATCGCCGCAGACATCGCTCTCGCTCTGTCTCCCGGGAACGAAAGAGGAGAACTCGCTCCAAATCCCGTGAGAAGCGCCATCGCCACCGGTCTCGCTCCAACACCCGCAGCCGGAGTCGCAGCCACCATCGAAGCAGACACAGCTCCAGGGAGAGAAGCCGAGAGCGCAGCTCCAAAAAGAGGTAAACGTTGGCATAGAAATAAACGTCTTTTCCTAGATGCACGAAGAGAATTTTCACAATAAGCCCTTGGTAATCTAAAGATATTTTGCCACTGACTCAGATTTCGGTTACACCTTTAGCATGTTTAAGATTTGACATACAGTAGGGTTGTGAGGTTTTTTTATTTAAAAAAAGAAAAATAATAGTGTTACATATTATGGGTTTTGGGAGTGATACAAGGTATTGATGTCAAATTGATACTACCAGCTTCTTGCTGTGTAGAAAAGGAAACTGTTGTCTCCATTTGAACCCAAGGATATCAGGAGTCACCCATTTGGTTTTTTCTTGGGCTCTTGTTCCCAGCATTTGAGCCCATCTGTTGTGCACTGCACCAGATAAAATGAAGTTTAGATATGCCTGAAAAGAAGCTGCCTCCACTGTCTCTGAGGATGTTGCTTTGCAGGAAAGTGGCTCAACCATCCTCAGTCCATTGGAGGGTTACTTCAGAGAGCAGTCTGGGGCTGTTTTGAATTTGAAGTCCTTTTGCTTTTGAATTATTCAACTGTCTGCTCCTGAGGATTTGCTGATTTCAGTAAGCATAATTTAGAAGTGTTGGAACTGCACAACGAGACATCTGATGAGGAAGTCTACTCGTGACAAGGAGTCTTTTCTTGTATATGTCAGCCACTGTGACATAGATTTGAGTGTGTTACAGTGGGTGGGGTGCCCCATCTTAAAACCCTGGCAGGCTATTGACTTGGAGGAAGAGATGTGGTTTTGAAATAACCACACACACAGGCTTTAGAATTCAAATTATTTTATATTTTAAATCAACAAGAATGAAGAAATGTATCAAGTATCTCATGGCCTGTTTGTCATAAAAAACAGAGGCTTTTTTCTTCCTGGAGCTGATGGATGACTGGTCCCATTGTGATCTGCAAGAGGGCATAGAAAGCAGGATTGGTCAAAGTCTTCTCTTTACTTTTCCATTGTTGCAGGTGGATAAACCTTGAAAGGAATGTAAGATTCTTTGGGGTATTCTTTAGTGTCCTGAAGTCAACATTTCAGACTTTGCAATTTCCATCTTGATTGTAGACTGTTACCACAGTTATCCTAAAGATAGATAAAGAATGCCTCTTCAAGGCATTACCAATGGCAGATAGACAAATCTTCAAATTTCTGGTTTTTTCAGTCTTAAAATAGACCTTTTCCTTTGAATGAATAAATCTGTTAACTTGGATCAATCTCAGTGTATAGAGCATATGCTCACATTGCCTGTAATTCTTCAACTTTGTAGTCCAGCCTTGCAGGACTCAATTTCAGTCCTTGAAAGGAAACTACATACTGATCGATTGTTCCATGGTTCTCACAGGAGTTGTTCACACTCTCCAATATGAGTGCACAGTGCAAATAATTCTTTGTCTTCTATATGTTGACTAAGAAATGTGTGGATCATTGGTGCTACACAAACAACAGTAAACCTGTCAGTTTCATCTGCCAAAGGTAAACTGGAGAAACACAAGGAGGTTTGAAGATGAAGTCAGAGTCCTTTTGCAATGTGATATCAAAGTATAAGCCCTTCAGGATTTATTTTGTGTGAACAAGTTAAATATATACTCCACGGCACAAAATTACAACCTTATAATATTCAGTACTGGAAATATTTCTCCCGATGTCTGTTCCTGCAGCTGTGTTGGAAGAATCCTTGATACAAATAAGAGTTTTGCATTACTGCTAACCAGAAAAGAGAACAATGTCGTGCCATCATTAGCAGCTTATACCTCATATTTCTACGAGATTGAACAAAATTTTTGCTCTTTAAATATGTATACTGTGTTTTCAAGAGGCTAAATAATCTTTAGGTACGATTAAGATACGATCTTGCTGCACGGGGACTGGGATAGATACTGAACTTGCAGTCAGGTTGGGTACCTCCTTCTCAGAGATGCCCTTCTAGCATTAGAACTGCTTTTCACATTATGGTTGGAGAAGTTTTTCTGTTGAATACCAAACCAGTGATGCCAGAATCTGAACTAAATCTGAAATTGCAGGCTCAATTGTATTATATTTCATTTTATCCTAACAACTCTTTCTATTCCAGGGAAGTACTTGTTGCCAAATCCTGTTTTTTAAGGTTGTTGGGGTTTTTTATGAGTAACTTCTCAAAATTGTGATACAAAATAGTTTTCTTCAAACCATACTCCATAAGCTCAAAACATTCAGTTGCCCAAGGAATTTTGGCTGAGAATACTCTTGAAAATAAAAGACACACTTCAGCAACTTCTTCAAGAAGGAGTCATAGATTTTTTGGTTTTGAGTAACCAAATAAATGCAGCTTTGGGCAACATGGTGCTTTTGCCAGACTCTTGCAGAATAGCAGTGACACCAGAAGCAGTGGAAAGACTGCTGACAGCTGCAGCAGTGTCATCTTGTGGTGCTACTAATTTAGGGCCTTAAAAGAAGCATTGAGTTTTGGCTATGTTGCAAGAGTTGCATCATTTTATGTTAACTTAAAGCCTTCAGTGTGATTTCTGGGCTTGTTTAAAGCACCGTATAATACAGTTATTGTAGGCTACTGAATCCTGCTGTAAGAGCTGTTTATGGGTCTGGTTGGTTTTTTGATTTTTTTTTTTTTTTTTCAGTTCTGATTGCATTTATGAAGGCTTTGACATATTAGTGTCAATTAGAGAATTAGAAAATTAGACTCCTTACTGGAGAAACTCTTGATGGAAGTAATTTTCCAGTTTTGTTCTCTATAACCTTATCACAGACAAACTGATGGTTGTTGAAAAGCTCAATATGAGCTAACAATGTGTACCTGCAGCCCAGAATTCCAACCATACCCTGGGCTGCATCAGAAGAAGTGTGGCTAACAGGTCGAGGAGGTCAGCTCCATACTCATGGCAACCTGCCATGGAGTACTGTATCCAGTTTTGGAGTCTACAATATAAGAAGGACGTGGAATTCTCTAAGCATGTCCAGAGGAGGGCCACCAAGATGATCAGAGGGCTGAAGCACCTCTCCTGTGAAGATGGGCTGAGAGAGTTGGGGTTGTTCAACCTGGAGAAGAGAAGGCTCCAGGGAGACCTTTGAGCAGTGTTCCAGTACCTGTAGGGGGCTTATGGGAAAGTTGGAGAGGGCTTTCTTACAAGGACATGGAGTGACAGGACAAGGGGAATGGTTTTAAACTGAATGAGGGTTAGACATTAGGAAGAAATTCTTACTGTGTGTGTGACACTAGAACAGGTTGCCCAGGGAGGTTGTGGATGCCTCATCCCTGGAAGTATTAAAGGGCAGATTGGATGTAACCTGATCTGCTGGGAGAGGTATCCCTGCCTGTGGCATGGGGATTGGAACTAGGTGATCTTTGAGGTCCCTTCCAGCCCAAACTGTTCTGTGATTTTATGAAACATATGCTGGGTGTACTATTGTTTGCAGCAAATAATGCAATTCCTTCTGGTTTTCCTGTTCACCCATCTTCAGAAAGTATTTTCAGAAGAGCCTTTCTCATAAAATGAAAGCCTGCTGCCCCTCAGATACTCCTCCATTCTGAAGGAGATGTTTATTGTGTGCTGTACCTGAGAAAATTCTACAAATACCTGAACTCTGACAAACATAGCTTATTTAATCTCTTACCACCGAATCCTTATGAACAGCCAGACGGATTTAAATCACTTAATGGCTGGGATGTTGTTTCAAATTTATTGCTATAAGGATCAGACCTCCACACTGTGGCTCTGACTGAAAATATACAAAGCATGAAGCAATAGTAGCAATGTGTCTAAGATAATGGGAACCCATCTGGTAGTAACAGCATGAGTAAGGTAATAAGAACCCTAGGTTTACCAAAGCTTAGATTACTGGCTTATCAAGAGCTGGTCTGAAAGTCCTGCTTTTCCTCAGTGTTAGTTTTAAGTTTGCGTGGGCCCACTTGAACAAATTTATGTGACAAGGGCTGATGTACTTCCATACAGACATCGGGTGGATAAATAGAGTACCTGAAATAATAGGGTGGGCCCTCATTTCACATGATATTAGATTACTAGGTTGGATGTAAGTCTCATGAGTCTTATGACAGACTCAGGTGGCATAATTTTGTCTCTTTTAAAGATGAGACAAATAATGCTGTACAAGTGTCTGTTTCCTTCTGACTGTAAAGGAAATCTGGCTGATTAGATGTCTACACTGCAGACATTTAAAGCTGAGTGAGATCCCACTTTTAGCATTTAGATGATTTTTAATTTTTTTAAAAATATCCTCCAGATCCTGATTGACAACTGAATATTCTACCCCTATGCTAATTCTCTACTGTGATAGAGAAGTACAGGCTGCTTTTTTGATTACAGGTCCATTTAGTCATACATCGTATGCTTGGGAGGTTTAAATCTGTAGCTACATCTTTCCCTGCTTTCCTAGGGATGACTGCTCTTAGGTTTTTCCCAGACTGACAAGGCTACTATGTGATTTTTGTTCAAGGGTACTTTTATTTATTTTGCCTTCTAACCCAGTGCAGGGGCTGCCTTGGAACCAGTATTACACAGTTCATAGTTGGTCGACATGACAGTGTGGATGCTACCCACTCTTACCTGGTGAAGGGAATGGGTAGTGGGTTTTTTGGTTTTGTTTTTTTTTTTTTTTAAATCCACTTGATCAGTTAAAAGGTAATGCCTTCCAAGCACTCTAGATAGTGTAAGTCTAGTGAAGGTTCTGGTTCTGAATGCTGTATCTTGTCCTTCAGAAAGGCAGGAATGGTAATTTAGTTCTAAGTCTTCTGGTAGTAATACCGCTTGCTAAAGCAATTGTATAAACTTCCACATCACTGTGCTGTGATTCATTAAAGCCAGTCCTCCTCCTTAGAGCCTCACCTGTAGAGAGATGGGATGGCTGAACAAACACTCCTTGAATTCCCTCTAAAATACATAGAATGAAAAGCCAAAGCTGTGGATGGCATCATGTTCTCTCTGCTCATTCTAGGCTTAATTACTAGAGTTAGCATGAGTCAACCAGTTTGGAAGCCTTGTTGCTTCTGCAGGGGACTTGCAGTGCAAAATACTCATGAAACAGTATTACCTCTGTATTAACTCTTATTATCAGCTTCTTATTTGGCATGTTGCTTCTCTTCTGATTTGATGTGTAGTTTGTGGAATAAGGAGTAATGCCTGTGGATCTCAGTGTTGGCAAATACTGAATCTTGGAAAAATCTACATAGTAGAGAAAGTAATCTTTCCAGATGAGGAACTGAAATGCAAGGTTACATCTTTGTAAGCTTATAAAAGGAAATGAGTGCAGGACCATGTTGCTGACTTCAGTTTTGAAGCTTTGAGGTGATGACGGTAACTTTCTGCAAGTGGAGAGATTACAGTCTCACTGTCCAGTACACCAAATTTTTTTACTAGAAAATTAGTGGCTGTGCTGTTAAGATTTTTCTGTGAAAGTATTTATTAGATTACCTTGTGATGGTAGTACATCTTAAAATGAATGGTTGTTTTGGTTTTGGTTTTTTTTCCTATGATTAGATGTGCTCTGTGGGGGAAAATAGAGAGGGATGTCTAATCCATGTTTGTATGTTTGGTTTTTTTACAGTACAGGCAGCTCCATTTAACAGTCGAAACTAAGGACTGTTTAAAAGAGCAGCTCTTTCCTGGCTCTGTTGTAAATGTTTCAGAGATGCCTATTACAAAGCAATATATCTTGAATAGCACCACCCCAACATTGCAGAATCACACAAGGGATAATTCAGCTAACAAAACCTGATTGGCAGTAGAGATTCCAGATTTGGGTTTTATTTGTGATATAATAGCCTCATTCCGAAATGACTCTATTTTCCACCTGCATTTAGTCAAACTTCCATTTGAAAACACATTTATATAAGTTTGATTTATATATCTGAGATAAGCAGGCATTCTTCTTAAGCTAGAGATTACAGATGAGAAATTTCAGTTAAACTTGTATTAATGCAAGTTTGAGTGTGGAGGTTGAAAATAAGAGTGAAGAATGTTGACCTTTATCTGGGCTCTGTAATAAATGCAGGTTAAATCTGCCTTTATCAGTATTTGTCTTTTCTCCCTTCCCTGTTTCCAGTTTCAAAAGCCAAATTACTTCTGATGGCTTTACATACACTTATATTCACATAAATCTAAAAGTAGTTGGGAAAAGAAGAAAAATATAAAGCGAAAATGCCGTTTGATATTTGCTGGTTGGTGACTAACTCGAGTTCTCAAATTCACCGCGCTTCTTAGGTCCTCAAAAGAAAGATCTTCCAGAGACAAAGAACGTTCAAGAGATCGCGATCGAACTTCACGTGATAAAGACCGGAGCTCACGAGAGAGATCGCCGCGAGATTTCAAAGACAAGAAACGCTCTTACGAGAGTGCTAACGGCCGATCGGAAGACCCAAGGAGCTCGGAAGAGCGTGAAGCAGGGGAGATATAACTGGCTGTGTATTCACCTGGGCTCTAGCTTCCTATGGAGTTGCATACTATGGTTTAGTTTACAGTTGTTCAAAGGGACACCAGTGAGCAGTTCCACACACTGATCCAACTAGGGTAGATGTACAGTATATAAAAGTGGTTATAACCAAGTCAGAATTAAACCCCATCAATTAATGATGCCTAAAGCTGGGTCCTGGACTTCCACCAAGTTGTAAAACTTTTCTGAAAGATTTCTCTTTATTCAGGACGACAGTTTTATGTACCAAGATGCAGATCTCAATGTTTTTAATCTCCTTTCCAATACAAGTTAGTGAACAAATTATATTGTACTACTTGCCTTGGGTGCTTTTGAACCTTTATAAATTCTCCAATTCTGCACCAGTCAAAACAGCAGCGTTGAAAGAGGTTGTATTTTGGGGGACTTTATTGTTTGCTTTTTTGGTTTTTGTTTTTTTTTTTTTTTTTTGTAAGAGGGTGGGTGGATGGATATTACCTTTTACTCTAAGGTTACGTTCCCAGTGATGTGTTTTGTTTGGGAACCTAGGAGTTGATTACAGTGGGAGCATTTAGACAGGAATGTGTGCTGGAGAAAGCGGAAATGTCTTTTTACAGTGCCTATTTAGACTTGGAAATTGAACAGCTGTTGCATTACATCTTTTTTTTTTTTATTTCTACTTAAATTTTGAAATCAAAGCCAGTCCCATATCTGTACCATTTGATTGGTATGTGTTCAATATATTTGTTTTTTTTCCATAAGGACTCTTTCTGCTTTTTCTTGTGGGGTGTAAGTGGCACATCCTTAATTGTATTAAAAACAAACAAAAAACCAGCAACAACAAACAAATATTAAGAACAAAAAATAAAAAATAAAAAAAGGAAACCACATTGTCAAATAACTGACCAAGGATATACTGGTGTCTCAAGTTTTAGTTACTTAACAGTTCAGCCATTAAAAAACCTAACATGATTATCAAGAGTTTTTAGTATGCACCTGTACTCTAGGAGCAGCAGTCTTCTAATACAGTTATGACTGCCCTAAGATTTTCAAAGCCCAAACCATGCAGTCATAATGATCATGGCATAATTGCTAACTCCTTAGTGACTTCAGCTCCAAAGAACAGCATTTCATTTAGGTGTAAGCTACCTTAACATACAGGGGGTTTCTGCCTGTTCTGTCAGATTAAAAGTGTTTTGGGGCATATAAGTTGCTAAAATAACACCCACCGGGGCTGTGTGATGCACCTTCACACAGAAGAATTTAGAGATTAAGCTCTCCTCGAGACAGCACTACTGAGTTATTTACCAGTGATGCTTAAGAGCCATGGTTGTGATGATTTCTTGGCATTTTCAGCAGGTTCTGCAGACTCACTTCTCTGTCTCCCTAGACCCAGTGCCTCTATAGGCTCGCTAATTATGGGTATGTAATACCCCTACACTTTCACTGGCTGCACTTCTTCCTGATGGTCTTTCTGTATTCTCTTCAGTATGGTCAGAACACATGGGTGCTGATTCTACCACAGTAGATTATCCAGCAGTAATTTGGCCGGCAGTGAAAGCTAGAACAGGACCTCTACATCTCAGGAAGGGCTTGTATCCAGCATAGCACCTTTGTTAATGGAATTCTAGTGGTGTGACAAGTGGTGAAGAAGTCCATTTTAGTTGCATTTTGCATAGCAGAATTGCCAGCAAGTGGCTGGGAAAATTATTTGATATTCACTCCTGGAATTAAGATATTCCAAAAATGCTAAGGACTTGTCTCCCCCTGCAGCCAGCAACTAGAAATTCTGTATTATAAAACAGAATTTGCATACTGTGATAAAACACTTCTTAGATTCCTTACTAGCAAATTCTGGATAATGTGCCATCAATTTTACAAATGGCTTTTAAATTTACCTAGGAAAGAGTGATTGGATTTGGACCTTTCCTTATTTATAGGTTTTTGTGGGGTGGTGAGCTTAATAGTATGTCAAATACCACACCGGTGTTAAACAGAGAGAAGGTAAGTCTGATGTCTGACAAAATAATCTGAATTACATGTGGGAATACATTTCTGATGTCTGAAATCAGGACTGGAGTGCAGTTAGGAAGAGAACTGTATTTAGGCAATTTATGAAATACATTTCTTTTGACACAAGAGACACGGAACATCAGTCAGTGAAGGAGCTCCTCTGGTTGTGCCTGAGTCAGTAAGGGTCTTTCACCCTTTCATCTGAACCAAGGTACCTTAATTTCCAGAAGGGTGGAACTGAGGTATTTGTCACCTATCCATTTCCTGCTGGGTGGCTGAAGAATGGGATTTAAATTAGTTTTGCTTGGCTAAAATAATTATGAAAGGGATCTGGGGAAAATCTTTGCCCATCTCTGCTGCATCAGATAAGGGAAAGAGCGTAGACACTGGTGAAACAGTTTGGGCATCACTTCTTGTAATCTTTTATTTCCCAGTCTCCAGGAAACTGTTAAGCAATTGTTAAATCTCAATTCTGGTCTAGAACCAGATTGTAACTGCAATGGCAAAAGCGTTTAGAAGATGAAGCCACTCAGCACACTAACCCAGACTGACCTAAGTCCTACAGACATGGGTGTAGCAGTTTCATGTCACACACTGTCATCTCTCCAGGCTGCATTTACAACTTCCCCCCCCACCGAGCCTGTTTGGCCCCGCTGCTCCCCCTTCAGGTGCTTACTCAGTTCTTACGAGATGGGGAGAGGTGGAGATGCGGTGTTGGACACAGATGTATTCCATGGGGGATCCTGCTGTGCAGTAATCTCTGGTGATCTGCATGGCTGCTGCTTAACTAAGATCTTGCAGGTCTGCAGGTCCTCGGAAGGGCCTGAGTGCTCGAGGTCATTCCTCTTAGAGGAAAGTGCCTTTCCTATCCTGTAAGGAGCTTTAGTGCGGCCTGGGAAGGGAGTGGATTGGAGTGCAGTGCTTCAGTTAACCTAAGGATGCTGTGGCTGAGCATCTCTTTGAAATTTTTGCTGTTGCACTTTCAGCTTCATAGCCATTTCTACTGGAGTACAAATTAGATTATTTCATTTGTCAAAATCTTTGGAATGTTGTGAGCCTGCAAGCATTATTCCTGTATCTCAGGAAGCTGTCACTCTGAATTAGCAAGGGGGGTGTAAAACAGGAGAACATCAAGGTGGCAAGCAGCTAGAGCATGGCTCCTTACGAGAAAGGGGGTCGTCTCCTGAGCAGATGAGTTGCTTTTCCCACTGGAGTGGGAGGGATCGTACGGTGACATTTCCAAGCAATGTGGTGCTGGGCCTGGTGCAGCCACATCACACTGCCCAGCTTCAGGCTTGCCAATGAAGCGGATAGAGGAGGGTGGTCCATCTGTCCTCTTGCTTTGTCAGGTAGTGTATCTGCTACTTCTTTCCCTCTTCCTGCAGTGCAGACTCTACCCCTGCAGCCTATCTGGCTGTCCAGTCTGTCTTGTACCAGTCTGTGCCTTTGAAGCACTTTTCATCCTGCTCCAGGGTGGTGAGAGGAAATAGGTGAGCCAACCCTCTAGGCCAATGCAAATGGAGGACTTGTGGTACCCTTGGGATTATATATCTAGCTGAAGGAAGAATGACAGCAATTTAAGGCACCTGAAGGCAATGCAAGACAACTAAGGGCATGGGTGGGTACCACTGAATAAATTATTTTAGCTATGGCAACTTAAACACCACAGAAACTTCTTGTTACCACACTGAAGGTGACTGGGTGAGATGTGTGTGCTGTCTCCTCCATGGCTGTTGGGGATCCAGGCAGATTGCAGTTGCAGTCAGCATTAGACAAAGTAGAAAAGCAGGATGAGCTACAGACCAGAGGTGATGGCAGTGTGCACTGTGCTGTGAGGGTCTGCAGCACCTGATAAACCCCCTGATCTACTATTCTCCATCCCACATGTCACATCCCACCTTGCTCAGTACAGTTGTCCTTTGTTCAGCCAACAGTAGAGGTTCATTTCTCCTAATGCGGTGGCTTGTAAAAAGTGTTAATGCTGTCTTCACTCAGTCCCATGTGGTTCTTGCCTTTTTTTTTTTTTCTTTTTTTTTTTTTCTACTTGCTTAATAAATTCTTGCACCATTACTGCTGCTGCAATTCTTTAATTCATTCCAGTAAGACCTGGAGATCTGCTTTCACTGCAGCTTGCAAAGCTGGGAAGCAGCAAGTGGCTGGGCAGGGTATTCCAGGGGAAGAGAGGAAGAACTGTTTTTCACTTTGGGCTCTCCTCTTTATCCCCACTTTCCTTTTTTTTTAGGCACATTAGAGACAGTCTGTGTGGGCAATTGGAAAATTCTCTCATGGTTTGTCTCTCCTGGCTCTGGCCAAGCTGCTTCCCCAAGGCTTTGGTAGTGCTGCACAGAGCACTGCAGGTAAGAAGTGTCCTAGGGAAAACACCAGCGGGGAGTTTGGGACAAACAGCAAGCAATAAAGCAGGGATGCACATGGGCAAGGTCCAAAAAGAGCCTGGCACATAGCAGGAGCTGCTGGGGCTGTACAGCCCTTTCCCAGGCTGAAATGATCAGGTAAATGCTGACTGATGAAAAGTATTGGTGGTGATACTCAACTGTGAGCATAAAGGTTAGAAACTGCCTGGTGTTGGCTCAGAGGGGTTGCAAACTTTCAGAGCATCGGGCATCAAGCACCATCAGCATCCAAGGCCTGCTCAAGCCTCTACATCCCATCACTAGAAGGTGAAAACTGGGCTGGGAACACTGAACTACCATAACTTACTAAAGCACTGCCGTCTACCTAAGCTCAAACTGGTTTGCACCAGAGCAATGGGAGTGAAGAACTGCAGGTTACCAGCAGGTGAGGGCAACCACTGCCTTGATGGAGGGTGGGACCATAATCCTGGTCTCGCTTTCACAGCCACTGTCCTCCCTGTCCTAAAATTCTGCCTCTGCTTTCAACACTGTACCAATGGAAAGTTTCAGGGCGATGTCAGGATCAGCCTGCTCTGCTTGACAGCAGTGGTCAGCAGCTGGGTGTCCTCAGTGGAGAGGCTGGAAGGAGATCATCAGCAGCAGCACCATCAGTGTGTCCCTGATTTGTCTGCTCCCAGCTGGTTGTGCAGGGGGGAGGTGATTGTGTTGCTGCCTCCGAGAGACACCGTAGCACTGCTTCCTCCTGGGGCAGCGCTTCCAGGGTTATCAAAAGCAGAAGCCTGGACTCTCCATGGCCAGTACACAAATTATTCTTGCAGTACAACAGGGCTGCTATTTCTGCTCCCCACTGAGAAAACGAGTGATTCTGTCTAGGATGCTACTGGCTTACACCACAAAAAAACCAAAACAATGTCACTCCTGTGTGTCTTAGGCTTGTTTCATAATGATGGTGTGCAATCTGACCAGTATAAGGACCCTGAACTGGCTCAAACCCACTCCACTGCGTAAACCAGAAGTGCTCAGGTATGGCATGTAAGGTTAACTGAGCCTTGGTGACATTCTAATTAAAATGCTTATTCCCTCAGTGTTAGCCTTAGCAAAGGTAAAGAAGAAAGGCTTCATTTCTAACACCACCTTTCTCTAAAGCAGAATGTTTTACATGCTTTAAATACAGGGGGGGTGGAGCTACATGATTTTAAGGTCCCTTCCAGCCCAAACCATTCCATGATTCTGTTGTAATGAAAAAGAAAAAAAAATATAAAAAATTATAAAAAAAAAATTTATAATTCACTTGTCATATCTCAATATGACCTTCGGTTTGCAGCAATTCATTCTCATCATGCATTGTGCCATTACAAGCCTTGTGGTACCTTCTGTTTAACCAGGAAGGTGAAGTCAAGGTCCAACAGGGCTCTCCTACTCCTCTCCATGTCTAACAGAAGTGACCTGACACTGAGCACAAGGTAGAAACTTTGCTGCTCCCAGCATATTCTTATCTGAACTGTACCCGCAGCACCTTCTTATCTATCACAAGATGTTTTAAACAGTATCTAGAAGAAGCTCCTCCTCTTTCAGCATAAAATAGCACCTCTGAGGGTTACATCTGTGCCTACAATCTACAGCAAGAGAGCTCAAGCAGCCCTTAACTTCATTCACCAATAACCAAAACAGCCTTCCAGCTGTGGAGGAGTGGGTGCAAGGGAGAGTTTTCTTCTGGACCTTGCTAGAAGGATTTTCTGGAAGATTCCCCAAATTCTATTAAAGGTCTCTAGTCCCCTCTCTGGGCGACAACAGGATAGCTGAAATTACCTCCTCCCCTCACTTGCCTCACTGTGCCTCTCTATGGCCCATGCTCCAGGCAAGGGCAGGAAAGCTGCTTGGCTCAGATTCTCTAAAAAGAAAATTATTGGCAAATAGATAAGCTACTTCTGTAAAACAGTCCCGGTTATTTCAAATTGCCTTACTATGCTCATAGCCCTTGTCCCAGAGCGATTTGGTGATGCTGTTGTGCACCACTAGGCTCTTGGATTTTGTCCCAGCACTGATTTTCAATTGCACAGGGATGCATTTCAAGTGCACCTTCCTCTGGGTAAGCTTCTGCCTTGCCACTACAGCAGCCAAAGTTTTTTGCATTCAATTTCTCTAATCCTGGGATCCTTGTTTGCTGATCCTGATTGCTTATTCTTTCCCAAAGCTGCCTCTATTGGAAGCTATGAGTTCATTCAACAAAGATTATGAACTGAGTTTTAGTACATACATTTTTTTACAGTGTTTAGGCAATATTTTGAATCAAGAAGGTGTTTGATTGTCTTACCAGGTCAAGGTTTGTGTGGCTGCTCTTTTTTCTCCAGCAGCATGACTGGCAAAGCACTTTGATTTTACTGGCCATAGAGATAAGGATAAGCTCCCTTCATGAGTTCCCTCTCACTCCTCTTCCTTTTCTCAGTATTTATTATGTATTTGTCCTGTTCTAGTTCAGGTCAGACACAAAGGCCACTCCACGGCACTTTGCTGATTTAATTCATACTACCCATGCTACATGACAGATTATTTATCTCACCCAGACCTTCCTGATGTCCCACAGGCTGTAAGAAAACCATAGAGCTTGATGTGAGGGCTTTGGCCTGACTGCTCAGTGCTGCTCAGGAAATCTCTTTCTGCTATCTTTTGGTATGGTATCTTCCTTAGGTTCCTCTTCGTGGGATCAAAGTTATCTCTAAGAATGCATACGGTATGTATAGCACCATGAATTTACTGGTTTGATAACCAATAAATGGTTTGCCTCCCAAGTACATGGATATTACTATTTTGCAGAGTCACAGTGAGATCCAAAGGAAGTCAGACAGGGTTGTGTGGTGATGCTACTTGAGAACTGGGAATTCAGGTCAGTTACCCTCAGTCTTAAGATGTTGGCTGATCTATAGTCTGTTGGGAAATCTTCCTGCCATCCTTTAAAGTCTCAGATTGAAAAAAAAAAAAAAAAAAAAAAAGGCCATATACTCCTAAACCACTCACAGCATACAAATTTTTGGAATTTAATGTGTCCTTCCCTTTGTAAATGTATTTTTAAGATAACTCCTTTACTTAAGCCTGAGTTTGGTTTGTTTCACATGATTTGTTTTTGCTTTTACTATGCTTCCCTCCATCACAGGAGCAAGGGAGCACATGAGTCTTAAACCATCAGCCAGTGTTGTCAGGCTCCTGTCAGCTGTGGGTTTATATGGCAAGGCCAAGCACATCATTACATCTCACCATCATCATGGCAAAAGTGCTCTTAACATGCACTAAAGAAATCAAAAAAGGGAAATTATTTTAAGCTCATTGCAGAGGCTGGAAATATTTTTTTACAAGCCCTGTTCTTTTCTTACAATACTTGACAAGTCTGTGCAACGTGCTTCCCTTTCTCCCTGAGCTGAAAAAAATACTGAATCAAATGGAGCAGCCTGCCCCTTCCTCCCTCTCCTGCAAGAGTTCATCTTCTGTTATTTGGGATATCAGCATCCTTTGCCTAACAAATTGAATGATTGAAGAAAACTGCACATCAAATGAGGGAGAAATCTGCATTTTCAGCAGCTCACAAAATGGTAATTACATGGTCAAGTGAAAATTTCCTTTCCCATGAACCGAGGAGCCTGATTACTGCAAGTGTGATGGGCACCTTGGTGGGAGCTTGAGCTGTCGTCTGCACCCACCCCCAGTACCACCAGCTGCAGCTGCCACTGCTGTGCATTGTGAGTGCCTTTTCCATGCTATAAATGAGAGGACACATCTACTTTCTCTGTTTATTGAGTTACACGGAAGCAAAATGGCATAGTGGTTATTCACAGTTATTATTTGCTTATTTCATGATGTCTAAGGAATACAAGGAAAAGCAGTTGAATAGTTCTGGTGTCTTTTACCACCGAAGGGAAGCTCAGGCCACACAATGGGGCAGGATGAGGGCAGTGCCATAGAAATCCCATGCTGCCACATGGCAGCCACATCCCTCAGCTGGATGCGTTGAGGTAGCACAGGAGCCAGGGAGCTCAGTGCTATTGCCCTCTTCTGGATACGTGGCCAGAGCAATTTGTTGGGAGTAACACCATGAAATCCACATGCTGGACATGTTCAGCCCAGCCCAGAGGGACCCAGTGGAGACTACATCCAATGTTGCCATCCCTTGCCATGAAAGCTGCTCTGAGAAACCTCTTTCAAGGCTGGGGAACACCTCTCACTGATGCAGAATGGGACTTTCCCCATGTTCTTCTCAAACCTAAGTCCTGTACACCTCTACAAAGTCCCTGGAGATGCTTCAAAATGGTCTCCTGCTCAACTGTTCATGAGGATGGGGAGGTGGTAGCTGAGATAATGAGCTACTGGTGCCCCTCTGGGCTGCTGGTCCTGCTGGAAGGAGCAAGTCTTCCTCTCAGGAAGAGCAAGCTTAAGGCCATCATCTTAAAATGTAGTCTTCAAGGACAGTTGCAAATGGAACCCTCCCAAAGCACATCAGGATTTGTTGGTTGGCTTTGATGTATCTGTGGGTTTTATTTAGCTGTAGAAACTCAGTTTGCTAAGGAGAGCGTTGATATTTATACCTACATTACATAAGCCTTTTTAAAAATTATTTTTATTTTAATTTTTCATTCTTCCAACTGTGGCTGTAGGCCCAAAAGCAGCAAATCAGTACTGGTGAGATGCTTGATGAGCCTGGAAGTTGCACATCCTCACCAACCCTCAGCTTTGTAGACATTGTTCAGGTGAGTGCAGATTTCATTGGTCACCTTCTCAAAGGAAGCTTTGCAGTCTCCACCAAATTTTTCCTCCATCAGTTGCAAGATAATGTCACAGATAACCTGAACAAGCATAGGATAAGAAATAACCAGTGTGAACTTCCCTCTAATTTAGAGGCATAAGAACACAATATATACATTTTTAATCAGAATTCTTGGAGGACAGAGAGGGATACAAGAACACTTTAGCAGCATATAGCATGCAGAGCTTGTAACAGGCCATGGAAAATCAAGTCTGTTACAGAATTCCCCAAAAATGCAGTTGCTGCTGCTGCTGGTTTTTTTTAACTACCCTGTATCTAGTTAACATTTGCTGCACCCAGCACATAAAGGCAGCTGTACAGGACCAGTTCACTTGGTCCATCTACTGCAGTCCTCCTGGCAGTGAACTGTCCCAAGTGTTTAAAAGCCACAGGGAGCCCTATGTTGAATGCCTATGGAATACATGAGTTGGGAGGTTTTTTCCTAATCTTTCCTGCTCCTTAGCTATGCAGCACTGTGTCAATGAGGATTAGTTTGTCATTACAGTCACGGGTGGGTGGCATACTTTGAAATGCCAACTCCATTTCTGTGGAACATTTATTGTTTTATGAGCATCTTTACTCTGAAAAAGTCTTTCTGGGCAGAAATCCTCACTTATTTTCCCACTTACTGAAAACTGGATCCACTACTTTGGAAACCACCTTCCTGGTGCCTGAGTGACCTTTGCCAGCAGGTGCCTCTCTATGTGTTTGGTGCTGTTAGGCAGACAAAATAGTTCTAAATGCATTCTGCTAGTGACCTTAGGTGGACTTGGGCAAGTAATCTGATGCTGTATGTATCACCTGTGTTTGTGTTGTGTTGGCAATGCTGTTGATATTTTTGGTCCATAACAGCTTTTTCAGTTGTCCTAGAAAAGCCTGGTTCCTGTTACATAGACATCAAGGGCTGAAGCCCAGTCTTAAGCTGCTTTTCTGTGTCTTGTTATTAAATGGCAAGCGTGGGAATCCTGTTGCACTGAGAAAACCCACCACAGCTCCTGGGCAGCCCCACAGCTTCCACCTGAGCAGACCTGCCTGCATCACACCTGCTGCAGAACCTTTTTCCTAACAGGTGCCAGATGTCTCATTCCTGCTGTCTTCCACCAACTCCACTCTCTGAAGCATATATATATATATATATATATATGTATATCTACATATACACAAAGCCTGTTTTTGTCAGGTCTACCCCTCAAAGGGGAAGACATCCTTCCATCACAATTACAGCCTCTGGAAAGAGGTCTGCTGGCTCACCCTAAAGTTTTTGGGGTCGATCTTCAGCTGGGTGGCATGTTTCTTGCCCAGTGGGTTCACTATCCCAAGAAAAGCCTCGGAGTTGTCCAGGTGTTGCACCATGTCATTGATGGCAGTGAAAACCTTCTTGCCATGGCCCCGGACCTGATCCGACTGTTTCATCTCTTCAGCAGAGTCCATGCCTTTGAAGTGTGTGAAGTAAGACTTGGTGTCTGGGTGTTCAGTAAACATCCTGTTGAGAAATGAGAGACATCCTAATCTGTGGACCAAGGTGTAGTGAGAACCACAAGTCACCAGGTGTCGCCGATAATGAACTGGGAGCTTAGGCCCAGCTGTGCCCAATAATCAGGGCCTGCCCCAGCCGGAAATGGGCGGGGCTGAAGGGCAAAATAAAAGGCATGCTCCCAGAAGGAGAAGAGGATGCAGAGAGACGCCTGGGAAGAGAGATGGAAAGAGAGCTCCTGAGAAGAGCCGTGTCCCCGAGAGAAAGGCTCGCTGCAACACCAAGGCATGAATGGCTTCAAATTCCAGGACTTGTTTTATGCATTTATCGCCCTTTTTCCTTCTCTCAAGTAGAACAGATACCTCTTTCCCCAGCGTTTCTTGGTTCTCCTTCACCTTTCCCATCTGTGCACAGCCCCTGGGCCCATGACAGCCTGTCCCCTCCCTTGTTTTTCTCCAGGGCACTTCCCTTTCCTCATTCTTCCTTAAAACCTACCTATCTTGAATTTATTCTACTGCTTCTAAAGTAGACATCTCCTCAGCTCTGACTCTGTGTTAGGTGGAGATACAATTCACATAGAAGTGGGAGCACGTTCACATAGGTTGCACATGACAGCTCAACATTCCCAAAGATGTTCCAGACAGCAGATAGGTCCATTGTGCTCTGAGTGGGTGTTTCCATGGAGAAGCCCTGCAATTGGTTTTGTTAATTAAGCCATTTCTAGAGTCCATCCTAAAACTGTCTAGGTACTGCTCATTTCATTTGTTCAAAAGTAACATAATTCAAAGCCACTCCTAAAGGAACTGCTTTTTATAACATATAAATTTCGGTCATCCTGGTCAAGCTCTGGAAAAACAAATTTAGTCTATTGGGTGAACCAGTTATTCACCCTGAAAGAGCAACTTCCAGATTGGATTTCACAGTATCACGGAATTGTCACTGTTGGAAAAAAAGTCTAAGGTCACTGTGTCCAACCCTCAATACCATACCTCAAAAAAAAAATGTTCACCATCCTACTAGAGCATGTCCTGAAGTGCCTCATCGACATGGTTTTTGAATACTTCCTGGCATGGTGATTCCACCACCTCCCTGGGCAGCCCATTCCAGTGCCTGACTATTCTCTCAGTAAAGAAATTCCTCTTAAGATCTAGTCTAAACCTCCCTTGGTGCAACTTCAGGCCATTTCCTTTAGTCCTGTCACTATATACTTGAGAAGAGTCCAACAGTCACCTCACTACAACCTCCTTTCAGGTACTTTCAGAGAGCAATGAGGTCCCCCCTCAGCCTCCTCCGTACTAAACAATCCCAGTTCCCTCAGCCTCATCCCCTAGGACTTGTTCTCCAGACCCTACACCAGCTTGGTTGTCCTTCTCTGAACTCACTCCAGCACCTCAGTGTCATTCTTGTAGTGAAGAGCCCAGAACTGAACCCAGTATTTGGGGTGTGATCCCACCAGTGTCAGGCACAGAGGGGCGACCACATCCTTTCTCTTGCTGGCCACACTGTTTCTGATACAACCCAGGATGCTTTTTGTCATCTTTGCTGCTGGGGCACACTTCAGGCTCATATTCCTCATGTACAGTGGGGTGTCAACCAGCACTCCTGGAGTTGTTGTGACCAAAATGTAGGACATGGCACTTGGCCTTGTTAAACCTCATACAATTGGCCTTGGCCCATTGATTCAAACTGTCCAGGTCCCTCTGCAGAGCCTTCCTGCCCTCAAGAAGATCAACGCTCCCACCCAACTTGGTGTCATCTGCAAACTTGCTGGGGAAGCACTCAATCCCCTCACCTAAATCAATGCTAAAGATATTGAACAAGACCAGCCCCAAAACAGACACCTGGGGGACACTCACAGTCACAGAATGGTTGGGCTTGAAAGGACCTCTGGAGGCCATCTGATCAAACTTCCTGGGTCCATCTGGTTGCCCAGGACCGTGTCCAGATGGCTTTTGACTGTCTCTATGGATGGAGACTCCACAACCTACCTAGGCAACCTGTGCTCTGTTGCACTCACAGTGAAAAAGTATATCCTGATCTTCAGAGGGAACCTCCCATGTTTCAGTTTGTGTCCATTGCCTCCAGTGCTGACCCTGGGCACCAATGAGAAGAACCTGGCTCCATCTCTCTACCCTCCCCTCAGCCTTTTATACACATTGATGCCCCTAAGCCTTCTCTTCTCAGGCTGAACAGGTCCAGCTCTCTCTACCTTTGCTCATGAGAGAGATGCTCCAGTCCCCCGTGTTTTTCCCAACACGTCCATGTCTCTCTTGTGCTGGGTAGCCCAGAACTTCTCTACAGGCAGGTCTGGGGCTGTAGGACTCTAAGACAAAATTCTGTAGAATAAATCACTTCATGGAGCCAAGCCACTGGATGCTACTAACAATTTACAGCTACATTTCTGAACCTAACTTTCCTCAGGATGTGACTCCTCAGACAGCAGAAGGAAGGAGCAGTGCCTAATATGTAGCTACATGAGGTAACCAGGTGCCAATAATTGCCAGGTAGTGGGCTTGACCTCGTGTGAAGCCCACCTGAACCTAATTAGGGCAGGCCCCTACTGTGCATGAGCAGGATTAGGGGGCCAATAAAAGGCTCACACCTGGCATAGCCACTAGGTGGTTGGTCACCTTTGGAGCAATAGTACTGATCCACGCTGGTCAGAGTACCATTTGTGAGATTCTACTGGGACACCTGGTTGGACCTTGGAGCACCGCATCCACAGAAGAGGTTTGTCTTGCTACACTGGTACTATTTGAAGCTGATCCAGGCACAAGATATGAAATACAAGAAAGCCAGAAAGAGTTTAAAGTTATGATAACTAGAAACAGTATTTGGACTCATCAGTGTGTATGGAGATGATATAAGTCCTAGCTGAGAGAGAGGTATGTGAAAGGTGAATGGAAGAAACTTCTGTCTTATGGAAGGAGAGAGGAAAACAGTGAAAACTAAGAGAGGAAAGCCCAGAGGATGGATACAATGCAATGAAACAGATGGGCTCTGGACTGGAAAGGCTAGAAGAAAATCACAACAGAAATATTGCAGACATACGAGTTAAAAAATCTTTACAAGAGTTTAGAGGCAAAGGGAAAGAGGGAAATAGGGCCTATGTTTTGTTCACATTCTCTTTCATACCATGCTTTCTTTTCTTCACCTTAAGTGGGTGAAGAAACTGTTCTCATATCTTCTTCCTTTCCCTCCTCTCCTCCCCCTTTCCTTTTACTTTTCTTTGTGTGGATTTCTCCTCTTCCCTGTTTCCTCCCTGAGGTGGGGTAAACCACAGCAAATCAAGATGGTCCCAGCAAGGGCTGCGTGAAAAACATCAAGATGTGCTCCTAGGTGGTAACTCCATCCTTCTTGCTGTTCCTCCGTTAACCCTCTGGGGCAGCAGCAAGATGGGCTCTTCCCTTACCTGACCAGCACAGTTGTCCCATTGTCCTCAGCATCCACATACATCTTCTCCCAGGCACTACGGGCACTTTGCACTTCTGCTTCAGAGAATGACATGGTGGAAGAGCTGTTGGCAATGAAAGGTGCAGCAGGAGAGAGAAGGACAGAGAGGTCCCGGTGAGGTGATTCTGCTGCAGCTCTCTTCTCGGGGCTCTCTAAATACTGCCCTGGGATTTATGAGATCTTGAATGGATTCTTTGTCTCTGTTTCCCTCTGTGACATTTCTGCAGGCTTTAGGGCTGCCTAATCACTTTTAATCAGGAAAAAACCAACCACATGAGGAGGGAGGACTAGCAATCTTGCCTTGACATCAGGTGCCAGACCAAAGATTTCTCTGTCTGAGGACAGAAGGGGAAAAGGGTGAGTTTTCAGTAGAGAAAGAAAAAAATCATCTCTCCTCCCCCATCACCCCTTTCAAGGCCAGCACTTGGCTTCTCTCTCCTGAGTCAATCCTTGCCTGAGCACTGCTGTGCTGCAGGTAACATGGTGCCCTTGCCAACCCCTCTTCCCAGCACTTTTAGTCCTTCAACCCAAAGATCCTTCTTACAGCTCCAGCAAAGTCTTTCCAGTCCTGCTTTCATGCCACAGTCACTGCTTTCCCCACAAACTTCTGGTTTAGCAGGGGCTCACCCCACCACAGTTTCTGACCTGGATACTGGGCACGTGGGAGGCATCACTACCCCAAAATGACACAATTGCAGCGAAGGAGACAGAAGCAGGGGCACAGCATTCATGGCCACAGGGCCCTGGAAAGACATCTCCTTTTAACCCAAGGAGATATAAGGTGCAGGACAGCCAGGCTGAGAGCAAGGTATTTTGCTACCTTAATCCTCCAGGCTCACAGCTGGGATCTCTGCCCTGTCCCTAAGCTTCACCTGCCTGGAAGGGAGAAAGAGATGAGGGGCAGGAGAAGGGCCACTGTGGAGCTGCAGACGCCACAAAAAATCTTGGATTATCTGCACAGTGTTTGGGCTTAACCTCTGTTTGGGCTTAACCTCTGGCAGGAATGTTCTGGTTTAATTCCAGAGCACGCACACAAAATAAGGGCTAAGGGGCTTGAAGAACTGCTGCTGCATGCCAAGCACAGACAAAACCTCATGTTGTTTGGGATGGTTTAGAGGAGGGAAGGAACAGGAGTGAGGGGGAAATGTGTGGCACAGTGAGCAATGCCAGCCCTGATGCCCACATGAAAGTGTTTGTTGTAAATTCACCTGGAGCTATGGGTGAGGTTGAGCCCCACCACTACCAAGGAGTGCCTCAAATGACTTCACCAAAACTACCCTCTTCCACACCCTCTTGTTTCATCATAGCAAACAAAGTGTAGATTGATAGAAAGCTTCACAGCCTTTGCTTTCTCATCCCCAAATCCTCAGAAAAACATCCCAGATTTAAGGAGAGCCAGGGGGGTCATGCTATGCTGCTGGGACAGCTGCCTCTTTGAAGGCAAACCCAAACCAGGCATCTCCCAGTTGGCCAAGCCCAGCTGCCAGCAAAGGGACACAGAGAAAGGAGCAAAGATTGTACTGCAGGAGTTGATGGTTCCAGGCCTTGGGAGATAAAACTGCCTGGGAGAAGCTCAATGGAGAAAGCACAAAGTTTTTGGCCAAGAACACACATCAGGTTCTTGCCACAGGTGGCCTGGGAGAGAGCGAGATCCTGAAGAAACTTTAGCCAAAACAAAATAGACTTGGGCAGGTCTGGAGCACAGAGGTAGAGCTGTTTTTTAATTTGGAATGTGAATCTGTACAATTACTTGCTTGCAACTTTTTCCTTCTGTTTTTAGCTGCCATATTCTCCTTGCAGATCCTGCTGCCACCCTGACTTATTGTGGACATCTTTCCATGGGAGAAGCTGGAGCAGAGTATGGTGACTCTGGCTGTCTGATGTGAGCTGTGGTAGCAATACATGTTGCTCAAGGATGAGTCTTCCCTCTCAGCTTCCACAGTCTTTTCATCTTACTTGTTCACCCTTAGTTTCCCTCCCCTTTGGTTTTTGTTTGCAGCATTTCACAAGGAGACCTGAGCTTCCTTTGGGACTTGTGCTCTGCTGTCCCCAACCGCATACAGGATGTTGCTCATCATTGCACTTGATATATTGTCAAGCATCCTGTTTTGGGCCCAAAAATACCTGTTCTGATTTTGGATATTTGAATTAAATTAATTCATTGTTGAGTAGCAAACCAATCAATACTTAAACACCCCTCTTAGCACATTTATCCCATTTAGGAAGCATCAAGATCTGCCATTAGTAACACTTCTTGGTTAGTAACTTCTCACTACCAGTCTAATTGGTTAATTGCACTCCTCAGTTCTGTTTAAAGGCACAGTGTCCTTTTAAATCAAGGTCCCTGTTCAAAGAGCAGTGGTCTTAATTGGGCAGGGTTTTTTTCTTGAGTTGGTAGTCTCGATCTCCCCCTGCCCTTTTTAGTTTCTGCTGAGTTTTGCTGACCTCATGCCTTGTGGTACAATATTTCCTTATTATCTCTCAAGGTTCCTTCTCAGGAGATTAATGGTTACTAAGGTATGCAAGATAATCTTATTTATTACTGTAACTCTCCAAGGCTGCTTATATAGGCCTTTACCAGTTTCTGGTATTCCCCAGCAATCTTCCCTTGGTTATCCTTTCTGCAAACTGGTGTGTGTTCCCTTTCAGTTCCCAAGAAATCTTGTGCTTTAGGCAGAGTGAGGCTGGCAAGCCCCAGTGACAGAAATGGAAGGCATCTTCCACCTGCCCATCCATTCAGGATCCAGCAGTGTTGGCTGACTGCAGAGCCCCTTGATGTCCCAGTCACAGGCACTGCAAAGCTGGCTGAGTCGTCCTCTTCTTCTTCTTGCAAGTTTGATTTAAGGTTCATTAATACAAATAAACCTCCCTATTTATTATGCAACAGGAGTTAATCCCCAGCTCAGCAGACACATTTCTTGCAGAGGATGGCTGCACAGGGTCGGGAGCTACAGCTCTGATTTTCCCTACGCTCCTGGTGCTGTCAGACTGAGGTTACAGCCCCCCAGGTTTCTTGGATGCTCAGCTTGAGATGCTGACACCCAGTGCTGCTTTTACACTGATGATGAACACCTGTATCTGCTCCAAGCTCAGGTTCTGAGACTATCAGCTCATCAAACCAAGCTAAATTAGGAGCTGCAATTGCAGCTGTTGGTCTCAATGTCTGAATGCCAAAGCCTACATAGCACATGGGTGGGAAAGACCTGGGGCAGACCCATGCAGCTTTCCCAACTACCACCAGACCACACTTCATAGAATCGTAGCATTGTTTTGATACCATGGAGGGTTAAACAATGCCCTGTGTAAATGTTTTGTGATATGATTCTGCAGCTTTAATCCCTCAAGTGAAACATTCACAGGATCAGGATGAAACTTTGCCTGAAAGCAGGAGCATGAGAACTTGGGCCAGTGAGCAACCAAAGGATGTAATATGCTTCCAACACAATTTGGTAAGAACATCAACAGCAGAAGAGTCCTAAAGTGAACTTTTCCTTGGAATGAGTAGGAGGCACTTATCTGAATGATCACTGCTGAACACCTGAGCCCCACATGCATGTGAACTTATGTTTTTTAATGTTAGCACTAGGCAAATGTAGTAGATAGGTGGGATTTAATGTGATGTATAAGACCATGTAGGCCAATGGTATAAGCTTCAGCACATAAATATGTGAAATTTTGTGAGCAATGGCTCAGTCAATTTGGGAAATGTTCCCCGAGTGTCTGATTTTTTGCACAATCGAATCAATCAGTGTCTCCCTCCTAAACATAGACTCTGCATTCCAGGAGTTAGGCTGAAATCATAGCAGTTTTCTGGTGACCCAGATGGGACCCCAAACTTGGAATTGCACACCACTGGAGGGGAGCTCTTACTGCCTGGACCCCAGCACACACCAGAAGATTTTTCTGTGGACTCCTGCTGTAATCTCTGCACTGGAATGTGAGTAGCAGATCAAGGCCCTCAGAGTCATCAAGTAATTTGGTTTCCTTCCAGTAAAGCATATCCATTCTTAGGTATGTATAGAAAGGCAAATGAGGATTTAAAAAAAACTCCTTATACTTTGTCACAGTGACAACCGAAATATGAGGAGTCTGCTGGAGTAGCAGCTTCTCTTGGTAGCATAAGTAATTGTTAGAAGTCTCGTTGTTTTATTTGTGTCTTGTGTTTGTGTTATTAAAATGGGTAATGAATCCCCAGCAGAAGATGGCATTACCAAATGTTAGAAAGTATTCCCTGAAGTTGGAGTGTTTGGTGGCAATACTCTTACCCAGGAAAAAAGTTATTATCTATTGTAATTAATAGTGGGATGAGGTGCCATATGTACAATTGTACATTTTTTCACGTTACAAAATAACTATGAAATCTGAAAGAAGTGTAGCTTGGTTTTGAAGGATTTGATTGTGTTATTAATGAAAAAAAAAAAAACAAAACAGGAAGGGCAGGAACTTCTGTGATATTGCTCATCCTGCAGTATTGGGCTAAGATGCAAAAAGCTGAAAAATTATGATGATGAGATGTGGAGTTATTAGTTGCCCCTTGGAGGAGGAAATGGACTGGCTGAGAAAGTGAGCAACTCAGACTGGAATTCAATGGAGAGGAAAATGATGTAGAAAGCAAAGCAAGCAGCACCCCATTAGTCCGATTGCCAGACAAACAAGGGATAGGAGACCAATCTTGCAATTCACCTGAGACAGGCAGTGGGGCCCAAGGAGGTCCCAGTATATGTGAGAGTCCCATTTTCTCACTGCAGATCTTAAAAATGGGAAGGAAATGGCAGGGCCTTACAGGGAAGACCACATAAGGTAGCCAGGACTGCTGAGATAATAATTGAAATCACAGTCCCATTTGTCAGGACATGCAGATATTAGTGAATACTTTTATTTCCATATTAAGAAAAGAGGACTGTAATGGCCAAAACTGTAGAAGGAAGGGAGAGAATGCACAGACATCATGGCCAGCCTCAAGATGTTCTGCCAAAAGAGGATCCAGCCTGGGATCCAAATAATGTGAACCAGAGGTTATTGATTTCAGGCTATCAGCAGCTACTCCGGTGCAGAGCTAAGAATGGGCAATCAAACTCAGATATTAGGAGGAAGCTCTAGAAAGGTAAAGGAGCAAATGGATGTCCAATCAAGAATTTGTTGGAGGTTGATTGGGAATGGTATAGCAGAGAAGAGCTGGAGAAGAGGCAGGAAAAGGAGCTGGCAAAGAAAGAGGCTAGAAACACACAGCTATTAGCAGCTGCCCTAGCAGAAGGCAATCAGAGAGGAGGCCCCAAGGCCACAGGGTTATCTGCCCAGGCCCTGACAGAGGCAAGTACACTTAGAGAAGAATCAGTGTGCATATTGGAAACAAGAAGGATATTGGAAAATGGATTGTCCCCAGATCCCCAGTAGAGCAGCCCCACTCTGGTCTAAATCAGATTCTATCTCTCAGAGAGCTGATGCACTGGCAATGGATTGAGATGGGGATTTGGATTGACAGAGACCAGGGCAGAAGCAAACTCCCCAGCAGAGTCCCTGGTTACAATGAAGCTGAGGAATGAGATTGTTAATCTTTTGGTAGATATGGGAAATACATGTTCTGTTCTGAACCCTTGCAAGGGGCCTTTAAGCACATTTTCTAGCCAGTTGTTGGTGACGCATGGAAAAGAGAAGTGAAGCCCTTTTTCCAGCTTTGCTGGTGTGAGGTGGGAAAACAGACTTTCACTAGTGAATTTTTATGCATACTTAAGGCCCATCACTTTTGAGGGATGTGTTGACTAAATTAAGGGCTCCAATTACCATTCAAAAAGGAAAGATATATGTTCATATCCCAGAAGAAAACACCTTGGAGGCACAGGTGGTTTTTTTTCAGAATCAAGAACAAGAAGAGAACCTGAACTCCATCCTAGGGAACATGATAAATGCTGTTAACCCCCTCGTATGGGTCACTGGGATACCAGGAAAAGCAAGGGTAGTGGTAAAGTTATTCCTCAAGCTGGGAACCCCACCAGGAAAACAAAAACAATATCCCATCAAGTTGAAAGGTCGCAGGGGTTTGGAACTGCTCATAGATAAGTTCCTGCAATATGGGCTTTTACAAGAATGCCAGTCAGAATGTAAGACCCCAATTCTGCCTGTAAAGAAACTTCATTCAGATGAGTACTGGTTAATGCAAGATTTGAGGGCTATAAACCAAGTAGTGGAAGATGTACACTCTGTAGTCACCAACCCATATACTAACTGTGATAAACCCATTGCTAACTGTGATAAAACAAGCAGATCAGACTTGAAAGATGTCTTCTTCTGCATTCCCTTAGAAGAGAGTATTCAGAAAATATTTGCTTTTGAATGGGATGGTCCATGATCAGGACATAAAAAAAAATGTGCTGAACGATACTTCCATAAGGGTCCAAAACCAACCCTACCATCTTTAGGCTGGGAGGGACCTTAAAGATCACCTAGTTCTACCCTCCCTGCATGGGCTGGGACACTCCCCTCTAGACTGAGTGGCTCAAAGTTCCATCCAACCTGGCCTTGAGCTTCTCTCACTCATTCAGAGAGCAGTAGTTGGCATGGGCAGAGCTGTGTTTCAGTTTGCACTGGTGAAAGTAACAAGTCCAAAGGGTAAGAAAAAAACAGGAGTACTCAGCTTCTTGGGAAATAGCTACCCAGAATGGCTGTCACATGGTTTACAGAGAAGTACCATCTGACACAATAGAACTGTACACAGGTTTCTGATGTGGATGCTCTCAATGTGCTCGTAAGATTTAAAATGTGAAAACTAAGGTGATATATTCAAAATAGTTCTGCTTTTATACATTACAGGACATAGTATATGTAGAGATTAATCCTTTGCTGCTGAAATGATTGACAGCAATAATTACATAGCTAGTAGTGATTCTGATATAGTCATGTCAGCTAATTAAGAGGTGTTTTCATGCAGTGTAACCAGTTAACTGAATATTTGCGTTGGGACAGGCTAGAGAGCAGCAGGGAAACTCTATACCCTTAGTGAATGGAAAACAAATAAACAAACAAACAAAACAAACCCCAAAAGTGATGCAAAGGTAGTTACCTCATCCAGTCAGTCTCCAAGCATGTGCATGTTCAACTGGGGTCAGCTTTGTTCTCTCCCAGCTCCTTGCTCCCCCCTGCCAGCCTCCTCCCTGTGAGAAACAGAGGAGGCCTGGCTGCTGTGGAAGCACTGTTCAGCTATTGCTAAAACACTGATGTGCTGTCAACTCTGTTTTGGTCATAATCACACAGCAGCAAAAAAGCAGCTCTGAAGGAAGTTAATCCACCCCCACCAGACCCAGTACACCATTGGATCACATCCTTGGACAAATCTGGGCTCATGCAGGCTACACTGCACCAAACCTGTGCACAGGTGCTGTAGGCAGGAGGCAAAGAAATGAGTTTTATGGACATGGAAAATATCAAGCCTGATTCAGAGATGTAGAGGGTACCCAGAGATGGACAGAGGGTCTCAGGCAGTAGCATAAGTTCTATTCGTATCTATAATGTTCTGATCGGGCCCTTTCATCTGCCCATTTAATGAGAACAAACCACCCAATGGTTTGATGGAAACAACACTTCCAGAAGATTTGGATAATAGCCCCCAGACTACATTGAGCGACTGATTCACAGAGCATCTTGACTGGGACAAGAGTGTTTTAATTACACACAATCTTTATTAGAGACGTTCAAAAGAAAACTCAAATCCATTGAATGCCACCCTTGGCAGAGTTAAGCCCGGACTTGAGATACAGAGACCTGATATCAGAGGAAAAGAGGATGTAGCTGAAAAAAGACATCAGGCTAAAAGAAACAGCTATGGGCTGGTATATGTGGAAGTTAGACACCAGTCCAGAAGCTTTGTATCAAACATGAGTGGAGGTTATTATACAGATGGTCGGGATTATTGTGGTCTGAGATGCAATGTGACTAAGCTAGAAGGGCAAGAGATAAAACAGCAGACACATATGTTGCCAGACACAACAGAAACAGTGAAAAGATGGTTGGTGAGGAATGGAAGGAACCAGACAACCATACTAGCAAACTGTTTACCTGAGTGAGCAGTTGTCTGAATGATGGACTTCATGGTCCATTTACCTTCTCTACTGCAGATACTGCCTCCCATTAATGTCATGCTATACTCTGAGTTATTGTCCCTGATGCTTGATGTATTTACACAGATAAGAAATCTATTACTACTTCCCGACTTTCTTGGGAAGTCATGTCAGTACATGTGGCTTTAAATTCAGTGAGCCCAAATTTAAGATTCACCTTCAGTTCACGTTTCTTCCCCAGCTTTGTGTCTGGCATTGGCACTGTACAGGAAGCGACCAGCTCCATCCCCTCCTCATCTGTGTACTGAGCATTCTGCTTTTCTGTACAATAAAAATAAAAACATGCACTTGTCTGGTCAGCTTCTATTGGAGTGAAACCATAGCAGGTAATTTCATCTCTATTCATTGACGCTCCAATTTCCACCAACTTATGGAAGATATCTGTGCAATAAATATAGTTCTTATCTTTTGAGACCATTACTTTGCTGGGATCATGGATAGAAGTATCAAATTTTCTAGCTACTTTCACACCGTATGTCCGGGCACTGACTCTTGAGGCAATAATGTGTGGATTGACTCCAAATAAAACTGCCCCTTTTGCAATGGCTGCCTGGGCCTCCACTGGGCAAAGGATATGATACTTCTCTTTAAAGGCCTGATTGATAGCATCTCTCAGGATGATGCTAGAGGCAAAGCCTCCCACAAGCAAAATGTACTGGACCTTGTCCATCTGGGGCTTGTCAAGAATATTCTTCAAAGCATCAATGATATTTTTGATACTGTAGTCAAAAAAGCTCTTCATTTTCTCGTATGTAATCTTGATTACCCCATCACACCACTTAGCTCCTTTTGCATTTTTGAAGAAGAGGGAGATGTCTTTCTTTCTCTCTGCCACTCTGGTTAAGTTGTAGTAGCAATGTATGTAGACTTCCTCCCTTCTAGCAGAGCATTTCTGCAGACCAAAGTTGTACATCATTTGTTGTAACTCAGTAGGGTGGATTCTTACATACTCATCCCATACACCATCATTGAATATTTCCTCAAGGAAACGAGCAAAGTTTTCATCCACTTTGTTGCCTCCCCATCCACCTCCAGTTGCCTTGTGTAACTCCTTCAGGCAATGGTTTTCTTGAATCTCATGCACAGTGATGTCTATTGTGCCACCTACACACACAAACACAAACACTAATGAAGTTAACTGCTTTCTTTAAGATGATGAAGTCCTTACTTTCTATTGAATATACTCTTATGTTCTGAACTCCTAGTTAACAAGTGCCTTTTTCTGCTGCTTTATTTTCTTGTCCTGACTGCCCTGCTATTGCCTGCACCCCTTTAGATTTCCAAACTTACACACTTCCGTTCACAAGTCTAGTTTCCCAAGGCTCCTGCAGTAATTGATGATGAGAGCTGGATGCTCTGACTCCCTGGACAAGCCAATCTTTCTCAACACAAAAGGAGACTGGCCTCCTCACACAGGTAGCTGACTCCTGCCTTCTGGTACACAAGCTCTGAGTTAAGATGAGCAGCAGTGGTGAGACTCTCAGAAACTCATGGTCCTCTTGATGCTTTTTTAGTATTTGTTTGCAGTCACCAGACTGTTCTTGGTAGAAAATACACATTACACTGAGAAAAACTTGCACAGGAAACTAGAGGAATAACTGAGTTCTCCATCAGATGTCTTTAATGATTTACTCTATAGGGTCTGATAGCTCACCTCTTTGGTCATTCCACTGGGCACTACACTTGCTCCTAAATGAGAGACTGTGAGCTCTGGCTCTACAACAGCACATGGATGCATGTCACTGGATGATGCTGGAACACGATGCAGACTGATACATCTTCTCCTCTCATTTTTCTGCCCGCCCACTGATCTCATTAAGTGAGAAGTAAAAATAAAAAACCCACGACAAGCAGAGCAGTGGAGTCTCGAAGCTCCAAGCACTGTAGTCCTTTGGGGCCTACTGTGTCAGACACTCCAGAACAGACATGCTCTGTGCCCAGCAAAGATGATACCTATTAAGCAGGGGAAATTTTACCTCCACAGTCAACAACAATATACTGGATCCCAGGGGAGTCTTTAAACTTCTTCTTGTCACTGCTGTCTGCCACAAATCCTTCCCACGGGAGCTGTTTGCACCAGAGCGATGCAGCCTCCGGCTCCAGGGCAATAATCAGCTTCTCAGAAATCATGTCAGAGATGAGTCCTGCCTAAAATCACAAGAGAGAAGCGTCTAGTTCAAGAAAAGGTGTCAAGATCACTGCTGTATGAATGCTACCTGCTTAGGAGGCTGTTCTCACCCCAGTAGAAAATTCTGGGGTGCTGGTTCATGCAGTTCTGACCTCTGTGGGGCTCACTTCTATACGTCAGTGGGGTGAAAAGGCAAAGGAGTTGTTACTGAGGATTTGGGACATCCTTCTCCCCCACCACCCCCAGTATGGGGGATTACTCTCCCCAGTAGACTGAAATGTGAAATAGAGGTTGTTGAATGGTTGTTGAATTCCTCTGTATAAATAACTCTCTGAAGATGGTTTGAGGAAGTGGGATAACCCCTGCTTTCACCTCCTTTGCTGCCAGCCTCATGAACTGCCTGGCAGCTGCACTCCATATGGCCGGGACAGTAATGACCCAGGTGATCTCCTCCTGGTCGCAGACAGTTTGGGAAGAGGCTTCTCTGATGGTGTTCAGGGCATGATCCTTCAGGTAGCGCAAGCTTTCGGAAAAGACTGTCAGGGCGGGAAGTGTCTTTCCATTGCTGGCTTTCAGCTCCATGCCAGTTGTGACTTTCTACAAAACAACGTCTCAGGGTCACACATTGCAGTCTCAAAATGAGAGCTGTCCCCTTCACACTGAGGATTGCACAACATACAGCACAGAAGGAGGTCCTGTTTCCAAGCCCTTGTAAACTCCCAGCAGTGGCTTCAGTACTGGGGCTATCTGCAGTCTAATTGACAGAAGTCAGCTACCAGACCACTTAGCCATATTTTTGATCCAACAGGCAACACACCAATGTGGATGGTAAGTCAGCTTTTTCACCTTGACCAAATTTTTAAAGACCCTGTAGATCCTCCTGAACAGCCAGCGGGGAAGAATACATTTCCCACATTTGTGCATAGAGCCTTCAGATCTCTCTTGTTGCACCTATATTTCTGTGACCAGAATTAACAGAACACATGCTGGACAAACATGTAGACCCTCTGATCTGACACAGTTTCTCTGTAGTGTGTCTTCTTGGCTTATGTATCCCCCTGGGTGTACCAAAAGCCCGAGGCAGGTGGCTGCTTTGGTATTTTATTTAATCTCTCCCCAGGGACCAAAGCTCCCTCCATCATTTCCTGATTGTCTGCTCTGCCTTGAAAGAGTGGGAATTTTTCCCTGTATCTTAGGAAGTTTCAGGAGCCAGCCTTCACTGCCCATGCTTTTCTTTGTTTTGCTTTAGCAGCAACAAAGGTGACCTCAAATCACAAGGATTATCAACTGGATAATAAGCTCCAGTAACTTGGGGTCTTTTATAGCCAATCGAGAAAAACAGACAGGTCCTGGTACTGCCGAGCTCAAATGACACACAACCACAAAAGGTGAGGCAATTCCCATTTTGCAGATGCAGCCACTGAAGAGAGAGAATCTCTGTTCATTTTTACTTACAGTCTCATTTAGGATGCAGAGATATAAGTTGCTATGACATGTCCTCCACTGATGCTTTCTGTGGAGATTCACAAATGACTAGTCAAGTGTGTGTCTGGGAATTGCTGGTCCTCTTTTTTGTCACTGAGCCCTTCTAATGGCTGCCCAGAGAGCCTGTGGATTTTCATCCTTGGAAATACTCAATAGCCAGTAGAACAATAGTATAGAAAAAACTGCTCTAGGTGGTCCTACTTGAGCAGGGAGGTTCGAGCAGGTGACGTCTCCAGAGGCCCCTTCCCACCTCAATCATTCTGTGACTCGGTAATGAAATTTTCTTTAACCATTTGCTCCTTGGGTGCAGAGAAATGGGGTTTATTGTGGTTTAACCTAGCAGGCAGCTGAATACCACACAGCATTTTGCTCACTCTCCCCTTGGTGGGACAGGAGAGAGAATCAGGAAAAAAATGGTAACTTCTGGTTGAGACAGACAGTTTAACAGAGCAGAAAAGGGAGAGAAAGTAATAATAATTAAAGACTATACGAAACAAGCGGTGCACAGTGCAATTGCTCACTGCTCACTGACCAATGCCCACCCAGTCCCCAAGCAGTAACTGTTCCCCCTCCAAGCCAATTCTTCCCAGTTTTATTGTTTATCATGGCGCCATATGGTATGGAATACGCTTTTGGCCAGTTTGAGTCGGCTGTCCTGTCTGTCTCTTCCCTGCTTCTTGTGCACACCCAGTCTGTTTGCTGTGAGGTCATGAGAAAGAGACCTTTGGGTGATCCTGAGGTTGCCCATATTCAAATTACAGGCAACTTCACTTGTTTTTGTTGAGCACTTAGTCAAGGACCCCCAGAGGGAGGCTATTTTCTCTGCCAAGCTCTGGAGCAGGGCAGCTTTCTGTAAAGAACAAGCATCACCCAGGTGTGCAGTCAGCTTTCTTTGTCCTTAGACAATGAACAACATCATAAAGGAAGGTGCCCTGAAGCCTTTGACTAATTAACAAAATTTCTTCTTGCTCGGTGAAGTGGAGGATACCAACCTAGGGGTATTTGAAAGACAGGTAGATGTGGTTCTTAGGGCCATGGCTTAGTAGGGACTTGGCAGAGTTGGAGTAACAGCTGGACTTGATGATCTTAAAGATCTTTTCCAACCCAAACAATTCTGATTCTTCACTTCATCAAAATGCCCTTTGATTTCCATTCCTTCATCCTCACCAGCCAGATTATGCAGCCCTCTTCACCAGCTCCCCTAACCCCCCACCCCTCAAATGAATTAGTAACTCTGACTCCCGTTAAGAGTAATACTTCCACCTACTGTGTTGTACAGCTTCATCTTGAAGTTGTGGAAGTAGTACCAGCTGTCAATGTCTTCGGAGGGTAAACTCTTGTACTTCATCACAGCATCGTAGCCAAACTTCCTGAACTCCCGCTTCTGGTTGAACAAGATGCACGTAGGTGTCTTCAGGGTCTTGAGCCCATGCTCCAGTCCCCAGTACACCTGGCGGATTTGGTCTGTACCTGAAGCAAGGGAAAAACAGTACCCACTGTAGGATGTACCAAAATCAATAGCAATGACGAAGAGTGACTCGCAGGCCATGGCTGAGGGCAGTGCAGAGGAGGGCAGCGGGGCACAGAGCAGCGAACAGATGGGACTGAGGTGAAACTGAAACGGCTCTGGCTGCTTCTGCCAGGGTAAGCCACTCCCCTCAATTTGATTGGGGGTAGGGGAGGGTTACACAAGCTTCAGTTCAAAGAAAGAGTACCCTTTCCTGTAAAAAGGGAGGATTGGTTTCTGTTATTTATAGCAGAGAAGTTCCATTGAAAGCAAGCAAGTGCCAGGCACTTGCACTTTTTTTATTGCTCTCCTGGCAGCCAGGATGCAAAGCATTTTCTGCTGCCACAAAGACATGACTTCCCACAGCAGAAGGGGGATGTTTGAAGGAGCCGGTGGGTGCACTGATCCTAAAGAAATGACTGCAGAATACAGCAGGTATGTTGCACAGGGGGTGAGTCTGGCTAAACTTAGCAACTTTAACCTTAGTTAAACCTCTTTAGGCTTTGAATATTTCTACAAAGTCCTTTGTAGGGTTACTGCAAAGAACCACAAAAATTTCCTGGCTCTGAAAGTTTCAGTAAAAGCTGTTTTCTACTTCCATTCTGCCACAGGGCAGTTAATTTTCCCAAATTCACTTCATGGGGTGAGACAGACCATAAATGGGTCTGAGAGAAAAATAAATTGGAAAGAAGAGCATAAACACTGTAACTGATCCTGGACTTAGGGGACTTGGTTTCAGAGCTCATCAGTTTTGAAGGGAAAGGCAGACTTACATGCAGATTTTTATACCGGATTGTTAAGCTTAAAGAAAAGAAAAAGTGTTCTTGGTGAAAGAGTGGAAGTGATTTAGCTGGCAAGGAGTTGACCCACATAAACACAAACAAAACCTGCTTCAGTGTGAGAGGAGAGAAGAGGTGCTGAGAGAGAGGGGCAGGATAGTCCCTTGCAGCACCTGTGCAGACTTGGATCAGCATAAAATGCTGGTGAAGCTTCATTCTCAAGCTTTCTCTGAAGTTGCCTTTCTGCAGGAAGGAGTTTGCTGTCTGCTCCCCCTGGAGCGGGGTTTCAAGAGCACCTCAGCCTGGGATTGTTTTTGCAGCAATTGCTGATGCTTGGGATCCTCATTAGGAAATAGGGCACAGAGCACATGTAGAAATAAAAATTACCTTGAGAACATAGACCTTTGTTTATCTTTCAAAACCCTCTCGCACCCACATGTCATAAAGTTGATTGCAGCAGAATAGCCACCTGCACTTGCTGTTCCCCACACTCTGTGGGTCTGTGTTGAGTTTGCTTTTCAGGAATTGTCCATGTGTCCTGTTCACTTCACCCAGCCCTAATGATTGCTCAAATCCTTCATCTGTTTTGTGTAAATCTGTGCCTGTGCTGTCCTCTGAGCTGTGCCAGGCATCATCTGAGAGAGTGTTAGCTGCCTTGTGCCAAAACTGTGTCCAGGACTGTGCCAGCCCATCATGTGCCCTGTAGCCTATATCCTGGTGTCTTGGGTTAGATGTAGAATGCAACTAGAGAATAGAGGAGAGTAGATTCTAACAAGTAGAGAATACTTGTGTTTTCTTCAGACTTTCAACCTTTGATCCTCACAACCTCACCTCCCTTTCTACTGAAAGGGAGACTCCACCGGCACTGGGCACTCGGAGCTCTCTCACACTGAAAGTACAGAAATTCCTCCTCGCTTTTGGTTGGTACTTCCTGTGTCTGATTTTGTGCCCAATGCCTCTTGTCCTCTCCCTGGGCACCACTGAAAAAGTCTGGCCCCAGCCTCCTGACACCCACCCTTCAAGGATTTTTAAGCATCGGTAAGATTTCCCCTCGTTCTTCTCTTCTCCAGACTAATAAGTCCCAAGACCCTCAGCCTTTCCTCCTAAGAGAGATATCTAGTGCCTTCATCATCTTTCTAGCCCTTTGCAGGGCCTTCTCCAGCAGTTTCCTGTCCTTGAATTGGGAGCCCAGAACTGCACACAGTACTCCAGATGTGGCCTCAGCAGGCCAGGGTAGAGCGGGAGGATAACCACTCTTAAGCTGCTTGCCATGCTGTTCGTGAGGCACCCCAGGATGCCATTGTCCTTCTGGGCCATAAAGGCACATTCTGCCTCATGGTCATCCTGTTGTTCACCAGGACTCCCAGGTGTTCTTTCAAACAGCTGATCTCTAGCAGCAGGTCAGCTCCTAACCTGTACGGTGAATGGGGTTATTCCCCCTGAGGTGTGGCACCTTACCCTACCCTACACTTGCCCTTGTTGAATTCCAAAAGGTTTCACTCTGCCCAACTCTCCAGCCTGTCCATGCTGTCTCACTGGATGGCAGCACAGCCTTCTGGTGTGTCAGTCACCCGTTGCAGTTTTGGCTCATCTGCACACTTGCTGAGGGTACACTCTCTCCCTTCATCCACGCCACTGAGGAATATATGGAAGAGGGCTGGACCCAGTACTGACCCCCGGGGAACACCACTTGTTATGGACCTCCAGCTGGACTCTGCTCCACTAATCACAACCCTCTGAGCTGTGTCTGATCCTGTTTTCAAGCCACCCCACTGTCCATCCCTCTCACCCACCTTTCCAAAACTTGCCTGTGAGATTGCTGTGGGAGACAGTGTCTAAAAGACTCTCTGAGGTCAAGAAAGACAACATCCACTGCCCTGGCCTCAGCTCTCTGTCCAGGCAGGCCATTGTAGAAGGCTATCAGGTTAGTAAGGCATGACTTCCCCTTGGTGAATCCATGTTGACTACTTCTGATAATCGTCTTCTCTTCCACATGCCTTGAGATGGCGCCCAGAAATCAGCAGTTGTGCTATCTTTGCAGGAATGGAGGTGAGGCTGACCAGCCCTTACAGTCCTGGGTCTTCCTTCTTGCCCTTTCTCAAGACTGGAGTGACACTGGTTTTCTCCAGTCCTGAGGCAGCTTGCCTGTTCTCCAGGACTTTTCAAAGTTGATGGAGAGAGGCCCAGCAATGACTTCTACCATCCCCCTCAACACTCACGGGTGTATCACCTCAGAACCCTTGAGCTTATGGATATCCAGTTCACACAACAGATGTCTCACTTGGTTCTCCTCAAACAAGGTAAACTCTTCCTTTGTCCAGACTTTCTCTGTTACCTCCAAAGTCTGGAGGAGGCTGGGACTCCTGAAGTCTGGCCTGAGCAGTAAAGACAGAAGCAAAGGTGACATTCAGTAACTCTGCCTCTCTGCATCCTCTGTCACCATAGCACCTGCATCACTCAATGGCAGGCCCCTAGTTTCTCCTCTTTTCTTTCTAAATCCAATACACTTGAAGAAACCCTTCGTTGCCATGCCTTGCCAGGTTTAACTCAAAGGAGGCCTTGGCTTTTCTGGTTTCCCTATTGCACTTTCTGGCAGCATTCTTGTAATCTGCCCAAGTGCTCGGTCCCTCCGTCCAAATGCGGTAAACTTCCTTCTGACACCTGAGATTTTTCAGAAGATCCTGCTCAACCATGCAGGTCTCCTGTTCCTGCCGCCTTATTTCTTGCTCTTAGGCATACACCAATCCTGAGCTTAGAGAAAGTGGTGCTTGAATATCAACCAGCTCTCTTGACCCCCCCCTATACCTGCCAGAGTCCTGTGCCAGGGGATTCCTCCAAACAAGTTCTTCCAGAGGTCAGGGATGGCCCTTCTGAAGTCCCAAGTTGCCATCCTACTTAGTGCTTTGTGCATGCTGCCCATGAAGCAGACACAGTCTCCAAAAGCCTCTGGTAACTGATAAGAAGCAACAACTTTCCAACACTTTTTGGGGATGAATCTGTGCCCCTGTGTCAGAGGACCAGCATAGACAAAACCCACGTGGAACACCAGCAACAGCTGCCAGCCTGTTGGTCTGGGAGTTGCAATGGGAAGCAGCTGAGCTTATGGGACAAGGGCATGGGTCAGGTGACCCAAATGGACCAACCACAGGATTCCTTCCCATGTTGCTCAGTATAAAAAGGCTCCCACGAGTGCCCTCTGGTGGCTTCTCTGGCTGGTGTGCAATTTGCCTGAGGCCTTTCTTGCCTCCGATCAGGATGATGGTCAGGATAATGCCCCTCATGCGGCCCCTCATTTCCTCACTGGAGAAGCACACCACTGGCCAAGACAGGTACCCTTCTACTTTCCCTCGTACCACCAGCCTGGTTGCTCTAAGACTGTTGCAAACTCTCACTGAGACCCTGGACTTGGGGACCCCCATCTGATGCCCAATCCAGTGTGGGACTTTTCCAGTTGGGAAGGAATTACCAGCTGAGGTGGCAAGTGCCATATTTACATATTTGTGTATACGCTTGTCCTTTGCTATTACAACCTCATTAAACCTTTCCAAGTTTTTTCTTCTACCTCTAAGTCTCTTTCCCTCACTCCCTTCCTTGTCTTCTCCTGGGAGCCTGGTACAAGGAGGAGCAGAGAGCATCTGTCAGTCTCTAGTTACTGCCTAAAACCGTGACTGTCTGCAGTCGACCTCAGATGATTGTGTAGAGAGGCTTTTTGTAAGCTCTGGTACTATCACCTAAAGAACAGGTATTGGAAATGGGAGAACTGAACCTGCTGGAGGAATGGGACATGACCTGGACATATATGGAGAAAGGAGTCCAGGAGAACAGAACTCTTGGGGAGGTTTGAGATGTTCAGTGAAAATGTCTTGAGGCTTAAGGTGGAGAAAGCAGTCAGCGATAAGAGGAGACTAGATTCTAACACGTACAAAATTACTTGTGTTTTCATCAAACCTTCAACCTATGATCCTCACAACCTCACCTGCCAGTCTTCTGAATATGCAATGACTGCCTGAACAAGCACAGCCCTCAATAGAAAGGCATCCAGCCTGATGCAGAAAGGGGAGGTTGCAGACACAGATCTGAGGACAGTGTGAGCAGATGTGCAGAGGCAGTCCTGGGGTTTTTGTTGTGCAGACTGCCCTCCTATGAACTAAGGAGGTGCTGAGGGAAGTGTCAGTGGAGGGAATACTGGCAGGAAGGAGGGAAAGTGATAATCAGTAGGAAAAGAAAAATTAATATCAACCTAAAATGGATGGATATGTGGATAAAATGCAAATGTGAAGAAATCATTCTCAGTGACTATGACCAGGAGGGAATAAACCTCAAATAGTGCAGCTGAGTGTCCATACCCTTCCTGAGCAGTGTTGTGGAGGAGAAGAGACTTTCCTGTTGGGATTTTCAAGAAGACAGGCTCTGGCATTTAGTCTCTGAGAAGAGCTGGGGTATCTGCAGGGTCATGAGAGGTGGGAGGTGTGCAGTCATGGGTAGCCTGGTAGTGGGGGAATACTCAGGCTTCCTGAGTCCTTGGAGCTTTTTATTCCAGAGTGGCTCAAGTCTGAAACTTGGGTTGGTGTAAGGCACAGGTTCCCCAACAGTCGACCTGGACTGAAATGGTCACCAAGCTCAGGCACTTGTGTCCTGGAGTTTCCTTGCCTAAAAACAGGAGGCTGTCAGGAGATGAGTCCAGATCCAGGTTACACCTCCCAGAGTCAGGTGCTCGTTGTTGGTTTGTTCTCAGCTCTGTCTGTCTGTCTAACACTGGCTGTTTCCTTCCCTCTCTAGGCAACATGCTACATCTGAGCCTTACAAGATGCAGGAGAGCAGCAATCCTGATGGTCCTTTCCAGGAGGGATCCAGGAGCTATCAGGGGTGAGCGTAAGGTTTTCCTGAAATTCCTCTCCCCGGGAAGTCTTCTTCTTTCCCACACAGCCAGTCACCTTCCTCCACTATGCACAGTACATCTTGAACCTCCAAAGGTTCACAGCCTGTGAACACAAGGTTTCTGAAACAAAGAATTACAATCATTTGACTGACAGAGCAGAAACCTGATGTGGTAATCCCTGGGTTCAGAATATTGATGTCAGATGGCATGGTTTCCTTTGAAAGGAGAGGAAAGGAACAGGGAACAAGAGGTCTCCTTCATATTAGGGCTGCATGTCCTGGTTCTGACATGTGTAATACAGAATAAGAGAGTGTTGGGGGTTGGAAGGGAGCTCTGGGGATCGCCTGATCCTAATTAACTACTGTCAGGGATAATTAGGAATTAGTTTTTAACACAGATCGTTTTCTTCCATCTCTAGGGAACGTGCTACATATGATACTTACAAGATTTCACCTTACATGAAGCAGGAGACCAGTAAACCAGATCGTCCTTTCCAGGAGGGATCCAGGAGCTATCAGGGGTGAGCGTAAGGTTTTCCTGAAATTCCTCTCCCCGGGAAGTCTTCTTCTTTCCCACACAGCCAGTCACCTTCCTCCACTATGCACAGTACATCTCGAACCTCCAAAGGTTCACAGCCTGTGAACACAAGGTTTCTGAAACAAAGAATTACAATCATTTGACTGACAGAGCAGAAACCTGATGTGGTAATCCCTGGGTTCAGAATATTGATGTCAGATGGCATGGTTTCCTTTGAAAGGAGAGGAAAGGAACAGGGAACAAGAGGTCTCCTTCATATTAGGGCTGCATGTCCTGGTTCTGACATGTGTAATACAGAATAAGAGAGTGTTGGGGGTTGGAAGGGAGCTCTGGGAATCGCCTGATCCCCCATCCCTGACAGTAGTCAGGGATAATTAGGAATTAGTTTTTAACACAGATCGTTTTCTTCCATCTCTAGGGAACGTGCTACATATGATACCTACGAGATTTCACCTTACATGAAGCAGGAGACCAGTAAACCAGATCGTCCTTTCCAGGAGGGATCTGGGTGCTACCAGGGGTGAGCATAAGGTTTTCCTGAAATTCCTCTCCCCAACAAGTCTTGTTCTTTCCCACACAGCCAGTCACCTTCCTCCACTATGCACAATATGTCTCGAACCTCCCAAGTTACACAACTTTTCAATACAACGTTTCTGTAACAAAGTAATGAAGGTAATTTGATTAACAGAGCAGAAACCTGATGTGGTAATCCCTGAGGTCAGAATATTGATGTCAGATGCCATGGTTTCCTTTGAAAGCAGAGGAAAGGAACAGGGAACAAGAGGTCTCCTTCATATTAGGGCTGCATGTCCTGGTTCTGACATGTGTAACACAGAATTAGAGAGTGTTGGGGGTTGGAAGGGAGCATGTGGAATCGCCTGATCCCACATCCCTGACATTAATCAGGGATAATTAGGAATTAGTTTTTAACACAGATCGTTTTCTTCCATCTCTAGGGAACGTGCTACATATGATACTTACAAGATTTCACCTTACATGATGCAGGAGACCCGCAAATCAGATCGTCCTTTCCAGGAGGGATCTGGGTGCTACCAGGGGTGAGCATAAGGTTTTCCTGAAATTCCTCTCCCCAACAAGTCTTGTTCTTTCCCACACGGCCTGTCATCTTCCTCCACTATGCAAAATACATCTAGCACCTCCCAAGCTACATAACCTTTGAACACAACGTTTCTGAAACAAAGTAATGAAGGTGATTTGATTGACGGAGCAGAAACCTCATGGGGTAATCCCTGGGTTCAGAATATTGATGTCAGGTGGCATGGTTTCCTTTGAAAGGAGAGGAAAGGAACAAGGGACAAGAGGTCTCCTTCACATAAGGGCTGCATGTTCTGGTTCTGACATGTGTAATACAGAATTAGAGATAAGGTATTTAACCTCTGGTTTGATTTTCTCTTTGTTCTAATTTAATTAGCGATAAATTCAAGCGGTGGGTTTACTTTTTCCCCAAGATGAGTCTTTTTCTTGCCTGTGACCATACCTGGTGAGCAAACCCTCTCTCTCCTTGACCCCACCCACGAGCTTGTAGTTGGATTTCCTCCACCCCGCCCGACAGTGGGAGGAGAGCGAGCGAGAGAGCAAACGCCTGCTTCTTTGTTGTCAGCTGAGCCCAAACCATGACACTCAAATAACGTGCAGATCTTGCAGCTTCAGAGTGCTCACGTGCACTATAGGTACTGGCTCAGAGAATCACAAAACACCCACCTGGCAAAGCACAGCCTGGGGAAGTTTTGGTCTCTAGACTTCTTGTCCCCTCTGGGCTGATCAAGACCTGGCAGGAGGAAGTTTAACTTGTGCGGTTTTTAGGACTCCAATAGATCGGTGCCTACTGGCTCTAATGTGCTTTGTTATTTCTTTCTTCCCCTGGCAGACAGATGGACAGCAAGGGAAGAGGTTTGTCTGGCTCTGTTAATAGTCAACCACAAGTCCCAGGGAGTCTCCACAGGTAATGTGATTCTTTATACTGAGAATCCATTCAGGAGGAGAAAATCCTCAGTGTTTCTGCAGCTCCCACAGAAGCATACTCACCCCTTGGTTATCACAGCTCTGTCCTGTGGGACAGACCAAATATCCACTCTCTTCTCTCTTGCTTCTGATGTCCCAGCTTGGCAGGTTGTGAGGTGAGCTTTCATTTTGATAGAAATACTTCTCTGGTTATGTAATGACTGCCTGAACAAGCACAGCCCTCAATAGAAAGGAATCCAGCCTGATGCAGAAAGGGGAGGTTGCAGACACAGATCTGAGGACAGTGTGAGCAGATGTGCAGAGGCAGTCCTGGGGTTTTTGTTGTGCAGACTGCCCTCCTATGAACTAAGGAGGTGCTGAGGGAAGTGTCGGTGGAGGGAATACTGGCAGGAAGGAGGGAAAGTGATAATCCGTAGGAAAAGAAAAATTAATATCAACCTAAAATGGATGGATGCATGGATTAAGTCCAAATGTGACGAAATCATTCTCAGTGACTATGACCAGGAGGGAATAAACCTCAAATAGTGCAGCTGAGTGTCCATACCCTTCCTGAGCAGCATTGCGGAGGAGAAGAGACTTTCCTGTTGGGATTTTCAAGAAGACAGGCTCTGGCATTTAGTCTCTGAGAAGAGCTGGGGTATCTGCAGGGTCATGAGAGGTGGGAGGTGTGCAGTCATGGGTAGCCTGGTAGTGGGGGAATTCTCAGGCTTCCTGAGTCCTTGGAGCTTTTTATTCCAGAGTGGCTCAAGTTTGAAACTTGGGTTGGTGTAAGGCACAGGTTCCCCAACAGTCGACCTGGACTGAAATGGTCACCAAGCTCAGGCACTTGTGTCCTGGAGTTTCCTTGCCTAATAACAAGGAGGCTGTCAGGAGATGAGTCCAGATCCAGGTTACACCTCCCAGAGTCTGGTGCTCGTTGTTGGTTTGTTCTCAGCTCTGTCTGTCTGTCTAACACTGGCTGTTTCCTTCCCTCTCTAGGCAACATGCTACATCTGAGCCTTACAAGATGCAGGAGACCAGCAATCCTGATGGTCCTTTCCAGGAGGGATCCAGGAGCTATCAGGGGTGAGCGTAAGGTTTTCCTGAAATTCCTCTCCCCCAGAAGTCTTGTTCTTTCTCACATGGCCAGTCACCTTCCTCCACTATGCACAGTACATCTTGAACCTCCAAAGGTTCACAGCCTGTGAACACAACATTTCTGAAACAAAGAATTACAATCATTTGACTGACAGAGCAGAAACCTGATGTGGTAATCCCTGGGTTCAGAATATTGATGTCAGATGCCATGGTTTCCTTTGAAAGGAGAGGAAAGGATCAGGGAACAAGAGGTCTCCTTCATATTAGGGCTGCATGTTCTGGTTCTGACATGTGTAACACAGAATAAGAGAGTGTTGGGGGTTGGAAGGGAGCTCTGGGGATCGCCTGATCCCCCATCCCTGACAGTAGTCAGGGATAATTAGGAATTAGTTTTTAACAGAGATCGTTTTCTTCCATCTCTAGGGAACGTGCTACATATGATACTTACAAGATTTCACCTTACATGATGCAGGAGACCAGCAAATCAGATCGTCCTTTCCAGGAGGGATCTGGGTGCTACCAGGGGTGAGCATAAGGTTTTCCTGAAATTCCTCTCCCCAACAAGTCTTGTTCTTTCCCACACAGCCAGTCACCTTCCTCCACTATGCACAATACATCTTGAACCTCCCAAGTTACACAACTTTTCAGTACAACGTTTCTGTAACAAAGTAATGAAGGTAATTTGATTGACAGAGCAGAAACCTGATGTGGTAATCCCTGAGGTCAGAATATTGATGTCAGATGCCATGGTTTCCTTTGAAAGCAGAGGAAAGGAACAGGGAACAAGAGGTCTCCTTCATATTAGGGCTGCATGTCCTGGTTCTGACATGTGTAATACAGAATAAGAGAGTGTTGGGGGTTGGAAGGGAGCTCTGGGGATCGCCTGATCCCACATCCCTGACATTAATCAGGGATAATTAGGAATTAGTTTTTAACAGAGATCGTTTTCTTCCATCTCTAGGGAACGTGCTACATATGATACTTACAAGATTTCATCTTACATGATGCAGGAGACCAGCAAACCAGATCGTCCTTTCCAGGAGGGATCTGGGTGCTACCAGGGGTGAGCATAAGGTTTTCCTGAAATGCCTCTCCCCAACAAGTCTTGTTCTTTCCCACACGGCCTGTCATCTTCCTCCACTATGCAAAATACATCTAGCACCTCCCAAGCTACATAACCTTTGAACACAACGTTTCTGAAACAAAGTAATGAAGGTGATTTGATTGACGGAGCAGAAACCTCATGGGGTAATCCCTGGGTTCAGAATATTGATGTCAGGTGGCATGGTTTCCTTTGAAAGGAGAGGAAAGGAACAAGGGACAAGAGGTCTCCTTCACATAAGGGCTGCATGTTCTGGTTCTGACATGTGTAATACAGAATTAGAGATAAGGTATTTAACCTCTGGTTTGATTTTCTCTTTGTTCTAATTTAATTAGCGATAAGTTCAAGCGGTGGGTTTACTTTTTCCGCAAGATGAGTCTTTTTCTTGCCTGTGACCATACCTGGTGAGCAAACCCTCTCTCTCCTTGACCCCACCCACGAGCTTGTAGTTGGATTTCCTCCACCCCGCCCGACAGTGGGAGGAGAGCGAGCGAGAGAGCAAACGCCTCCTTCTTTGTTGTCAGCTGAGCCCAAACCATGACACTCAAATAACGTGCAGATCTTGCAGCTTCAGAGTGCTCATGTGCACTATACTCACTGGCTCAGTGAATCACAAAACACCCACCTGGCAAAGCACAGCCTGGGGAAGTTTTGGTCTCTAGACTTCTTGTCCCCTCTGGGCTGATCAGGACCTGGCAGGAGGAAGTTTAACTTGTGCGGTTTTTAGGACTCCAGTAGATCGGTGCCTACTGGCTCTAATGTGCTTTGTTATTTCTTTCTTCCCCTGGCAGACAGATGGACAGCAAGGGAAGAGGTTTGTCTGGCTCTGTTAATAGTCAGCCACAAATCCCAGGGAGTCTCCACAGGTAATGTGATTCTTTATACTGAGAATCCATTCAGGAGGAGAAAATCCTCAGTGTTTCTGCAGCTCTCACAGAAACATACTCACCCCTTGGTTATCACAGCTTTGTCCTGTGGGGCAGACCAAATTTTCACTCTCTTCTCTCTTGCTTCTGATGTCCCAGCTTGGCAGGTTGTGAGGTGAGCTTTCATTTTGATAGAAATACTTCTCTGGTTATGTAATGACTGCCTGAACAAGCACAGCCCTCAATAGAAAGGAATCCAGCCTGATGCAGAAAGGGGAGGTTGCAGACACAGATCTGAGGACAGTGTGAGCAGATGTGCAGAGGCAGTCCTGGGGTTTTTGTTGTGCAGACTGCCCTCCTATGAACTAAGGAGGTGCTGAGGGAAGTGTCGGTGGAGGGAATACTGGCAGGAAGGAGGGAAAGTGATAATCCGTAGGAAAAGAAAAATTAATATCAACCTAAAATGGATGGATGCATGGATTAAGTACAAATGTGAAGAAACCATTCTCAGTGACTATGACCAGGAGGGAATAAACCTCAAATAGTGCAGCTGAGTGTCCATACCCTACCTGAGCAGCACTGCGGAGGAGAAGAGACTTTCCTGTTGGGATTTTCAAGAAGACAGGCTCTGGCATTTAGTCTCTGAGAAGAGCTGGGGTATCTGCAGGGTCATGAGAGGTGGGAGGTGTGCAGTCATGGGTAGCCTGGTAGTGGGGGAATTCTCAGGCTTCCTGAGTCCTTGGAGCTTTTTATTCCAGAGTGGCTCAAGTTTGAAACTTGGGTTGCTGTGAGGCACAGGTTCCCCAACAGTCGACCTGGACTCAAATGGTCACCAAGCTCAGGCACTTGTGTCCTGGAGTTTCCTTGCCTAATAACAAGGAGGCTGTCAGGAGATGAGTCCAGATCCAGGTTACACCTCCCAGAGTCTGGTGCTCGTTCTTGGTTTGTTCTCAGCTCTGTCTGTCTGTCTAACACTGGCTGTTTCCTTCCCTCTCTAGGCAACATGCTACATCTGAGCCTTACAAGATGCAGGAGAGCAGCAATCCTGATGGTCCTTTCCAGGAGGGATCCAGGAGCTATCAGGGGTGAGCGTAAGGTTTTCCTGAAATTCCTCTCCCCCAGAAGTCTTGTTCTTTCTCACATGGCCAGTCACCTTCCTCCACTATGCACAATACATCTTGAACCTCCAAAGGTTCACAGCCTGTGAACACAACATTTCTGAAACAAAGAATTACAATCATTTGACTGACAGAGCAGAAACCTGATGTGGTAATCCCTGGGTTCAGAATATTGATGTCAGATGGCATGGTTTCCTTTGAAAGGAGAGGAAAGGAACAGGGAACAAGAGGTCTCCTTCATATTAGGGCTGCATGTTCTGGTTCTGACATGTGCAATACAGAATTAGAGAGTGTTGGGGGTTGGAAGGGAGCTCTGGGGATCGTCTGGTCCCACATCCCTGACAGGGCAGGTTCTCCTGGAGCAGGTTGCACAGGATGGCATCCAGGTGGGTTTTGAATGACTCCAGAGACAGAGACTCCACCACCACTGGGCACTCAGAGCTCTGCCACCCTGAAAGTACAGGAATTCCTCCTCGTGTTTGGGTGGATGATGTTCAAGATGTAGAATGCAACTAGAGAATAGAGGAGAGTAGATTCTAACAAGTAGAGAATACTTGTGTTTTCTTCAGACTTTCAACCTTTGATCCTCACAACCTCACCTCCCTTTCTACTGAAAGGGAGACTCCACCGGCACTGGGCACTCGGAGCTCTCTCACACTGAAAGTACAGAAATTCCTCCTCGCTTTTGGTTGGTACTTCCTGTCTCTGATTTTGTGCCCAATGTCTCTTGTCCTCTCCCTGGGCACCACTGAAAAAGTCTGGCCCCAGCCTCCTGACACCCACCCTTCAAGGATTTTTAAGCATCGGTAAGATTTCCCCTCATTCTTCTCTTCTCCAGACTAGTAAGTCCCAAGACCCTCAGCCTTTCCTCCTAAGAGAGATATCTAGTGCCTTCATCATCTTTGTAGCCCTTTGCAGGGCCTTCTCCAGCAGTTTCCTGTCCTTGAATTGGGAGCCCAGAACTGCACACAGTACTCCAGATGTGGCCTCAGCAGGCCAGGGTAGAGCGGGAGGATAACCACTCTTAAGCTGCTTGCCATGCTGTTCGTGAGGCACCCCAGGATGCCATTGTCCTTCTGGGCCATAAAGGCACATTCTGCCTCATGGTCATCCTGTTGTTCACCAGGACTCCCAGGTCTTTTTTCACAGAGCTGCTTTCTAGCAGAAGACTGACATTACTTGGACATATGTGGAAAATGGAATGCAGGAGAACATAACTCTTTAGACGGTTTGAGATGTTTGGTGATTATGTTTTGATGTTTAAGATGGAGAAAAGATCTTAAGAAAAGAGTTATGTCTAAGAAGTGGATTCTCACAGCTTCATGTCCCTTTCTTCTGATTTTAAAAGCTTTCCCCTTGATTTGAGCATAAATTCTCAATAGAGGCTTTTAAGGGGAGGTTTTGAAGGTCCCCTGGAAGGTCCTGTGTGCTCTGCCCTTTTCCATCTTGGTTTTTTTTTTTTGGGTTTTTTTGGGTTTTTTTGGTGCTGGAATTCAAACTATGTATTAGGGGCATGTCCGCTGTTTCCCATTGTCCAAGAGATCTCACAAAAGGAATCTGTTTTAGGGCACTTCCTGTAGGGGTCACCCAAGCAGAACTTCAGGAAAAACAGGAAGCTAAGGCGTTGAAAACACGTCAGAAAAGGTAAGGTATTTATTCAGATTTCTGATGCAATGTGTTTCCACACTAAAGAGCTCCAGATTACTCAGAAGACAACCTAGACACCTTGTTCCTAGACTTTCAACCTGCCAGCATTGCTTTCTAACTGATTTCTCAAAGATGGCTGGGGTTGTTCTGGAAAGAGAAGGAGATGTTCCCAGGGTGAACATGTTAGGAAAAGACACTCAGCTGAGAAACATTATGTCCCACATAAAACATGCCTGACAGCTAAACAATATAGTTGGGAAGTGCACTGTAGCAAACATGGAAATCCTAACATCCATAACATGCTGTAGTATAGTTATGCTTCTTCATTGTTTTATCTTGTCCTAGCTAAGTTTAACATCCTTCTTTCCCTAGGAACACACTGCTCTCTTCTAAAATGATGAGCATGCACCAGCATTCTGAGAACATGAATGACCCTTTGCGTTTGTCTGCTGTGCTGCACATGTATGAGATGCTCAGGCTACAGGGCTGGGCAAAACTCAAGTTCTCCCAAGACCCCTCCATGTCATATAAAGATGCCAGCATCTTAATTAAGGTTTGTTCATCTCTTATGTTCTCAGTCTGACTTTTACCAGGTCAATATGGTGTTGCCAGTATAGCAGGCTTTGTGTATTTCTGTACTTGACAGGTCTGGGGTCTCTGGTATTCCAGTCCAGCAGGGACTGGAAAATACTGAAATATGCAGTCCTGCATATTGGTCTAGAGAGCAGACTGAAGGTGACCTACTTCCTTCTGTCTCTTAGAAGGGCACATTCCAAATCCCAGCCCCATATTTCACTCATGTTAAGCACAGGTGGGAAAACATAATCCAGATTTGTTACGGTAAATGCTTGAAGTACTAGATGGGAGAGATTGTTCTACTGTCTGACTCACTGCTTTGATGTTTGGGGGATCTGAAGAAAACTGCCAACATGCTGGACCATAAAGGAGGAGACTGAGGTGACCCCATTATTAGCATTGCGGTGACGATAAAGTCCCAGAGATGCTGAAAAATGTGCTTCAACATGCAAACATCTTGATGAGACTCTTTCCCAGGTATTGAAGAGATATTTCAATCAATTAGTGGCCCCACAATTTACTCGAGTGCAGATGTGGTTTCAGCACATGCTTTCCACACTACAGCTCTTGTTTCACTATGACTGTTGATGTAAATAGCTGCTGTCTTTGCACTGCAGGAGCTGTTTAGTGCTTGTGAGAAGGATGTAGAGCAGAGAACAAACAGCATATTTGAATTGCTTGACAATCCATCTTTGAATGATGCTGAGAACAAAAGAAAACAGGTACTTTATGTTTCTGTCTACCTGGACCCAGGCAGTGGGACAAAAGGGCCATTGGTGTCTGCAGTTCATTTAGTACACAGCTTCTGCTTGGGACACTACCCAAAATGTATTGGCAATGGGGAAAACTTGACCTTGGCATAACGTGAGCTGAGAGGAACGGGGGTGCTGAAAGCTGAGTTCCAGCCACCTTTCTGTGCCCCACAAGACACGTCTGTATGTCTGAATTGTCCAATTGGCTGAGGCACATATTGGGGTGCAGAGAGCATTTTCCAGCCCTGTGTCGCTTTCATGGGACTTTCCTCCAAAGCTTGGAACCAGCAGCTTCTCCACTGCTGACCAACAGGATCTGAGAGACAAATTTTCCCAGAGTTCAGGGACTGTGCTGCTGTCCACACAACATGCTAACAGTCTGCTTTGTGCTGTGCTTGGTTTGTAGGAAAGTATACAAAAGATAAGGAGTCTCCTCAGAGATTTCTCTTACCAAAACAACTCAGAGCTTTACAGCAAAATTGTCATGGTGAGTAAGGATACAACACAGCAAGAGGGGGAGTGGTCTGATTTTCTGGCATGTCTGTGCAGCTCAGTATTTTAAAAAAAGGGAGGTCTTCTTTCTGCTTGGGGTTGTTCACGTCTAGTGTGAGAGGTATGCAGCCCATACACTTCCAAGTATTTTCAGAGGCACAAGTAACCTTGAAAGGGAGATATAAAGCTGTGCTGTGAGCAGTGGAAAATGGCAGGACAGGCATGGCAAGCTCTCCTGAGCAAGGGCACAATCCTACCAGACCCAAGCAAGGTGCAAATAGCAGGTTTCATGTTTGGTGATCAGGGCCTGCCACAGGCTGGTTGATCACTGGGCAAACTCACAGTGATCAGGCAGAGAAGTTGGTCTGAGAGTCAGCTTGAATCTACTCCTGGGCCAAGTGGAGGGTCTGTGGGCAGAGACGAGGCTTCTCATAACTCTGTCTCACACAACCCTTTCTGACAGCTTAGCTTTATCATAACATTGGAATTTAAGGTTATGTGGTTATGCTGTACCAAAGCTGACCTGGAACCCAAGCAGCCAAACCCTTGGGAGGGCAAAGGAAAGTTTGCAGAGACTGTTGGTGCTAGTCAAGTGGACTGCAGTTTAGTGATTGGTTTTGGTTTGGTTCGGTTTCTGGGAAATATTTGTGTGATACATATATCACACACACACACACACACACACATATATATATATATATGAAGATTACACACACACATATATATACATATATATATATCTTCATATATATATATATATATATATATGAAAATTCCAAAGAGCAGCTTCCTCCTTTTGCAGCTTGCTGGGCCTTTCTGAAAACTCAGCCTTAGCTCTTTGCACATCTCCCTGTGAGGAAGTAAAGACAGTTGCTGGATGCTGGAACAGCCCAGAATCCAGGACTTAGTGAAAAAGAACCTTAACAGTGCCCCTGGGCCACCTGCCCGACCCACTCAGACAGTACTATCGGCTTTGACACACAAAGTTCTTCTGTGCTTAGTTCCTGTGGAGCAGCTGCACTGAACTAGAGCAGGGAGGCAAGGGAACATTACATCAACTTAACATTACAGAGCTTTGAAAACTTCTTTCATTTGATTTTCAGCAAGCTGGCATTGACACCAAATCTGCCTCTCTAAAAGAGTTCACACATCAGTGCTGCCAAGTTTATATTTTCCTGCTTCTTCAGGAGCCACCAGTTAAAGCTGTGTGGCATGAACAGGGAATCTCCAAGACATATTCAGAGCACGTGATCAAGAAAGACTGCAGTGAGTGGAGAAAAGCAGAATTCCTATGGCCCGTAATGAAAAGGGGGGAAGAAGTCATTGTGAAAGGTGTAGTCTGGGATTAAAAGTAGCATAACTTTAGAGTCAGGCTACTCACTTACATGAGAACAACAAGAAGACAGCTGCTGTTCCATATGTTGCTTTTCTTTATCCCATTAATTACCTGCTTTTCAAAACTAGTAAGTCAGATGCTTCTGGCTTGGCACACTTAGGAGAGATCATTATTTACAAACATGTACTAGAAATGGAAGATGTTTGCCTCAGCAGCAGGCATACATTGGACATAACGCTGGTGTGTTGCTGTCTCTAAACTGCATTTGTGTGCAAAGGGAACCTGTGTTTCTAGCCTGCCTTACCTGCTCTACACAAGTGCTTATGACATTGTCAGATAACAGTGGGGATCTTGGCCACCCAGTGGAGGCATCCACCCAGCAGTAGGTGGTAGGAACAAAGCTTTGCAGAACCCCTCACAGTGATGCTATCACTGCACTCCTCTGCATCCAGGGCAGGGACACCAGCTGCAGGCTCATGCTTTCTGAGTTACTGAATAAACCGTGAGGATGCAGGTGGCCTGGGAAGCAGGCATCCATCTTGGGTAAAAATGTACTCAGCTGAGAAACAGATCAAGGCACGAGATCAGCACCCAACTCCTTTCCCACATGAGTACAATTTTCTACTCCAGAGCCCTTCAGCTACAGACCTGCCACAGCTCTTGATCAAAGTGCTCAAAATTGTGTATGTTTGTGTAAGGGGGGGAGCATTTTTATGTGCTTGTGTGACAAAATATTCAGTTTGAATGTTGAGATTTGCCAAGTAAAAGACTGCATATCCCACTGTATGCCTGCTGAGTCCTTTCCTTCAGTTCTGCTTTCTAGTCCAGCAGTTTCCTCAGCTGCACAAGCTCCCTGGCATTTCCCCAATGCACCCAGGAAGAAAGGCAAATTTCTGTCTGCAAACTGCAGCTGTCTGCAAGCAAATGGTTCTACCTATCCCAGGAATCTACTATTCTGTGAGCATGTTGCAGGTCACTGAAAACATGAGCTGGTATCCCAGTATGTGCAAGAAAACTGGCTTGTAGAGAAACTGAATGTAAAACTATATATATATATATATATATATGTTACTAGGAATATCTGTTATTGAATAGAGCAGGTAAATTAAAATTACATTTTAATTTCCTGGGCTGTCTCCCTCCATGAGCAACAAGGGTCCACCGGTGGTCACCGAAGTGTCTCTGTGCGTGGCATTTCCCTACTGCCAGGCTCTCACACCTGCTGGTGCAAAGGACAACATTTAGCCTGTGGTTCAACAAAACCTCTTTCCCCAGTCTTGGTGTTTGAGGGTGAGATTTCAGGATGAACACCCAGAGTACCACTGGGGTGAGTAAGGCTATCCAATCAGTGTGAGTTACGTTCCTTAAACTACTCCTACCAGCCAAGCAAAGTGCAGGATTTGAGTACCAAACATCAAAAAAATCATTCTGAGTACCAAGTGTCCCAAAAGTCTAAGGACTTTGGAGCACTCAACAAAACACCATTGTTATAGAGAGGCTGGTGAAGGGCAGGGATAATGCTTGTGCCTGCTGCTGTCTTGAGCTAGCCCGAAGTTTCCAAAGAAAATAATGCCCCTGAGGAACAGGTTGAGTCACACAGATATGTCCTGCCTTCCTCCATGTTCCACAGGAAGAAATAATCTTCCCTTCCTCCTTTGGCTCTAAACCATCATAAGGAGAGTTGGAAAAATGTTACTGCTACAGCTGAAATGTTCTTCTCCCATAGCTTCTTCCACCCTGTATCTCTTGGGGACAGGCAGACATTTGCATGACGTGAGAATATTGTATTCCCCCATCACCTCCTCCCCATTCTTTTTTTATCAGTCAACACTGATAAAAGCCTCCCCCTCACTTGGGTTCCTTTATTATCCAAACCAAGCCGAGACAGTTCTGACCAAGACTTTGTTCAAATCTCGGTGGAGACTTGGAGAGTCATTTCTTGCTTGTATATTCTTCATCCAGGAGAAGAGGGACAAGTCTACTTGTATCTCTACACCTTACAGCTCATGCATGGATGGGAAATGACAAAAGTGTAAATTTGCTCATCCCTTCCAGAGAAAAATTCTTTGTTAAATCCTCCACCTGGTATCCAGCAAGCATTCCTCTGTGTTACACTATCAATCTACCAGTGATTCAACAATTTATCTGGAGATGAGGCACAATGTAGGATGCACAGAATTGCTGTTTCAGGCCTTCAGACTTTGGAGGGAGATCTCTTTCTGCTCTCTCCAGAGAGGGAGACAGAACCCGTTCTCAGTGGAATTTAAATAGATCACTCATATCCTGGTAGAGACATTGACTGAAACATCATCAGCAGACTCAGTGCTTTGCTTTTGTCACCCAACAATACAAGTTGCCTAAGAAAAACAGGTTTTCTAGCATCCTCCCCTGAAGTGAGAGAGGTAAAGGTTACACCATACTGCCAAGACGTGGTACTGCAGAACAGCACAAACAACGCAGCCGGCCGTGGCTTCCCCCAACTTATGGGTTGTTCCTGAGAGCTCTCTCTTCAGGCCACTGAGTACAGACCTGGTTATTCACTTTACATGGGAATAAACTTTAAGGCCAGCTGGGACAGGTAAATGGGAAGTGTCCTGTGTTTGGCTGCTCCTTCCTGCCTCTCCTCTACAGGTCAGGTCTGCCTTTGTTCTGACTCTGAAGATTGCTGATCCTGCTCTTTACCTCCCATGCTCTGCAGCAGCAACTTCCCATAACTTCAGTGACCCTCAGTGCTTCTGGTGAACTGATCTCATACTGTACCAGCTAAGCAATTTGGGAGACACACCATATCTGAGGTCTTGACTTTGTGCATAGCTGGCACCTATTGCTCCATAAGCCAGAGTCCAAATTCCTGAAGGGTAGGGTATCTTCTGTCAGAGGATAAGTGTGCTGCCAAATATAATCCACGGATATCTGCTTAGCTGTTAGCTGTGGTTTGACCTTTTCTCTCTCTGTGATGTACTTTCCCTTCTTTCACACATGCAGGAAGACTTGGTGAGAAAGCTGATGGGTCAGTGAGTCAGGGGATTTGTCTCTTGTCTCTCAGTCTCTTACTTTCTAACAGCTGCACAGGACCAGGGTTCAAAGGTTCAGATACACAGAGAGAGAAAGTGCAAGCAGATGCTTTGACTCTGAGCAAATCTCCCCCCCATTGCAAGAAAACAGTGGGACCAGAACATAGAAAGCTTAGCTCCTGGAGGGGGGAACAAGCCACCCTTGTGATTATCCAGTGGAATCTATTTAGATTATTAGAAGTACTCAGCAGTGCCCTTCAGGTCTTAGATTTTTTGTGAGGAATATTTTTTTTTTTTTTGGTGTAAAAAATCACTGTGATGCTGATGAAACCTATAGGTCCTGCAAAACAGATATCCTCCCCTAACTATCCCAGAGAAAACAATTCATAGAAATAGCAGAAGCTCCAGTCTCACCACTGTACCCTCCACTCAGAGGAAGAAAACCTGGCCCCAGGCACCCCAGAGAATCATCACCTTGGGATTTTCCACCATCCCAGCTAGTCAGCACTGCTAGATTTTCCCAGACCTTGCAATGACACATAATTAATATTTGGATTCAATCACTAATTTCTCTCTAGAAAACTTTTTGCTTTCAAAAGTGATGACGGGACTCTGGTTAAATGCATGGAGATACACCTCACATGCTCATTTGCCAGAAGGTACTTGGGAAGGCAAATAGCAGCTTTTTCATACGTAGGATGCTGCCTAGAGATGGAAGAAAACAATCTGTGTTAAACAGACAGACCTGAGAACAAACCGAGAACGAGGACCTGGCTCTGGGAGGTGTAACCTGGATCTGGACTCATCTCCTGACAGCCTCCTGTTATTAGGCAAGGAAACTCAAGGATACAAGTGCCTGAGCTTGCTGGGACCAGTGGAGACCACATTCAATGTTACCATCCCTTGCCATGAAAGCTGCTCTGAGAAACCTCTCCTAAGGTTGGGGAACACTGTTGGCACATGCAGGATGGGACTTTTCCCCATGTTCTTCTCAGACCTAAGCCTTTTGCATACACCCCTCTCTATAGTTTTAGTTCAGACATGGAACAACACCTGTGCCTCTGGAATTATAGCCTCTACAAAGTTCCTGGAGAAACAGTCTCCTCTGTTTTCTCCTTCTATCTGTTCATTGCCTTGTGTCTCGGCTGATGATGGTGACGTCTTCCAAGAATATGCCTCTGAAAAGGCAAGGACATGCCTGAAAGTTTCCTAGATGAGGAGTCCCTTGAGGGGACCTCTGTGCTCCCAGATGTCTTCTTGCTGCTGCTTGCACCTTCCTCTCTCTCCCAGCCAGGAGAAGGGAAGCACGGGGGGCCTGAGCCCATCCCTGCACAAACATTTGAGTTCTCATTCACAGCTGGGAGAAGCCCATGAATGCTGAGCTGCAGCTTGCCATGTCTCATGGGAAGAGTAAAACAGGCATAAACAGAGGGAATGGAGGATCCTGAGGTTTAAAGCTTTCCTTGGTGCAACTGAATGGCTAATGTCTCCTAACAAGCCTCCCACTGGGAATTCCATGAGGGAAGAGAGGTCCTGACTGAGGGAAGGGAGCCTTGCTGGAGGAACGGATGAGCATGCCTGGATTCTTCACCTGAAGGTGAATCAGGGGATCACAGGTAGAAGATGGGAGTTGGTAGGAGCTACACATGCACACTCTACCTTCAGTTTTAAGAACTAGGCTGATGGGAGCAAAACAAACAGAAGGAAATCGTTCATGCAGCAAATACTGGATGTGTGTCACTCCTTGTGAAAGGGTACGGTGGCTGCAGAGATATCACAGGGGTCAGTGAGCATCTGGACAGATGTCTGGAAGAAACCTCCACTGGGTATTCCTGCAGGCTGGAAAGAGGATACCGGGTAGGTAGCATGGCTGTCAGCAGTTGCCTCAGCTGCATCTGTCTCCTTATTTGCCCCCACTCTTCCCTGGCAGCTCCCACTCTGCAGAAATAAAAGAGCTTCTTCCCAGAACTTTCCCTGTCCCCCAGCAGGCACAGGACAGCAGCTCCAGAGCAACACTGTGGGTACGGCTGCAGACACTACGGTGCCTCAGGGTCACCACAGCTTTGGGCATCATGGCCGGGAGATGTCAGGAAGCCAAGGGTGAGTGTGAAGAGGGATGATCCTCCTGGCAGATGCCCAAGGAGAGGCAGAAGCAAAACGCTGTGTTTCGGTGAGGTGTCTTCCAAGGACAGGAGGAAAGCCCAAGCTGCAGGGCTGCATGCTGTGCTGCAAAGGGCGTTTTGAGGGAGGATCAGCAGCACCAGGCCCGTGGTCAGAAACACACCAGAGCCACCGTCCTGCAGATGCTGCAGCAGCCACCGAAGCCGGGGCAGGAGGTGACGCTGGGAAAACACTGAAGAACTCATCCCTGCCCGGGGCTGCACCACGCGGCTTTTCCATTTCATATTATTTTCTAAGTTTGATTTTAAATAGCGAGATCCCTCCCGCAACAGCTCAGAGAAAGGCATCACATCCTGCAGACACCTGGAACGTGAGGAGGGGTTTGTTGACGGACGGATTTCTAAGCCTCATGGAACCTCGTAACCACACATGAACCGCACGGTACCGGTGGGAGGCGGAGGAGGCCTCATCCGGAACGCTTTCCCCCCCAGCAGCGACCCAAGGTCCCGCCCACCCGCAGCAACCCCTGAGCCAGGGCTCCACCCCCTCAGTGGAGCGCACGGCTCAACCCTGGAGACGACGGTTGAGCGGCTCTGCGTCCCGACTACTACGCTGTTCTTCAGACGGTCACACTCCATGGGGTCGGGCAGATCACGCACCCGGGCATCCCGCGAAGTAGGCGGGGCACCTAGGGGCGACCTGTACCCGCGCAAAAATTCATCTCACATTCCCAGTGAGGACCCGGGCGTCACCCCGGGTCGTTATTTTCCTTACTCATAAGTTTAAGGCATAACGCGCTTCACCCCGCCACCTCCGAAGACTCCTATGCGTTATCTCTATAGGTCACGGCGAGGAAGTCTCCCCCGCCGCTACCCAATTCCACAGGCTGAGTTCCCATTTCCCTAAGAATCTCCACAGTTCCGGTCTCCTCCGCTGCCGCATCACGCTGTCATTGTCCGAAACGTAACGAGACGTGCCCGCATCGTATGCAAATGAAAGGCCATGGCGCCGCTGGGGGTTGTGGGACGTCCTCCACTCCCCGAGCACACGTGCGAGGCCCGGGGGCGGGTTCCGGCTGGCTTGAGGAGGCGGAGCGAAGAGCGGAAGCGGTGTGATGTCACGTCCGGGTTTCGTTCGCTGCGTCTCATCGGTGGGCCCCGCGGCAAGATGGCGGACCTGTCTCTGGACGAGCTCATACGGAAACGCGGTGTGACGGTGAAAGGGAGGTAAGCGGCCGGCAAGGCGGCGTCCCGGGCTCGGCACCCTTAGGTGGTTTCTCTGTCCTGCCTCCTGCTCGTTCCGCTTCGGAGGCCCCCGACTACAGCCTGTCTCAGCGCGGCCCACTCTCGCCTTCCCATTGGCTTAGGCGTAGGCCCGCGGGGCCGTGCCTTTGGTGCCGATTGGTGTTGGCGGCCGTCGCTCAGGGCTAGGGCGGGGGTCTGTCCCCCCCCACTCATCAGCCCCCGGTGCCTGGTGCTGCCCCATGGGCTCTGCCCTCGGCAGGGCAGGCCTGCCCTCCGCCTTTCCCCTTCTCGGGCCCTTCTCTCGCTCATCTGCCGAGACACAGCCCATCGCTCCGCCGTTGCCTCCCACCTGCCGGTTTTTTCCCCCTTGCATCCCCCCGCCGATTAACCCGGTGGTGATCCCCGAGCCGGGGTCAGCAGTGTTTCGGTGTTCTACCCCCAGAACCCCCCCGGTGTCTGGGCTGCCCTGTATCTGCAGCAGGAGCAGATCCGCTACCCTCAGGCACTGCCCGGACCCCCGCGGCTCCCTGAAGCGCTGCGTGAATGGGAGGCACAGCGCATTGGGGGTGGTCGTGGAAGGTGTAGTTGTGCCCCAAGGAGCCGTAACAGGACAGGTGTCTGGCTGCGACGGCTTCCTCAAAATTGCTGCCTGGCCTTGGGAAACTGTAGTCTCTGTAGTATGGTTATCACTACCTTGACAGATTTTTAAATTTTTTTTTTTTTTTATGGAGTGTGTAACGTATTAGACACTAGACTAGATTCTTTCTTTGTGCTGCAGATGTCCCTGTTGTAGCCTGGGCCATTTACTGCAGCTAGTAGGCAGTTCTTATTTGGTTACTCTTTTGCTAGGTTTTACTCTTCCATTTTGCCACAGTCTCTTGATGTTTCAGAAGATCTTGTCCATGGATTCTGCCCCATCTTAGCTACGTGTGATCCTTTGTTTTGTTTTGGTTTTTGGTTTTATTTTGAATTTAATGGTCATGAAGCAGTCTTGGGTTTTAACTCTGAATGTCTGCACTTACAAGCCTGGAGTAGTATTTTGAAAGTTACCCACTGGTGTATAGTAGCAAAACGTTCAAACACATATTAATATCCTAGTCTAGACAAGGCCTCAGCTTTGTGCTTTCATTCACGTTACCCTGCATATTTGGAACAGTCTTAGGCTGCTTAATATGCCAAGCACCTCCTATCTCCTTTTTCAAATCCCTCCTTAACTCTCATTTCTTCCAGGAATTCTTCCTGCTTCTGTTTGCTGAGCAGTAATCTCTTTGTGCCTTGGGTTTCTCTTCTTTGTCATGTTTAGCTCACTTTATAAGTTTTCTGAGGTAGCTAACTTGGTTTTGTGAAGGCTGTTGTAAACTTAAATCATTGTGTCCATGCTGTTCAGTAGTCTAGATGAGCTAACAGAAAAAATATTCACCTATAAAATGTACTAATCCCCAAAATATTCAAGCCAGAACTTGGAGTTCTGGAAGGTGAATTAGATGTCTGAGATTCCCTTTTATTTAGGGTGCCGTGGCACAAAATGCCTAAAAGGTGAAAGGAGTTGCTTGTTAGGATAAATGAAAGTTTTCAGAGATGGTGTAATCTTTGGTACAGGGTTTCCTAACTGATTTCATTAAAAGTTTTAACTAGTTCTTGCATAAATGGTGATACATAGCTTTCTGGTTTTGCTGTGACCTCTTTTATGTTCATTAAAAGGAACTACTCATCAAGCCTTTTTGCACCCTAACTGAATGCTTTCAATATAGGTAAATTAACATTTTCTAAAATAGCAAAGGAAGTCTTGTTCTGTGGCTGTTGCTTTATGGGTAGTGTTAGTCTTCTGGATTATTCTGGATACATTTTACTACATGGCCATAATAATACTCCTATTTCTTCTGGCCAGTGTGCTTTGGTTGTATGAGAGAGCAGCAGTGGGGTGCTTAGGTAGGTAACAAAAGGGGACCCCATTTTTCGGTCTCCCGTTGTCTGCACACCAGAATGAAACAAGCAGAAGTGCTGCTTGAGTCTTTCCTGTCTTTTCTTACACATCTCTCCACTGAAAATACCTGACTGTAAATAATGTTAAGGTTGTAGGGTTAGATCAGGAGATACAAAGCTGTATGAGGAATCCAGATTGCATTGTCATTTGAGTTTCTGTCATTAGCCTTTTCAGTATTGCAACATTCTAGGTACCTACCTCTAGACTTTGAAATACTGATTAATACATTTTGGGAAGCAGATGAATGCTATTAGCTCTGTGTAGCTTATTTTTAATTTTGAAAAGCCAACAGCAAGGATATATTTTTTTTCAGTTCCTTACCACTTTGTCATCTTTAAAAAGAAATGCAATGAAAAAAAAAATAATAAAAAAAGAACCTCAAATACTTGAAGGAGGAACTGTATTAAAAAGTTAGACAACCTGTTCCCTTTGGGGGAGGATGTTGAAAAAGTGATTCAGACATGTAACAAGAAGCTAGTTTCAGCTTTCCATACATAATGGGCTGCTTCTTAGTAATACTTGCATATAAGTGCTGTGATTTCTGTGGGCTGTCATCTTTCTGTGCTTGGCATTGTGATCAGGATGTGCTTAAAAAATAGGACGAGGGAGTGCAGCACTTCTGTTGTAGATTACAGAAGAGGCAGTGATGTTAAAAAGTAATTTGACTGCAAAGTATTCTTGCTGGCAGCTAATCAGCTTTGAAATTGGTGGCTTTGAGCTGAGACTGGTACTGGTGCCTGTGTACCCTAAACCCCAAGCCTCTACACTCCCACAATTCTGAACTTGCTGCCCAAAATTCTCGTGTAGTTTAATGTTTCCTTTTTACCAGGACACACTGCTGTATTATTAAAGGTGCTGTAACAGACCTGCTCAGTCCTAAAGCTAGAAAGTCTGTTTCTGTTCTTCCAGGTCTTCAGAGTGGTTTCCTGAAAGTACCTCAGTTGTTGATGAGTTTTGTTTAAATGTAGTGTGTACTTGGTACAGCTGAAGTCAGACCCTTCACTTAAGTTTGTGAATGCAAGTGTAAGGGGGGATTTTGGAAATCAGTTCCTTAGCTGTTTATGTAGAAAGTAAAATCCAGAATAAAGCAGCTTAGGAGCTCTACAACAGTATTTGTACATCTAACCTGAGTGGATTTCTGTGCAGTAATAAACAAGCTTTTGTTTGCAGCAACACAAATACTTTTATTGATACTGTATCACATCTTACAATGTCTGAAACTCTCTTTATTTTCTCGGGTTTGTTGTTTTTTTGTTTGTTTGTTTGTTTTTCCCCTAGGCTCAACACCAGGCCAGTGTTTGGAGGTGTAAGATCTCGCATTGGGATCCAGCAAAATCTTCTAAACAGACCATCACCAGCTGTCAGCTTCCAGCGGACGTTTGATGCCCGGCAGAAGATAGGACTCAGCGATGCCCGACACAAACTGGGGGTTAAAGATGCCCGTGAAAAACTGGTTCAAAAGGATGCACGGTTCAAAATCAAAGGGAAGGTGCAGGATGCTCGAGAGATGTTGAATTCCCGTAAACAGCAGAGTGTTGCTGCTGAAAAAGTGACCAAAGTGGTGGATGCCAGAGAGAAGATCAGCTTAAAAAGGAGCGCTCCAGCTGCTATCAGCCCAGCTCTGGGGACAGTAAATCCAGCTGTGAAAATCACCAAAACTATCCAAGTAGGTCAAGCAAGACACCTCTGAGCCTCTCGGTTATTCTGCAGCAGTCCAGTGGAAATTATAATAGTTACATGAATATATTCACACTTTCATGATGGAAGCAGTGGTGGCACAGTTCAGTCCAACCTGTAGGACAGGATTCAGAGCCTTCTGGGTGTTCTTCTGTCCACCTGGGGTTCTTGTGGAGTTCCAGCTTGCATTTAAATTTTCGTTTGAATTGTGGGCTCAATAAAGGCAGTGCTCGCTCCTGTCAACATTGAAGTAGTTGTCTTGAATGGTTAAGTAGTCTCCCACCCAAATACAATGAAAATATATTTGTGTGTTGGCATTCTTACACCACCTTTGCAAGTCTGATGTGGTGGATTGTCCTGTCTAGGTAACTGGTTTATCCTAGTGATGGGATAATAGTTCAGTATATAAAGCTACGTTTGTATCAAAGAAGACAGAAAATTCAGTGAGCTCTTCTACTATTTCTCTATGTCTACTTGTCTTGTTTTCAGGCAAGTCCTGACTTCCAGCAAGTTGCCTGATCATACCATGCATTCCTGCTGAGGCTCAAGATTTGTTCCAATTGCAGTTTAATCAGTCAGTCACCCTAACACCCTGATGTCCTTTGGCAGTTTTCTAATTTCTCTTTGCTGTGTATGCAGTAACTTGATTCCTATCAAACTTCTCAGAGTAACAACTATTATTGAACTATCTCTGTGTTAGGTACAGTGGGTAGAGTCAGCAGAGAAGTTTCCAGACTGTCAGGATTGTTTGAGAAGTGTGTTTTGTTTTTTTTTTCCCTTGTCTCTACAAGCATGTAACTGAAAGCATTTGGTTTTCCTCCCTCCCAAAGATTCTGTGTGCTTACACCTGTCCAGCAAATCTCTCATCAGTTTGAAACCTGGGCAAGTCTGCTTTCTCTTCAGCTGTGGGTTTTGCTTAGGAGCAGCAAGCTTATTTCTTGTGTAAATTAGCCTTGGAAATTCCCCATTATTCCTCAGGTTCACTGCCAGGCTGACCTAAGAAAGAGAAAGGACTCTTGTGGCAGTAACAAGGGGTAATTGCAGAGCAATAGAGCAGTCTGTTCAGTAGCCTTTAATTAGTAGGGTGGTTAAGACTTATGCTGTTCTTCTAAGCCAGATCACCACCATCAGCCATTAGGACTTGAACATTTTCTACCAAATTTCTAGGAGTTGAAATAGTTTCCAGAGACTTGGTACAGCAGCAATTTGCTCTGACTAGAGCTTTTTGTGTAGTTTCATCTACAGCACTTTCTGTTATACATCATACTGCAAGAAATTAAATACTGCAGAATGTAACAGTATTGTAGACATGTAACAGAATGTAGACAAAACAATGTGTGTAAGTGATTATTTAATTATTTTGTAAAAGATTTGTACCAAAATTCTGAACTGCCTATACCCAAAGGTGGGAGCAGAGTCAAACTAAAGCATCTTGATCTGAGATGCAGCACACAGCTTTCATGTCCTGTGCTGTGGTGATGTTTTCTTGTAAATGAAGGAAAAAAGTCTTTGAAACCCAAAGAATTTCTGTAACTCTGGTGTTTCTGTAGGACACATGCCCTTGTTTTCTGAATTCATGAGCAAATTGAAACATGAGGGTGATGTGGTATAAGTTAGAGAAAATACAAGTCTGAAGATTTTAGTGCCTGTATTAATTATTTTTGTAAGAAGACCCATTCTATTTTGTAAATGGACAGCTTCCAGCTTTTTAAAAAAACAGGTCATTTTTTAGAGTTGCAGCTTGTTGTTGCTTAACAAGCAGTTGTTGATTAACAATAGCTACATTCCCTGACTGCTTCTGTTGTGATTTCCCTGTTTCACCTGAAACAGGTGTCTTTGGTTCTCTGTAGCATGGAAGAATTGCTGCTTACTTACTGGTTTACTCCATTCATGATTTTGTACGGGCAGAAATGGAGGTCTTTTTGTGCTGGCAGGGCTGGAGTTAAGTCCCCTTCTTACTAATCTTTGACTGAAATTCAAGTAATTTCAATCAGTTTCTCTGTGAGACCCTAGGTTTTAATTTCTTCAGTTAAATAAAGGTACCTCATATTAAACATATTACAGGAAACATAGGTGATACCTAACAGTATGTTGTGATAATAGCTTTCAGGAGTAGCAGAGTGAGTTTTATCTTAAATGGTCTCAGGGTATCAGCTGATCTTCTGAAATGTGGATCTCTTGGGACTGTAGTGTTTAATGCTTTGGTTCTTTCTCTCTATAGCAGAAAGCTCCAGTTCCTGGCCACTCTCATACAGCAGGAATGAGGATCAATGTGGTGAACAACCATACACACAAACAGGTGTGTGCCTGCACTGTGCTTTTTATTTGTTAACTTTGGGATGAGAAGAAAGGTGTCCATAAAACTCGACAGGTGCAAAGAAAGCTTTAAGAAGGAAAGAAGTGTTTTTGGAAGTTTGCTGACATCTTAGCTCCCTTTTCTTGCGGGGTTAAGATACTTCCATGGTAACTGAAGTTTTCATTTAGTCTGATTGATCTTGGTTCCTTTTGTGTTACATGAACACAAAGTAGGTATTCAAAATTTTTATCTGTATGCACTAATACCTTTTCTTCCTAGAGAGTGTGACCTTCAGCTCTGATGTCTTTCTATATATTTCTCAGTGACACCACATGATGTCAGATGTTGGTTGGTTTGATTCATCATCCTGCCAGCCTCCTCAGAGAATGGATATGCTTGTTCATGGTTAAATATTCTACAGTGATTTGGGAGAGGACATAACCTTCCTGTGAAATCCCAGCTGTGGGTCCCTGCTGGAAACTTGATAGCAAATGATGTTAACTGGTATTTTGATACACTATCAGAGTTGTCCTACCTCTTATCAATCAGACTTTGTCTGAGAAAGACTCTAGATATTGTCCTGTCTGTTCTGGGATCAATTTTAAATGCCCATGTCACAGCCTCCAGGCATTCAGCCACTTTACCACCTTGGGTGCTTTCAGAATTTCATGTTTTTCTTACTTTTTTGGGGTGTGTACACATACATTACTGGATGAAATATTGGAAAACTCTCACAGTATCTTGTCCTGTTTCAGTTTGGGGGAGGGGGAGAGATTGCCTTAGTTATGCTAACTGTAGCTATTTTTGTATGTTACCTCTGTTGACTTGCTACACTCTCCTGTCCCAGATGCTGTCACTTCAGGAAGCTTCTTCATTATGCTGACACCTCATCACCATAAGTGTTGAGTTTGTTTTAGTTTGTCTCAAATGCAAGTCATTTTTCCTGATGGCTAGCATTTTCCCCAGTTTTCTGCACAATTCTCCATTGTTCTACCACCCTTTTTGTGTTTTTCCTTCATAGCATTTTTGTGACTTGAACAATTTTCCTGTTTGTAAACCAGAGCCTTGCTGACTGTCACAATCCACTTATTCTGCAAGCTCTCTTTGATAATATCTTCCATTTTTCTTCACCTTTCTACTGAAATCATGGAAAGCTGTTTTGAATTGTAACTTCTTATTTTCTGGGCAGTGACATATGTGAATAGCCTTTTTCTTAATATTATTTAGGGTCCTTGAAATATTTGTGTAGGGGTTAGCCTCAGTACTTTAGGGCAGAATTATGGGCATGAAGTTGAACTAGGAAATTGATTAGTGATTCAGTGAACCTCCTAGCACAATGTTTTCTGGTGCCAGACAGATACGTGGTGTGCTGTGGAAAGCATGCTATCCAAAGGGAGTGTTTGGTTCAGATATATTTGGCATCTGTCTGCATAATTAAAAAAAAAAAAAAAATTAACATTAAAAAATTGTATGCATGGGCTTCTACTTTAGAGGTGGCAGGATGCTAAAAAGTAAGACACCAAGTTTTTATTCCATTAGTGTTTTCATCAGTCCTGAGGATGTGTAGGAGTACACTTGGGGAAATAGTTTTTCTGCCATATTTCTAGGAAAGAAGCTTGTTAGTTTTCACACTGACATTTTGAAATGGGTTCACTTACCTTCAGCTCTAGGTCCCCAGGCTGCAAGGACAGGAGTAAAGTCCAATGTAGTCATGTTCATTACCTGAAGAAGCCTAAAGGCAAGGGAAAGCTATTTATTTTGGAAATTATGTCTAGATTAAATCTACCTGCTTGTAAACTATTACTTTGCTTGTCTTCAGGGTCTGTATGACATGGAAGATGATGATGAAAGTGTCTCTCCTCTTAGTAGCAAACAGATGAAAATCACCACCACAAACAGTTTCCTGCACAACACGGTAAGGGATTATCTGAACAGTCCCCACCACGCCACGCTCACGCTGGGTGGACACACAGGCTGCAGCTTTACAGGGCTTATGTTGTTTTAAAGTATGTAAACAATGCTTTCTCCTGAAACGTTGGCTCTTCACCCCAGCCTTCCATTTGTGCCAAGGCATCTAGTGTTATTTTGGGGACAGAGTCCCTTTTAGCCTACTGGTTTGTTTTTAGGCTTTTTGCAACCAGAATGTGTGCTTTCTCCCTTGCTGACAGGTTATTGCATGTTTGCTCGTGACTTCTGTCTTGTTGGGGAAGTGCTTTGAAGCTATCTCATTGCTGTTTGAGCAGGCAAGGAAGGGAAGCTTTCTGCTGCTTCTAGAGACTGGACATCAAAGCAGGAAATCTCTTGCCATGCAGAGTCTTAGTTTGCAGCTTACTGGGGAGTATGGATGCTCTGGAGAAGATGGAATTTCAACACAGAGAAATGTGAGGTCCTGCTCTTGGGATGGGATGACCCTCTGCAATTTAAGCTGAGAATTGATTGGCTAGAAAGTGGCTTTGTAGGAGAGAGCCTGTGGCCCTGCTGGGTGATACATTAAGAATATGTTAGGAGTACATCCTCGCAGCAGTGAAGGCCAACTGTAGATTTTATGTCAGTAAGATCACAACCAGCAAATCAAGGGAGATAATTGTTCCTGTCTGCTTGGCATTTTGAGAATGCATCTGGAGTCCTGTGCCCATTTTGGAGCTCTGTGAACCCCCCCAGAAAAGACACTGAAAGTCTGGAGCTAGTACAGCAGAGGAGTCGGGGGCTGCGCTGTGTGATGGGCAGGGAGAGGGTGAGAGAGAAGCATATAGTGAGATCTCTCCACTCCCTTTCACTGTCTTAATACATGATCATGGAAGAGGCAAATCCAGGATCTTTTCAGAAGGGAAGAAAGAGAAGATGAGACAAACACATTGCAGCAACATTCTGGTTGGATGGGGAGGAGATGTGTGGAATTGTGCATTTCTCAAGGTATTGGTCAGCCTGTGTCATTGGGACCCAGGAAGGCTGTGAAATCACTACCCTCAGATATCCAGAGTTTAATTGGACAAGGCTCTGAGTCAAGTTGATTTCCTTTGAAGTTAGACCTTTTTCAGGCATGGGGTTTTGACATAGGTTTGCTGTGAGTTAATTCTGTGGTTCTGAGAAAGTAAATGTATAGGGTTTTACCATTGCACAGTCTGTCTACTGCAATGATTATCCTGTGTTGTTTTTCTCATTTAGAATTTGGAATAGAACACCTGGGTCATTTGTGATCCTTAAAAGCAGCCTTATGGGGTTGCTTTTATGTTTTTTGGCTTTTTAAGGAGTAAATGTGTTATCGCCAGTGTTTAGTCTGGCTTTTAGATGGAGTTCACTCCATTTAAATGGAGTTCACTGTAGAGTGGTTACACTCTATCTCTCTGTGTGCCATAGCTTGATGTTTCTGATAAAGTATTGCTGTTTGTACTAAATCAGCCCAGCCTTAGTGAGCAATCTTTGCATATCCTTTGTAAAGTACTTGAAAGTCCTTGGATACAAGGAGCTTCTCGAATTCAAATCACACTTACAAAGTTCATCTAAGAAGACTGCAACTAAAAAAGTGCTGTCAGTGAGGAAAGTGCTCTTTGGGGATAAACATACTGAGAAACTTTAGTTGATTTTTGCCTCAAAGCCAAAATTCTCCAGGACTGTAATGGTTTTGACACCAGGAAGGACAAGCAGTTCATGGTGCATGCTAGAAATGCTCTCCTGCAGTTGGTGCTTGAAGAAAAGAGATTACTTCTTTAGCCTGCAGCTCTCAGAGGTACTTTATTCTTTCTCCTTGTAGGCTGGGCTGAGTGGCAATAAATTCTCTCTGTCCAAGACTGTTCCCCTGACTAAAGTGGTCCAGAATGATACATACACAGCTCCACCTGCACCTCCCTCTCCCATGCGGACAAAAGCCTTGACAAACATGTCCCGGACCTTAGTGACAAAGGAGGAGCCTCCAAAAGAACCAGCACCTGTTGAGGTGAGCTTAGGGAAGTGGGAGATGCTTTTTATTGGAAGTCTCTGAGATGTCTGAAACTTGATGTTTATCAGTTATGTGAGCAGCTCATTTCTACCTGCCTTCCACTGTTATTTTTGGGACTCCATCAAGCTTACTCTGATAACTGTAACCCATGTGCCAAGATTTTGAAGCCTGTCTTAAATGTCCTTTTTCTTCAGTGTTTATTGAAAGACTGAGAATTCTCATGTAGCTTATCTCAATCTTTCTGTCTAGCATGGGAACATTCCTACAGGGGGGTGGGAGTTGTTTGGACCATCCATGGTGGTTACTATGTCTATACAGGACATGTCTGTCCTGGACCTCTAGGACAATTTGTAGACAACCTGCCTGGAATTGCTTTGCCAAGCTGCCTGGTATTGGGTACAGGCAGCCCACCAGATGTGTGAACTCAACACATGTTGAGTTCAGCATGCCCTTGAAGGGCTGGATTCATATTTTGGGGTTTGCTGGCTGGTTCCGAGTGCAGCAGAGATAGGTGTTTAAAAGTGTGGGCATGACTGGAGTACTCTGTTTGTATTTGGATTAATTTAGTGTTATATTTGGGAATGAAGGAGAAAAGTTACTTCAGACAGAAATTAGCATGGAAAAGGAGCTCCTTTTGACTATCAAATGAGCTGGGGTAATGTAAGTGTCCCATTATTAGGTGTAGCTCTCTTCTTTGTATGTGTGTACAGCCTTTCCCAGCTGTCCCTACAGTGACCTTTTCTTAAATTCTTTCTATGCTGTGCTGTCTTGCCTTCTGCATTTGTGACCTTTTTTAATGTGATGTATTTGTTTGTGTTTGCAGCTGGCATTCAGTCCTTTGGAAGGCACAAAGATGACCGTAAACAATCTTCATCCTCGAGTCACAGAGGAAGACATTGTTGTGAGTGTCACTTACTGCCAAACTGTGGTTGTATGAAGCTTCCTTCCCTTATCCTACCTCTTTTGATAAATCACTTGATCTGTGGTGAATGCTATGAAGTGGAGTATGATGTGGGTTTTGTTTCCTCGCAAAACCTTGGAGTTTCTGGTTTATTTTTGGTGGTTGTTCTGATTTTTCTTCGCTTATTTTAAAAAGTGTGTGCTTAAGAAGATGAGACAAAATCCCATTTCTCAAGTGAACTGAGGTAGCTGACATCACTTAACCATCCATGCCAAGTAATGCTTGATATTGTCCTTGAATTTATGCCCCATCCAAATTATCCAGGCACTTCCCATGCTCAGCAGGCTGAGAATGAGCCTGGTCTTCATGTGTGACAACCAGTACAGAGTACTGGCCTTCAACTTCTTTGCTTGTGTTGGCTAGCAGTGTGGAGTTTTGGGCAACCTGTATTACTAATGCAGAGTACTCATACACAATAGGCAAGTGGCAAGATTCTGTCACGTGTTTACTAAGCAGGAGGGGTGATGCAATGAGAAAACTCAGCCTTTCTACTCTGTGTCTTTGGTTGAAGTTGTACCTTTGTAATCATGGTCATGACAAACTCTTTGCCTTCAGGAGTTATTCTGTGTGTGTGGCGCTCTGAAGCGAGCCCGGCTGGTGCACCCTGGAGTGGCTGAGGTAGTATTTGTGAAGAAAGAAGATGCTATCACAGCATATAAGAAATACAACAACAGGTGCTTAGATGGTAAGTTTGAGGCCAGAGTAGCATTTAAGATAGATAAATCAACAAAGACTTTTTTACCTCATCAGAGAGTTTAACGGTGTCTCAGGTGCTCAGATGTTGCCAGGAGAGAGGAAATGCCAGAAACTTTGTTGAAGGGCTAGACAGTGTAATATGCTTCTATGTAACTAGCTGAATATATGCATAGTTTATTTAAGTGAAATTAAAAAATATCTTAGATAAAGAATTCTCAAAGCTAGAGTTAAGGTCTTGGTGATTCTGGTGGTCTGCCTTCTAGATTATATTCCTTTGTTTCTAATCCAGTTGTGAGACCTTGATAGTCCTTAAGCAGGCTTTACATGCTTGCAGAATAACTGTTGGCAAGGTAGAAGTAAAACTAATACTTGCAAAATTCCCAAGCCGTAATGAAAGGCAATTTTAATCGGATGTGTAAAACAGGGTCAGCTTCTCCATAAACTATGAACAATGTAATTGTTAATCTGGATTCATCAGCAGTGTTGTTACAGGCTGAAATTAGCTCTTAGTTTTTAGCTGGAAATAGATGCTTTTTCTTACTCCAGATGAGTTGACGCTACAAATGTCAGACACCTGAGAATGTGTGATTCTTTTGTGTGTCTGCTAAGACTTTTGTGCCTATCTGTAGTTTTTAATTAGTGTGAGTCTTCATATTGTACCACGTGTTTAAGTGGCACTCCTCTGCAGTGATCCTGCAACAAAAGATGTTCATTCTCATGTATTCCCAGGCATGAAACTATTACTTAAACTGATGTGTAATATTTCTGGGGTTTTTCCTAACAGCAAATGTGATATAAGGAATTTTTTATTGTGTTTTTGTTTAGGTCAACCAATGAAATGCAATCTTCATATGAATGGGAATGTCATCACCTCAGACCAGCCTATATTGCTGTAAGTGTTCTTTGTGGGGGGGGGAGAAGAACCAAACAAGTTTGCAGAGTTTGTTTTGAGGACAACCTGAGGAGAGGAAACTGGCAAATTGTTATTCCGTGAATATTCTCTTTTTCTTCCCTTCTGTGGTGCTCTGTGTTGAGCTGAGTGCAATATATCTTGACTCCATAGTTTTCCCAGCCCTGAGGTTCAAAGCAAGTCTGAGTCAAAGAAGTTTTTTTTTGTGAGGAAACCATACTTAAAACCATTATTTCTAATACTGAGGAGAGGACAACACAAAAAATGGGGTATGCAGACATAGTATTAAAATTTATTTCATAATGAGAGGTTAAAATCTGCTATTTTTTTTATTCCTCCAGCCGATTGAGTGATACCCCCTCAGTGAAGAAGGAAGGAGAACCACGCCGGTCAAGTGCAAGCACCTCCTCAAATCCCCCAGCCGAGGTGGACCCTGACACTATCTTGAAGGCACTCTTCAAATCCTCGGGGGTCTCTGCCTCTGTGCAGCCCACAGAATTCAAAATTAAACTCTGAGAAGGGGGCACTAGCAGCGGACTGGAAATTTTAAGTTGAGGAATGAGAAAAATGCAGGAGTGCAGATGTTATTTGCATTTGCCTGCCTTGACATTTTTTTTTTGTTTTCTATGATCCCTACCTTACTGTACAGTAGTGTTTCCTCTTGTGTGTGTACTTTTCTGTTTTCATAGTTGGAGTTTTCTTCCACAATTTTTTTTCCAAAAGAGTAACTTCCTCCTTCTGCCAGTAATGTATTACGAGGCATATACCATGTAACTCCCTCCTTTACTCCAAAGCCCCTAGTGGCCATTAAAGTGCACATAGACTTTGAGAGAAGGAGTGGGAATCTCCTTCTCTTTTCTTCTGACTGACTTTTAACTAAAAACTGCATCACCTTGGTTATCAACAGGCAAGAACACCACATTGTTTCTGAAATTGCTGCACGGGGTACAAAGTCAGGTGTGGCTCCATAAAAGAAGCACCATCTTGCATCTTTGACTTGTATGCATTTGATAGCATACTATTTCATTCTGGCTGTTGGACATTTTTCTGCTCAGCAGCTGTGTCATTGAGAAGAAGTGTGAAAAACTGAGCTTCCCATTGTGTATACCAGCCAAAGGAGGCAGCAGGCAGAAAGAACATATGCACAAGTGTGCCCCCCGTTGTGCTACTGGAGGGAGGCTAAAACTCTGGTAATGCAGAGAGATGTGGGGAAGAAAAGAGTCTGGCATTTGTATGATGTATATATTAGCCCTCTAAAGTCAGGATCAGTTGCTCTCATCTTTCTGGACCAAAAAATAAGAACCAGTGTTGTGTTCAGAGCTAGAGGAATCCAAGTGTTTCACTCCCATTAGGCTACTGCAGCCTCCTGCTCATGCAGGGACATGAATTTTTTTTCTGTACCTTCTAGTCTCCTATAAGGAAGGAAGGAACTGGGGTCTTCTACAGATTCTAATGCCTGGGAAGCATTTCTCTTGCACCTGAGAACTCCCTTCCTTGCGAGATGTCACTCGGGCAATGTTTGTCTGCTGTGCTACTTGCATGCATGTGTTTGGGGAATGGTCACTGCACTTCATGGCTTGGAGGAGAGGTTTGGGAAAGGAGAGGAGTTAGCACTCTGTAAGGAATACGAGGGGGGCGTAAGATCCTACGCGGACCAGCAAGAATGAACCTTGGGCCAGTGAGCATCTGTGAGGAAGCCACAGGCCACTAGGTGGCACTTATTGTAAGTCCTACGTTCGACAGCGTTATTGCCATGGGTATTTGGAGTCCCAGTAGCTCCATTCCTTTGTATTTATTCAAATCGTGTTATAAGATAGGAAAGAAAAGAGCCACTTCTGGAATCTTGCTGGCATTTGAGCTTGATTCTTCTAGCTAGGAGACTAACCTAATCCATCCTGTTCAGCTCCACTGAACTTTAATGAACTGTCTGTTTTAGGTCCAGGTTCCATTCCTCAGTCAACGCTGTATTTGTTTTACTTTCTTGTTCTGTACAAACTCTTTGCTCTGTCTAGCTCATGCAATCCATTCCTCTATTTCACTGTATCCATTTTAGCCATGGAAATAACTGAGGAGTTGGCAGGAGTTGTTTTTCTGGAGTACTTAACTTGGTTTGGAAGCCAGTGACACCATTATGGGTAGGGTGCTTTGTGTGAGCAGCAGATGTTTGTAGGGGGGGGGGGACACACTTCAGAAAGCTATTCTCCTTTTTTAGATTGCCCATCAAACACCTGTGTTTTATTAAAAAATGGGGGGGGAGGGGGAGGAAACATTAGGGGTTTGAGAAGATAATGTATTATCTGTTTCTGAATAAACGTTTGTTATACAGAGAGTGGATTCTAAGCCTTTTTAGATGCTATGAACCAGCTGAAGATAGGTGGAGTTGTTCCAACGTTGAATCAAGAGTGCATTGAGAAGAATGTGGAACTTCAAAATTAATGATGTGATGAAGAGCAAGAGGAGTTATACAGATGAGAGCATTGATACTCCCTAGCCTTTTAATCTCTTATCATTGAAATTAGTAGCTGACTCATAGTACTACATGGGAACAATTTGTGTCCCTACCTAGTTCAGATTCTGTTGTTAGAGAGCACAAAAAGAATGGCCCTTGTTATTAACAGCTTAGTAATTTAAAAAATAATTTTATTTTTAAAAAATACAGCTGTGAAATCAGGGTACCTTTTCTAGGTGAAGTAGGGTATTTTTATTATCAGCTAAACAGCTGTGAAAATATAAAGATGTACTGTGAGTGCATATCTTGTATCTTCTGAAAGAATGAGGAGATTCAAGGTTTTTTTATTAGTCATGTCCACTGTAAAAGCCAAATAGCAGGATGCATTTAGTAATTTGCTGTTAAATTGTGCATTCTGTTTAGGTTATATGTGTTAAAATTATGATGACATCAGCATCCTTCCTTGCAAGAACTATTCTACTCTTTTACTTCTGTGACCTATGTCATTAATTTTAATTTTTTTTTAATGGTGAAATCAATGATTATCTAAACTCCATGACTTGTCTTGCAGCAATACCTTGGTGTGCATTGCTCTTCCTGTTCTTAGTCCACTCTCTAAAGTTACTTTTGTCTTCTAATGTTCCATCATGTGGCTTCTTTCCTGGATGACTAAAAGAAGAGTATCCAGGTTATTCTTATTCCTTTCCAACTGGTTCACCTTGCAGCTCTGTGGTTTCTGCTGGCTGTCCTGCAATTGTCATGAGAGTCTTGTTTGCATTCCACTGAGCTCACCTACCACCTTCTAACCTCACATCCACCATCATACAGAATGGTTATCTTCTTGTTCAGTTTTTTCCTTGGCTGTTAAAGAACAGAATATGAAATGATGATGGCTATCACTAATCCAGTATAGCTGGCTGGGATAGGTGGTATATAGTTTTTGTAGTTTTTCCTGTCCTTTTTGTTTTGTTTTGTGTTTTTCGAAAAATATGCTGACTTCTGAAGTGATGTCCTGATTTGCAAGTTTGTCTGTTACACTTCCATGGTTCTAACATGTACCATTGCTTCTGAAAAAGTTAATTAATTTGAGCATTTGTTTGGTGAGTCAGTGCTCCATGTTGACTTCCTCTGACCCTTGGTTTTTACCTTGTACATACATCTTGCTTCAGTATCTTGACTTTTGGAGTGGGTCACCATTGGGCTTCCATTCCAGTTATAAATCCAAGTTCCTCTGTAAAATTCATCTTCTGTTTTTGAGGTTTTTTCTCCTTTTTCTTATTAGCAAAAGCCTTTAAAAATAGCCGTTACAGTTGTCTTTGAATGTTTTTACATATCTTCAGTATTTATTTCTTGTCAACACTGAAGCATCAGGCGGCAGCGCCCGGGGAGGCACTGAGGACCCCGCCGCCGCCATTACCAGCGCTGCGCAGCCGCCAAAAACTACAACTCCCAGCAGCCCCCGCCCCCCGCTGCTTCCCGCGGAGCTAAGATGGCGCCGGCCAAAGGGCGTGTGGTCGGCGTGGCGCCGGCCGGCTACACGGGTGAGGAAAAAGGGGACACGGGGTGGCAGTGGGGAAGGATCCAGGAACGTGTCTGCGGCCTCTATAACCGGTTCTTCGCCCGCAGCTCTGGCCGTGAAGTTTGGGGAGCGGCAGCGCTCGCCCCATTGGCTGTTAGTGAAGGAGCACCAGGTGCGGGACGGGGCCGACACCGCTCACCCGCCGGGTCGCACACTCTTCGTCCTCAACGTGCCCCCGTACTGCAACGCGGTGAGTGGGGCTGGGGTGACCCACGGGAGAGGGTTGGGGCCGTGGGCGAAGGAGCCAGGCGTGTGGTGAGTGTGGGCGGAGGGGCTGGGGTCGTCCCGGCGAACCTGTGCGGTCCGTGGGCGAGAGGATGGGGAGAGGACTTATCCTTGCTTTCCTGAACCTGTAGAAACGTTACTTCTTATTCTTCGCCTCAAGGACTCGCTGTCGAGGCTCTTCTCCCGCTGCGGGCGCGTCCAGTCTGTGGATGTCTGTGAGAAGCCGGTGCCAGGGGAGAAAAAAGAAAAACTCGAGTCCAAATTCTTCACCTGCAAACCTGTAACGGTAAAGCTCGGGCAGGGGGAATACTGGTGCTGTAGTGGTCACGAAAGATCGCAAGCACTGAATGGTACCGTTCAGAGCATGGCACCGTGGTTTAGTGGTGGACTTGGCAGTGTTAGGTTTATATTTGGACTTGGTGATCGTAAAGGTATCTTCCAGACAAAATGATTCTATGATTCTGTATGGGGACTTGGGGATTTCTGTGTGGGGATTCTATATTTGGGGGTTTGGGCAACATTTTTAACATTTAACATTTTAAATGTTTTTTTACATTTTTTAATTTTCAGGTTTGGGTTTGGTTTGGGATTTTTTTGTATCCCTCTGCAGTGTGTCATTTAATTTTTACATAATTATTCTTTTTTTATTTGTAGTGCAGTGTGTTTGCTGTGTCACCAACTTTCCTGGTGTATCTGACTAAACAGAGTGTTATTTTCTTTTAGGGTTTTCAAGTAGCATATGTGGTGTTCAGGAAACCAGCTGGTGTCCAGGCAGCCAAGGCCCTGTCACGAGAGGGCCCCTTGCTGATCTCAACAGAGAGTAACCCTGTGAAAACTGGCATTAGCAGTAAGTCAGCTCTGGTGTATCATTATCCTGCTTTTATTATTCACAAAGTAGCAGTCTTGTATTGGATATTTTAGTCTGGTCTAGTGACCCCTATGGGAAAGTGTGGGGTCACTTGGTACAACAGAAGGGCAGTTTTTCCCAACATCTTGTATCACTTAGGTTCAGAGAAACCAGCTGTGTTTTGCCCTCAAAATTGAATCCAAACTTAGTAACAGGCACCAGGTGTCTGTCAAGATGCCAGCACTTCAGGTGTGATCCCTTGACAGGAACACAGCCCTGAATATTGAACTTCTTGAGTTCAAGGCTCCCCCACTCCTGCTTGGAAAAGTTGCAAGCTCTTCCCATTACTTACTGTCTGTGGCCTGAGCTGTCAGCTGGTTGAGCTGTGGCAGTGGGGAGGCTGAACAGGAATGGGAACTGAGTGTGTCCATCATCCCCACAGCAGTTCTCTCTAAAGCTGCCCAAAAGCCCTGCTAGGGCTTGCTCTTAATAGGCTGCTGCTGACCTCTGCCTCTCTCTCTCTCAGAGTGGATCTCCAGCTATGCAGCCTCAGTCGTGGATCGGGAAGAGCTGAAGGCTGAGGTGGATGCCTACATGCAAAACTATGACAAAAAGATGGCAGAGGTGAGGCCAGGCTGGGAAGGAAACCCAGCTAAGCAGTTTTCTTTGGTGAGGGAATAGGAAGAGGGAGTATCCTGGTGCCCAGACCTTGGTGGAAGAAGGGCAGAGGGAAACACTGCCTGACAAGGTTGTTTTACTCCCAGTTGGTGGTGGGCGGTCACAACCTGGTTTGGTCCACAACACCTGGCCCTTCCACCCAGGGCATACAAAAGGTAAAGACCTAATTGTGGGGTAAGAACCCTACAAATAAATGGGGGTCCTGGCTGGCATGCAGTGTTGTGACTTAGAATTCAGTGCCTGTGCCTTTTCCTTCAGATCTAGTGCAGAAGCAGAAGTTGTTATGTTGCATGTGTGTAAAGGGGCACTTGTGAGGGAGCCATGTGTTGGGTGGGCTGTCAGACTGATCCTGCTTTCCTGACAGGAAGAAGCCAAAGCAGCCAAGGAGGAGGGTGTTCCAGATGAGGAGGGTTGGGTGAAGGTAACGCGGAAGGGCCGGAAGCCCGGCCTGCCCCGGACAGAGGCTGCCAACCTGCGGGTGCTGGAGAGGGAGAAGCAGAAAAGAGCCCGCAAAGAGCTGCTCAACTTCTATGCCTGGCAGCATCGTGAGACCAAGAGGGAGCGTGAGTGTTTGAGTCTCTTCCTACTCCTGCCCATCTCTTTCGCCTCTCACACCATGGCCCAACGAGTGGCCTTTTTCCTTCAGTACATCCAGCTGCAGGTGTTCAGTTGATGCAAAAGGCCTTGCCAGCTCTTGAAGGCCTCTTGCCACCACCTCTCTTGGCAACAGCTGCTGGAATATTTTCTGGGAGAGCACGCAGGTCGTGACTTTGCAATATATGTGTCTTCAGTCTGTGCCAGTGTTAGCACCTGAAAAGGAAAACCAGTTTCCTCCCCAAGAGGGAGCTGCAGCACTGCCAGAGAGAAACGTCCAGAGCCCCAGCTTGGCGCTCAGCCCAGGCACAAAAGGACCTGCTCTGGGAAGGGTGTGTTGTGGCTGTCAGGACTGTGTGGGGAGGTTAAGCTCCCCAGGAGAGGGAGACCTGCTGCTGTCTGGTGACCTGCCCTCTTTCTGCCTGTTTCAGACATTGCCCAGTTGAGGAAGAAATTTGAGGAGGACAAGCAGAGAATTGCCTTGATGCGAGCCCAGCGCAAGTTTCGGCCATACTAGGATGTGCTGAGCATTGTTTCCTTCAGTGCCTGTTCTGGAGAAGGTGGGAGAAGATGCTTATGGACTCCATTTGCCCAAAGGGCTTCAACGGATTGAGGCAGCTGCCCTTGGGTCTGAAATGGGCGATCACAGCAGCTGCTGCTGGAGGGGGTTTCCATCACTCTCACTGGTATTGCCTGCTCTGCCAGCCGTTGTTCAGCCCCTGTGGCACCTCATACCAGGTTGCTCAGGTCAAGGGGCTGAGGCACTTCCTGTGGCAGCCTGTATCTCCGTGCCACCCAAGGCCCTTCTGAAGCTTGGTGTGAGTGGGGATTGACCTAGCACAGCCTAGCAGAGGGGCAGGGAACCCCTGAGGAACTGTAAATAAACTGCTGCTATATTCTTAATATGTGAGAGTGCCTGTCTCCCTTGGTTTACTGCCTCCTTTGCACTTTACATGGGGGCAAGTAAGAAGGGAAGTGACCTAGGGAAAAGTCCAACTGAGAATTTCCCAGATCTGCTGTCACAAGCAGAGATCAGTGGTTTGGAAGAGAGTCCTATCCCTTGCCTTGGTGTTTGCCTCCCAGGCAGCTTTACCTTGTGCCCAGTTCCAGCTGTGCATAGACCTCTACAGCCATATCTAGCCTGGGCTTGGGAACCTCTGCTGTTCAGCACTGTCACTAGAGCAAGGTGAGGTGGCTGAGCCTGGTTTTGGAGGGAGGAACCAGATTCTGCAAGGACTGTTTCCACTTAACCTGTCACCACCACATAAGGAGGGCAGTGATGGGCACATCCAGCTGCAGGGCAATGTGTTTTTACTGCCCACATAACATTTTTGCAGCTTTAATTGTATACCCCAGTGTACTTTGTGATCCCACTCCCATGCTTCCTCATATTTTACTGCCTGCAGCTTCCAGAGAGACGTGACCATGAAATTAAGGTGAAAATGCTGTTATGTTCCCCAGAGACAAGTAAAAATTAATTTAGCCTCCCTTGGAAAACCCACTACAGATAGTTTTGATTGCATGTGGAGACTGCCAGGTCTGCTTGCTTGAGTTGGCTTTTTTTGCATCAATTTCACTAGGAGGGAGAGGGATCCTTAACACACCCTGATCTAAAGCAGACCACATGGGAACATTGCTGCCTCCTAAGATTGGTGGTTTAGCTGCTTGGGTAGGCATCCCAAGAGAAAGGAGATTCTACTATAGAGTGAAAAAGACAGAGCTAACACTGGAAGATTAATCTTTATTTAGAAGGACAGACATCACCTCTGCCAACTTTTCCATTATTAGTAGTTCTTTTAGCTGTTTTAGCTAGAGGATTAGTGACTTATTCCCTTGTTCATTAAAATGGCTGCCTGTGTCCAGGTGAGATCTTATTTTTAAAAAAGCTCTCACAGTAAAACAGACGATGAGGCCCTCTGATCTCAAGTATCCATGGAAGTAAGCAGAGAAGCAGAACACTTCCCTGTTTTTTCAGTAGGTCTGATCCTGGGAAGAGACTGGTCACACCATCCTCAGGGAGGAGGTGAGATGAGCTCCATACATATTGCAACGCTGGCTCTGCTGTAGAGGCTGCCTCTGCCTGTTCCTGCTCCATTTGTGGGTGCAAGTCAGGAGCAAGCAAGGGGAAGGCCACTCTGGGCCTCTGTCCCTGTACTCACAGAGCTAGAAGTGGAGGAGGGTTTGCTTTTCCCATCAACAGCTGAGATATTTTGCTCAGCTCTCCTCCATGGAAGCCTCAGGAGATCTGCTTCCATTCCACAGTGAGCTAAGCTTAGGAAAGAGTATCATGACACTAATTTTGGATGTGAGGTAGGAATGGTGACAATTCCTCCATAGCCGCCTTTTTAGCTTCCTGTTCTGGACTGCTGCAGCAGCGAGGGCTTCCTAGAGCCTGGCTCTGGTGTTGTGTGCTCTCAGGAAGTTGCTGATGATCCCAGACACCACCTCAGGCTCGTTCAGGTGCACGAAATGGCTCCCAGGCACCTCTACTAGCTGGATGTGCTGGAGGGACAAGAAGATACAGATCAGGAAAGAGTTGCCTCAGGCAAGCTGTGCTTGCTGTGTGGCACTTGGGGGGTTGGGATGGAGGAGGGAGGTAGTGAAAAGGCAGGAGAGGGATGAGAGGACTAGGGAAGAGCTTTGTCCAGAGGGCAGTACTGACTTGGGATTTTGGCAGCAGGAGCAAATTTGGCTTCTCTCCCCCCAGCACCAGGAGAGCTACGCCATTCAGGACAAATAATCTACCAGGGGGTGTCCACCAAATCTGGGAGCTGCTTACTAGCTGCTGCTCCCATGCTAGTGGAGCAGAGATGCAAGGATGGAGTTTGCTCTCACCTCTTTGAGGGTAGATTCAAATGCCTCCCGCAAGGCCTTCACAAAGTGATTTCTGTTGTCTAGCTTGTGTGGCACCAAGAGTCCATCCTGTGCTCTGGAAAGCAACAGCAAGGCTCAGTACAGCACATAGTGGCCTCCGTTTGTCTTTCCTGCTGTCCTGGGCAGCAGGCAGGCTGATTGTGAGCAGCAGAGTTACAGGTAGTCGTGGTACAGGTAGTTACGTGGCAGTCAGATGAGCACTGTAGGGTTTAGCTGAGCAGTTATTTTCTATCATGCTCTGTTTAAAACCTTGGGTGATTGCCTAGTAGTATCAGGGTAGGGACTGTTTAAGTACTGTGTGTGTTGTCCTCCCCAGGGCTGGCTCCTCAACTGGTCTGAGTACATTGTTCTCTGCCCCCACCCTCTTTTTAACTTTTTCCTTCCAGCCAGCTTCTACATCTCTGTCCCTTTACCTTCTCTATGCTGCTGTTTGAAACAAGGTTTGCTCTTGTTGGAAAATGAGGTACCTGAACAGTCCTGGAGAAACCAGCCTTACACCTCCTGCAGAGCAAAGATTGCTGTCTCCTATTGCTGCAATGATGGGACAAAGTGACATCCCAGGCTCAAAGGTGTGTACTCGGTATGGCCTAGAGAGCTTGTCCCCACTGTGACTTTGCAGTTCTGGACAAACAGGAAAATCCTTAAGCTCTTCATGATTTCAACAGACCAGGGAAGCCAAAACTAGGCCTCAATTTCTAGCACTTCCTTTCATTTCCTAGAGTTTTCTAACAGCACCACACAGGCCTTGGTAGCAACAGCCCTGCACATCTTGCCCTTCAAGGAGATGTTGAACAAGTGGAGGACTGACAGAACCAGCTACTCACCCAGACAGCTCAGCATCCTGTGGGGCTGTGCACAAGTCACTGGCTGCCTCCCTACAGCTTCTCCCTGCCCTGGGGGCACCACAGGGGAGAGCCTGCAACAGCTGGATCAGGCCAGGGGCTCCAGGACCAGCTGGAGAAGGTGAACATGGCCATGGCTTCACCTGTTTGCCCAGGTAAGAGGTTTTGGGGTCTGGAAAAGGGGCAGCTGGGTTGCTGTGACAGGAGGAAGTTAGGCCAGGAGGGAAGTGAGCAGAGTGCTGAGGAAGGTGGTGTGTTTGCCAGGGTGGCCCCTTGCTTTAGGGCAAAGGGTGGGGAGTATTGGAATGGGTGTGTGAGGGCAGGAGCATGGGGACAGGGAAAGAGTGGCATTCCTCTGTCAGCCTTGCACCAGGGAGGCCCAGCCTGAAAGCACAACACCAGGCCAGAAGGATGGTGTTTCAGTTGCTCTCTGCCTGTTCCAAGAGCCTGCCCAGCCCAGGGAAGTGGTGGGGAACTGGGAAATGCTTCTCACATGTGAGGCTGTACTGTTGTGTCAACTGGATCAAAGGTCTGGGTGTCAACTGCAGAGGAGGGGGTAGCAGAGGACTCCTTTCTAACCATCCCTCCAACCAGGACTGCCAGAAGGCAACAAAGGTTGGTTTGGCTTGTGCCTCACTCACACAATGATGAGAACACGGTCCTGGATCTTCTGCAGGAGCTTCACACACTGCTCCACCGTGAAGGACTCTCGACTCTGCTGCAGGTGCAAAGACAGGGAGAGCAGCAAAGGTCAGGGAGAGCAGCTGGGGGCCAAGGAATGTCCCTAACCCTTCCTGCATCAGCAGCTCTGAAAGCAGAAGTGGCTGCAACCCCGAAGCTGCCGTGCTGGGACATGACAGACAGCCAGGATGCGCACAAGAGTAGCTGGCTCTGCAAAGGCATCTTCTGTCCAGCTGTGTTGCAGAACTGCCAACAACACTGCCTGCTGGGATACAGCACATATGGGAATGATCTCAGAGCAGAGAAAAGCTTTAAAAATCCTTATACTAAAAAGGAGACAGTACACTACTCTGGCTTTCATAGCCTGGCAGTAGCACAGGTAGATGAGGCCCTGCTTGCTCTAAAGTGGCACAAAACTATCAAAATATCAAACGTAAGGACCATGCTCCACTCTCACTCCCCTTCTTGGATGGGTGACTTGACAAAGAAGCTGACCAAAAGCATCCATCCATTCATCTGCTGCCTGAAGAGTTGTAACAGCAGGAAAATGTGGCCAGGAGGCCCCCGCGGCAGAGGAACTGCTAAAAAATTCAGTAACATTTTCCAGTGACTCTGTCAGCTGAGTCAGTTAATGATCAAGTGCAAGCTCTTTTTTAACAGCAGCATTTGGAAGAGATGTGGGAATTCGGGAAGCAGAAAGTAAACGTCTGGGTGGAGGCAGGGCCTGGGCTCACTGAGGGGGCCTCTACAATCTCTGAGTTTTCTGTCAGCTCAGGGCTCAGGAGCAGCAGGGGGCACGTCAGAAGAGCAAAGCTCACCGTGCGGACTCTCATGTCTCTGTTATACACCAGCCCTGGAATGAAAAAAAAAAAAAGGAAGTGTTCACATCTCACAGGAGTAGCTCTACGTCTCCTGACCTTTGGGGTCTGCCCAAAAACTTTTTGAGATGGAAGGAATAGGATTCATTCAGAGTTCTCCTTTTGGTTTTTGTTTTTGTTTTTTGGTTGGGGTTTTTTTGTTGTTTTTGTTTGTTTGTTTGTTTGTTTGTTTTTTGGGTTTTTTTTTTTTGTTTGTTTTTTTTTTTTTTTAAATTTCTCTTCTTTAGCCATTCCTGGACTTGAGTACCAACCCCAGCTGCTGGGAATGAGGAGCTCTGCTTCCAGACTTAATTGATCCCATTCAGGCTGTGTAAACTTGTAGCTAGGGCACCCTGTACCCTGCAGAGGACAATGGCTCTTGGCACCGCTCCCTTCCCACACGCAGCTTTGGCCCAGCACTGCGATGAGCTCTGCATCCGTGCAGCCCCTTACCAGCGGGTGTCTCAGTTGCTCCTCGCTGCAGCAGGATTGCCCCACCCTCTGCTGTCAGATGTCTGTTTGCTTCTAAGAGCCTGGGGGAGACATGGCAGAGAGATTGCGCTGCTGGAAAGAGGAGGAGGTGAAGCAAAAATGGCATGACAAGGTGACAACGGGCTCTCGGGCTGCTTCAGGAAAGAGCAGGGAGAAGCAGCAGCTTCGGGCGACTGAAGCAAAAGGCCTTGCCGAGATTCCAGAGGAGGACTTGCAAGGGGAAGTGCAGGGACAGTGTCCCTTTCTCCTTCATGCAGCTGCAACTCTGTCCAAGGTGAGAGCAGGCAGCAAATGAAAAGGACAGTTTGGAACCCACCTCTGCAATGCTGCTTCAGGGCTTCGTGCTTTGGGAGTTTGCTGCTTTGCCTCTAGGCTCAGTAATCTGTCAATCACCATCCGTTTTGATTTCAGCCACGCCTCAGTGTCCTGAAACAAAGAGGGATTGGGAGCGGGCGGAACCAGCTCCCTCTTGGATCGTTTTACCCCTTATCAGAAGGTAGAAAAGGGCATTTCACTCTTGAGCATCCCTCAGAAGTGGTTCCATTTTGGACATAATATTAAAAACTCAACTGTCCAAAAGAACAAGGGAAATCTGACATAAATCTGAAAAAATCTGGCAAAAAATATCACTCTGGCCTTGGGCTTCTGTCCCACTGCTGCCAACCAAAGCCCCAGCATCTAGTAGTGATGATGGCAGGTTAGGAATGTAGCTTTACATCCTGCTAGGAACAGAAAAAGAAATCCTCCAGTCTTGCACCCAGGTCACCCAACTAGCTGCTGGCAAAAAGAAAACCTTGGCTGGCAGTTACTTGGACAGAGTTTCCAGTTCTTTTTGTATAAGGGCATGGCACAGAAAAGTTAATTTTGGTGCTGAGGGACTGCAGGATGTGGAGCACTACCAAGTGTCCCCCAAGGGTCACCCTAAGCAGGGACCTCAGTCAACACAACAAGGAGCAGATCTGTGCCTGCCAGAAGGAAAAGCAGTCAAAAAGAGCTGTACAAATGATGGGAAAATGAACCTATTTTTTATTTTAAAAAGGGACGTGAATGACACGTGAAGTCTAACCTCTGGAGCCAGCAGAAAGCCAAGGTTTTCCAGCAGGATCAGCTTGTCCACCATCTCAGGATAAAGGAAACTGAACTAAGGAGAGATGAAACAATATGAGGGAAAGAGAAAAGCTGACAGTTAAGTGATGTCTTCATAGTGCTACACTGGAGAGGAGGTCAGGGAAGGGCCTCTTCTCCTCTCAGATCCATGTCCCTTTATTTCTATCCCATTTGCTTTCTCAGCTGCAGAAATCACAAACCCCATAAAGAAAGGATGCTCTACTCACCATTCCTGCCACAGATCCACCTGCAAAGGAAAGAAGGGTGCTCAGTTATGTACAGGACACCCCTCAGTAACAGAAACCTCCCCTTCCCCACCTCAGGAGCTGCCTTAGAAGCCATAATGTGTGGTGTACCAAGGGACAAAATCCCAGGTACAGAGTAAAGCTTTCCTAGCAGGCAGGATGCAGGCAGAGAGCAGGGCTATTGGCCAGCTGGATTCCTGGTCCTGTGCCATCCCCATCTCCTTATCAGGCAGCAAAGATCAGAGAGGAGTTACCAGTTAAAACAGAATGGTGCACAGCTACTGTGAGCTGTGGCCAGAGCAGCCCTGAGGAACAAAACCCTATTATGTCCCAAGCACAAAGGAGTAGAGCCTGGAGTCTGGTTCCCTTCAGCAAGCTCCATGACCCACCAAGAAGGGCCATGCTGTCCCCAGACTTTGTGGCTTCGTGGGGATGAGGCAGGAAGCACTGCTATGAATCCTCCTGCTGTAGACCACCCCTCTTTGCCAATCATTCTTCCTTTCTGAAGCTGGGGAAAAAAGCCACACTATTGGTACTATAGGGTCTTGAAAGCAGAGGCATTTCAAACCAGGGCACAGATGTTTGAATCACTCAAGCTGGAACCTGGTACTTGACACAGTATCATAAATATTCCAACCCAGCTCCTAGCAGCATCTCTTGTAAGTTAATTATCTACTCCTGTTTCCATGAATCTCACTGCTTACAAGGACAAGAGCACTTACCCATACTGTGACCCATCAGGGTGAACCGTCTCCACTGCAAGGCTAAGTGGCAACAGACAAAAACAGACAGTGCTGCATTAGAAACCAGAGCAGCAGCATCTTGGTGCTTCTCTGTCAAGACAGGCCCCTTCTCCCGGGAGGGCTTTTGCACTGCTTAATTTGTTTGCTAATCCAGAAATGAGGTAGCTAAGTAGGCCAGTTTTAAAGAAGAAGAGGAGCATCTACCACCTCATTTCCTTGGTAGTTAAGTCACGCAGTTCTCAAGCTCTCCTACATATGGCAAACAAACTACAGCAAATTCCCTTTCACTGCCAGACATGAGACTGGCAAGAAGCAAAGGAGCCTGTTCAGAAAGATTTTGCTGGAAGAGAGACCTTCACAGATTACCCTGCTGTGGGCATTCTGCAAGAGCCGTGAGGACACAGAGCCAGGTCCACTGCCTTAAGGACAGTATGATTATTCCATGTGAAAGCCCTCTGCACCATTTAATACATCAGGCTCCTCAGTCCACTTTTAAGGCACCCTGAGAGGCTTATGAGAAAATACTACTTTGTCAGTGCTGCCCATCTGAAATATACCTCACTGAAAAATGTGGTTTTCCCCTGGCATGTCAACAGTACTTCTAGAGACTCTCTGTATACTAAGTGAGGGATGCAAAGCTGCACATGCCACATGCCATCAGCATGCAGATGGGCAGTTAGATCACGAGTTATTAGGAGCCCAAGACACCTTGGCTTTCAAATTTCTTTCTGTGACACTAAAGCAAGCAGCAATCTGCTGTCAGGCAGAACCAGCCGAGACTCAAACGTGCATCTGACACTGGTTAGAAGCCACTGGCTGCTTGCAGGTCATTTTAGCAAAACTATTGAGTTTTGCTCACTACTGCTTCCTACTTACTCCACTACTCCACTTCTCCACTACTGCTTTCTAGTACAGAAACACTTGCCCAAGGGCTTACTTTTTCTCCCTCACAAAACCGTGAGAAAGAGGGATACTTACTCGGTCTGTAGACATGAAGCTCCAGCAACTATCAGGTTGGGAAGAAGCAGAGGGAACTGACCCCCTCTCTCCTGGCAATAAATGCTGCCTTTTTGTCCCAAGAAGCAGAAGCAATATAACACCCCCTGCAGAAACATGTCCTGAAGGATCCCTTCCAATACCCACCTGCTGCCACCCGGCGTACATCGCTCACATAATCCAGAAAATGGTAGGGGGAGCCTGCAGGTCGGTGAGATGACAAACCATGGCCAGAAAAATCCATTGCCACATAATAGCAATCTGAAAAGGAAAGATTATCAGATGTACAGCCCTGCAACACAACAAGAACCATCCTGATGAGCCACACTTACCTCTGGGGAGCAGTGGAATGAGCTTGTCAAAGGTGTTGGCGTTGTCCAGCCAGCCGTGCAAGCACAGCACGGGGTGTCCCCCTGAGGGTCCCCAGGCCTTGGCTGCCACATGGCCCCAGGGCACAGGGAACTTCAACTCTGAGAACATGCCAAAAATAGAGTTCTCACAGGTGATGTCCCTGGAGAGCCTTGTGCTCAAGAGTAGGTCCCAGGGATCTTGTTAAGGGCCTAGAGCTCTGAAAAGAGTAATACAGGTCTTTAGTAACCCACCAGCCTCCTGTGGCCTTAATTAGCAGCTTGCTGATTGATAGCTCCCCATTCAACATCCCAAGCTGCTGTTCCTGCCTGCCTGTTTGGGGAATCCTCCTCCCAGCACGTACTAGCGATGCTCCTAGGAAGAAACAAGCTTCCCTAAGCAGGAGGAAAAAGGCTCCTATTTGTGTCTCCACAGCAGCTGCAGCCCATCCAGAAGGCACAGGAGATCTGGCAAGAGGGAACTATGCAGAATTCCCCCAGCTAGCTACAGCCACCCAGGCACCTGTCCTGGACCAAAAAGACAATTTTGGGAATAAGAATGCTGCCTCAAGTACTAGACTGTTAACACTTTCTCCTCTTTTACTGTGAGTGCTTCTCCTCTTCCAGTTGGCACCTTTGGAGAGAGCAGCTGGCTACTACCACACAACAGGTCACTGATGCCACCCTCCCATGTGCCCCTCAGGACCAGGGACCCTGCATAGGATGAGAATCAACAACTTGCCAGGCACAACTCGAACCTCCCTCATCACTGCTGATCTGCCTGGCAATCACAGAGCTACATCTGACCCCTTCTCAGCCCCAGGCTCCTGAGTGAACCCCCCCCAGTACTATCCAGCCTCTGGGGATCTTCCAGGAGTGGTCTGAATAGATCTTCTTTTACCCTCAAGCCCTTCTGACCCCCAGGCCTCTCACAGGCTGCCTGACCATCCTCATGTCTCTCACGCCATATCCCTTTCCCAGTGGTTTGTCTCAACTCTCTGCTCCCATAAATAGCCCCGAGACCCCAAGCAGTTAAATCACTCTGCAGCAACTCCCTCCTGAACCTCTGGAAGACGAGGGCAGATAGGGTGGGCTGAGAGGGGAGGCTGCTGTTGGAGGCCCCGAGAGCCATGGTCCCCATCAGCCACACCTGGGGCTTCCCTTACATCTCCTCCCTTCTGCCCCTGAGCTCGTTGAAGCTCAGCCCAGGGCAGACCCACCAGGGCTGTCCCCCCGCAGCACTGCCCTGCCCCAGGCCCTCACTCCCTGCTGATCTCGGGGCTGTGTCTGACCCCGCCTGCCCTCGCCGGGCCTGATCCTGACAGCCCTGAGCTGACTTCCTGGTGTGACCTGGGCTGAGGACCTGGGCTTTTGGCAGAGCCTTTTTGTCCTCCTCCCCGGACCTGCCCTGCCTGGGCTCAGCGGGGTGTCGGACCTGCGTTTCCCCCCGGTATTTGGTGGGGGCTTCCCCGGACGGACAGAAAGAGCTACTACACCCGGGCCTTCACCTCAGGGCGCCCTGAGGAAGGTGCTCCCGGCCCCGAGAAGAGCTACCCGGGGACTGATCTCCGTCCAGCGCCGAGAGTCACCCCCGGAGCGCAGCGGCTGCTGGCGGCCGCCCTGACCCCGCTCCCCGCGCCGCCCGCACGCTGAGCCCCGGCGCCCTCCTACCCCTCTGTCGGGACGGGACCGGAGAGCAAGGCCGCGGCGGCAGAACGCAGCTCGGCGGCGGGGCGGTCCGGCCCGGCTGCACCGCCCTGCTCCCCGCCTACCCGAGGCTCCCCGGACCTCCGCCTCCGGGTGCTCTGCCGGCCCGGGGCCGCCCCGGTCCACCGTGGGGGTGGCGGCGGGGAAGGGGGGGGGACGTGTACCGCCATCTTGGTCTTTCCTCATCTCCTCACTGCTCGGGGGTCCCGGCTGGGAAATAATGGGGTGGTGGGCGGGTGGGGGAACAACTGCGTGGCTTTCTCCAGCATTTCCCAGTTCCCCACCACTCCCCTGCCCCTTGATTATACAGGAAGGGGCTCTTGGCAAATACTCCACCTTCCACAGCTTCTACCAGCTCTCCTACTGGCCTCGCTCATACCTCAGTTGTAGCGACCCAGCCTCTCTCTTCTCCTGACAACCTCCAAAACCTCTTGTTAGAGCGAACAGGTGAAAATATATCAGCCTCCGCCTCCTCCAGCTGGTCCTGGAGCCCCTGGCCTCCTGCAAGCTCTGCCCTTGGCCAGGGAGAGGCAGCCAATGCCTTGCACGGAGCTTGCGTTGGGTTGGGACTCTGTACCAGAGTGATGGGGCAGTGATGATGGTCCCAAAGCTGTGATCAACCCACTGGGCATGATAGAGACCTGTGAGGAGTTGCAGTCACGGAGGTACAGTTTGATCTGAAGACACATTACTGCTAATGGAAACCGCCTCTACTGCAGCGCCGCAGTGTGAGATGTTTTAACTGTGACCCAGGAGCATCGCAGCAACATCAAACAGGCTCAGTGCTTGACACCGGTGCTGAACTTCTGTCTCTCTGATGGAGAAACTCTTCTGAACTCCTAACGTTTGCTGGAATCACGTTGCCCCAGGGGTAAGAGTCACTCTCCCATACTGTGACCCATCACAGTGAACTGACTACTACGGGGCCAAGCTGTAGCAGACACTACAGCAGTCAGCACTGCCTTAGCCACTCTACTCCAGCAAAAACAAGACCCCGTCTTAGCCAGAGAGGTTTCTACTGAGTTTTCCTCACTACTTGCCCAGAAAAGGGGTGGTTTCACAGACCAGACTTTGAGGAAGTGAATACCTGAGCATGGCTGGGACTACAGCTTGCTAGTGCCCTACATTCCCTCCAGCAGGCAGAGTCTACAAGTCCTAAAACAGACCACAACCATTCCCCTTCAGTCAAGGACTCAGCAGTCAAATGAAGCAAAGTCAAACTGCACTGTGAGCAGTGGGATGCCTTGCTGGAACAGTTGGAGAGGGCAGAATGAATGTCTATTCTTAGGGAGTCATTTCTATATTGGTAATTGAAAACTCTCTGCTCAGTTCGGCACATCAGTCTCCTAAATTACACAATATATTTTCAGAACAGCCTGCAAAGCTTGAAAGAAACCATAGTAGGAGCCTACAGTCTTGTTTCTCCCATCTAGCTGAAACTCATCCTGGCAAAATAGGCTCTGCACCACAGCAGTTGAAAGGTAACCTTGGGGACCCATCACAGAGAAGAAATAAGAGAGCTATGCAGCTCACAACCTCTCCTCCAGGTGAGCCATTAGAAAGGAAATCAGAACATGAATTCTTATAGGTTTGAAAAGTCCAGTGCATTGCTTTTTCTTAGGCTTTCATGGAGGAGAAGCAGGAAAGCATACCACAAGTGCTGGGGAACCATGCAGAGGGAAAGAGGCCACAGTACCACAGCAGCTTATTTCCCACAACTGTCAGAGGTGAGTGTCTGATTACAAAAGGTGAAAAGCAAGAGACAGCGCTTTTTTTGGTAGAACAGGTTTGAAAAATGCACTCAGTAATCATTCATTGCTGCTGTTACCCAGGGCAGGGTCTTCCTGTGAATTGCTGGGATTTCTTCATGACAAGCCACTAGAAAGCACTATAATTGCTAGGCAGTGGCTGCTGGCTTAAACCAGGACAGGCAGTAACTTCTGCTCCATCAGCAGGCACCTCATGGTAATGAAAAAATTCCTCACAGAAGTCATCAGCAATAAGTGATGTAGGATAGAGCTCCAAGTGGAAAAGGTTGCCCTGGGATGCAGCCCTTGACCCTCCCTCAGCAGCAGAACTGGCATCCTTCTAGCCAAAGCCAGACTGTGGAGGTCTTTTCCAGGTCTCCCATGTCTTCTCTAGCAATGCTACTTACTTGTCTGAAAGAGCAGCCCAGCATCTTACCAAGACTGCATGTCTCCCCCCAAACCAGCTGGGAAACCACCCCCCAGGAAGAGGGCCCTCTTATGGATGCATGGCAAAATTTGGATGGCTCACAAAATTAATTTTGCTTTATCTACTTCTAAGAAGTGCTGCATGCTACTGCAATGGAATTGATGCCTGCAGAGGAGCAAATTAGACTCTGCCTGGCAAGGTGCTGGGTTGTTGGCTGAGCTGGTGCTAAGAAAGGTTGGTTTTGCTTAAGAACTGTTTGAGATATTCCATGTGTTTAACAAAGGAGGAGGTGATTTTCGAGGATGAACACTGGGACATGCAAAGCTGTTATGCTCTGCTGACTTTGAACAGCATTGATCAGTTTTTGCTAGCTGCAGATTTGGTGAGGAAACTTTAAGTACAGCAGACTGATTGCTACCAAGGGATGAATTCCCCATAGCTGGTTGGATTCAAGCGCTGAAGTACTGACATATTGCTCTGTTTATGGTGAGTTATTAGTAATATCTCTGTACCCCAAACTCTCTTGTGCAGTTATACAAGCAAAAAAACCCAAAACATGCTATTGCTGGCTTAACTGATTTCTTACAGAGGTTATATAGAGGGTGTACCTCTATATAAAGCCCCACATTGTGAGCATAAAAAAAAAAAATGAACACAGGGCAAAATGTACCATGTAACCAGCCCCAGCATGCTGGTTCTCAGGCTTTGGGTTTGCAGGCAGAAGGCAAGTCTGGGGTGCTCTTAGGGCCTGCAGAATGGTTCCTGCTCTGCGACAGGGACCAGCTTCTTCCCTGATCCAGCAGCCCAGAGCAGAGGAAGGATCCCTGAGAGGAGAGAGGGAAAATCTGGTGAATGCAGAGCTGTTAGTGTTGGATATGGGCACAGCTTTTAGTAGCCCACTGTGGGGCCAGTGGGAGCAGCAAGGCACTTAGTGACCACAGGGAAGCCCCCACCTCTCCAATTCATAGCTCCAATGGGTCTTCTGCTCTTTGTCATGCTGACTGCTTTGTGTCCCCTTGCCCCTCTTTTATCGCTGCAATCTGCACACGGTTGCAGAGGTAGGGACCTCATCCCCTAATTTGACTTGTTCTGGAAGGAGAAAAGGATTTATGAGAAGGAGTGGCCTCAACGAGGGGCTGAACCACAGATCTGCACCTTGTGGACATTCCCAGCGGACACCTCCGTCCCTTGAGCTCCATCCAAACTTTGCTTTCTCTGAGATGGTCTTTGGGAGTCACAAGGGTTTAAATGAGCTGTGGGAAGAGTTGAGGTAGGATATGAGTATCCTGCAGGCCAAGAGGTTCTGCCACTCTGGTCTCTGCTTGAGAGCAGCTGACCCATCCAGGTACCTCATGTGGGGTGCTCTTTCTTAGGTTTTCCCTCATTTACTGTTGAATTATTCCACCGATGTGAACGAGCTTCTGATGCCTGAAATAACTGTGACATATTCAATTCAAAAAATGCTGTGATGGCTTAAGTTGGTTTCTCTCTCCCTTGCTCCAGGCAATGCCTGTTTCACTCCAGGCATTGTTTCACTCCAATTCTCCAGCTCTGCAGAAGGTGGGAGAGACAAATAGATGCTGGCTCTTTACCCACCACAGTCTGGGGCCAGTGTGATATTTTAAATGGAAATCTTTGGCAGTTTAAGTTAATAAGCCAAGCTATGAGTGGTTGAAAAAGTGGCATGCATCTGCTCCAGGGATTAACCTGCAGCAGAATTTGGATAGTAGGGCTGCTGGAGTGTTAAATCATCCCCATGTGAACCACCACCATTCAGCTGGAATCAGCCCCAGGCACACGCCATGCATCAGCTGCAAGTGGTGCACATTTGTATCACTTTATTTGCAACTAATGAAATAGCTAGAAACATTTATTGCATATAAATTATATATGAGCAGCCATCATACAAATAAACTCTTTCCTGTCTTAGCTTTCTGTTTCCTTCTTAATCAGAAAAAATTTTATATTTGGGACAGATTCAGGAGTGTCTGCTGGTTCCCATTCCCTGGGCCTGTTTTGGTTAACTAGCAAGGTGAGCTGCTCTCCAGGTCTCTACAAAACCCATCTGTACTGTTTGAGTAAGCACCTATTTTAATGTATGAAATGGCAGGGAAAGGAGAGGACTGTCTCTCCATCTCTTGTCTAGACTTAACCTTCCTTCACTTGGAAAATGTGTCAGATTCCCCATAGACTGAGACAAAATAATAGTGAAAACCAGAAGTAATCTGACACTTGTAATTACAGGCCTACCTACTCCTTATTGACCTCAGACACAATAAGGAAATGGCACAGACAAGGATCCTTTAAAAACAAGGGAAAAGTCCTAACTAATGCCAAGTCTCATGGGTATATGTAAAAGAATTCATAAAACTGCTTGGTAACTTCTGGAGATGTAAGTTAAAGGTTTGGGTTATGGATATGACTAATAAATCTAAAAATTGTTGATGTAATAGGGCTCCAGCAAGGAATGTGATAGAGTCTTACACCGTTTTGTGTTTTTAAAAAAATGGAATGATACCAAATTAACAAATTTCATAGTAAATGGATTGAAAATTGACCACCTAATAAGTGTGAAAATTTTAAAGTTGGTAAAGCACATTGCATGTGTTTTCGAAACAGCCCAATGGTAAGTTACTCAATGTGGGCCACACTTCTGGCCTGGCAGCTCTATCTGTGGAAGAAGTGATGATGGCAAAGGCTCAATTCACAATGCAGGACTGTGAGCTGGCAGCAAAACGCTGCAGTCTGAAAGGCTAATTCCATCCTCAGATGTATAAGCAGGGAATACAGATCTGGTGTAATGAGATTATATTGCAGGAGATTATATTGCGTCTGCTAATTCCATGGATGTGATTACCAGTGTGAAAGAGTTCCCACTTTTGACATCTGCAATTCAAGGAGGAAGTTAACAAGTTGGAGAGGCTTCCTGCAAGAGTTCTAAGGGCTGTTAAGGGGCTGAAAGACATCTTGTGGAAGAGCAGAGCTTAGGACTGATATGATCAAAGCCTAATTATACCTTTGTAGGATTAAATTTCTGCTCCTCTCATTGCTGCTCCATCCAACAATGGTACAAGAAAAAAACATCTAGAGGTACACATTTTATAATGGAGAAAGAAGTTAAGTACTTGAGCAGTTTACTTAGGGTGATGGCAGCTTCCCAACCACTGATAGTTTTTGAATCAAAATATGTTTAACAGAGCAACAATGATTAATAAGACAGAATCCTTTGTCCTGTGACCATCAGGAAAATACACCAGTATGGAAATCAGCAATGCCTCTACTACAGCCACTCCCCAAATTATACTCCATAGTTTTTCTCCTTCTTGCCTTATATGTTGTTTTTCTTAATTCAGAGGCTCAGCTTATTCAGATGAGGAAGACCCTCCTTCTAGGTCCAGCAATGACTTAGGACCTTTGTGCTTTGTGGTCTGTGTCTTGAGTCTCTTCCTTCTTTCCTCCAGGGTGGTCTCTCATCTTTGTTTCCTTCGGGAAAAACCCAAAAGCAGGTGGGCATAGGTCAGAAGTCAGTGTCTGGCTCCTGAGGTCCAGCATCACCTCTCATCTCAGTGTGCAGGAACAAAGCTGGGAAGAAAGGGCAGGGGTGTTTTAGGCTTTTGGACAGCACTCTGGGAATGCAGCCTGAAAATCTGGGATAACATGGAGGAGTGATAGATCTCAGGGGTGTAATGAAATCCTCAACTGAGCTTCTCTCTCCCGTGTCTGCTAGACAGCAACATTGGAAGGAGTTAACTGAGGTGGTCACAGATTTCTGGGGCCATAGAGCCCTAGGGAGATTACACCTGAGTCTGTTGGTGCAGCTGGCTGGTACCTCCTTGTCACTGTCTCAGGTTGTCCTCTGTTACTGCTCTAGGGGGTTTGTCATATAGACCAGACTCAGAGGAGAGGGAGTGGTTTGCTATACAGTTATAAAAGGCTGTTTGTTTTCTCTGCAGCTGCTTAAGTCTGACCTAAATACTTTCCAGCCTGGTGCTTTCTTTGAAAACCTAGAAGGTTACTGACTGCAGGGCTTTCATCCCTCAAACAAACCAGGGGTATGTATGGAGCCATAACTGCATGGCCACCAGTGGGAACTGCCCTTCCTTTTTGTCCCTCCTCTGCCTTGGGAGTTTGGCAATAATAAACACACAAGGTAGTGCTTATCTCTTTGCAGAAATAATTGTGCATATTATGAAAGGCCAAACCAGAAAATTTACATCTCAGCTTTTTGGGAATTTGTGATTCTTGTGAAAGGAGCTGGTTGTGCCCACCTTCCCTGCTTTGCACAGAGAAGTTTTTTCCGTGTCAAGGGAAGTGATTCTCCCCCTCTACTGTGCTCTGGACCCCACCTGCAGTACCGGTGCCAGTTCTGAAGCCCCCAACACAGGAGGGACATGGAGCTACTGAAATGAGGCCAGAGGAGGGCCACAAAGATGACCAGAGGGCTGGAGCACCTGTCCTGTGAAGACAGGCTGACAGAGTTGGGGTTGTTCAGCCTGGAGAAGAGCAGGTTCTGAGGAAACCTTATAACAGCTGTATGGTACCAGAAAGGGGGGCTGCAGGAAATCTAGGGAGGTACTGCTTACAAGGGCATGCAGTGATAGAGCAAGGAGTAATGGCTTTAAACTGGAAGAGGACAGATTTAGCTTAGACATAAGGAAGAAAATTTTCACTGTGAGGGCAGTGAGACACTGGCACAGTGTCTTGCCATGGGAAGTTGTGGCTGCTCCCTCCCTGGAGGTGTTCTGGACCATGCTGGATGGAGCCTTGAGCAACCTGGCCTAGTTGAAGGTGTCTCTGCCCACATCAGGGCGCTTGGAATTAAATGATCTTTAAGGTCCCTTCAAAACCAAACTCTTCTGCGCGTCTATGATTCCTCGAGCCTGAAGAGCCACCAGCAGCCCCTCCCTGTGTCCTGCTGAGCGGCCCTGCCCAGCGCTGGAGCCGCCGTTTGCTGCAGCTCAGCTTGGGGCTCCTGCACCCCGCAGAAGCCATCCCGCCAAGCTCAGCCTGATGGCAGGGTTCGGGGTACCCACCGCACCTACGGCTGCCGACCCTCCATCCTGCCCATGCCGAGGGCTCCTGCCCGCAGCAGCATGCAGCGCACCTGGGTTACCGGAGGGAACCAGCGCCGTACCGGAGGCTGTCAGCCCGCGGGCAGCGGTGCACGGCTCCCCGCAGCCGCGCTAGGTCACTCCGCTCCGGGCAGCCCCCGTACCTTCGCTTTCCTGGAAAGCAGTTTCTCTTCGTTACTGAGAATAGAGCCCTGCTCTCGGAGGGGAAGGAGGGGCCTGGCCACCGCTTCACGCAAAGAGGCCACTACCTGTGCTTATTTTTTTCGTAAGAGTTGAATTATTACAGTCTCAGCATGCTCTAAACCACGGAAAGGTGTTCTAGTTTGGTTTTTTGGTGGGTTTTTGTTTGGTTTTTTTGTTTTCGTTTGGGTTTTTGTTTTTTTTGTTGTTGTTTTTGTGTTGAATTTTTTGTTTGGTTGGTAGGTTGGTTTTGGTTTTTTTCTGGAGGGAGGGGAGGAAGGGGGCTGGGGAGATTTTTTGTGCGTTGGTTTTGTCCTTACGGTGTTCTCTTTTTGTGTTGTTGTTGGGTTTTGTTCATCATCTTCTTCTGAATTCTTAACTGTGAGCATCTCCTAAAAAGAGGCTTTTAGAAAGTTTTGAAAGGGACTGCCTAGGAAAGGGGGGAAGGGAAGGATCAAAAGGGAAAACCACCTAAGACTGGATACAGTAAAAGGTTATATACTTTTTCTACTGTTTGCAGGCTGGACTTGCAGCATATCAGGAGATTTTGGCAGTCACTTCTTAAGGGTACCAAGGCCTGCCCTATGCTTTCTTTTCTCCCTTTCCTCCCCATTTGACCACCTGGCAGGAACCCCTGTCGTGGTTTGAGCCTGGCTGATAACAAAGGACCATGCAGAACAACCTCCAGGTTACGTCTGGGCTGCTCAGTGAGTTTCACCTCCCACTCACATCCCATCCACAAAGTGAATCTGCACAGTGCTGGGCAGCAGCACATTCGGGTCTGACTGGGGTCCCAGTAAGGCACTGAAGACCTAAGTAATCGGTCACTCATTATCTGGAGGTGATGCTCAAGCCCCAAGGGAGATTCCACTCTCTGGGCAGAGCAGTACTCATACATCTTGTGTACTCACCCATCTTCTCATCCTCTGCCCTTTATATTCTTCTCCTTTCACTTTTTTTGCACCTCTTTCTTCTGCAGATTTTCAGTGCTTCTTTCCTTCCACCTCATTTTTTCCCCTCACCATATTATCTTCTTCCTTCCCTTGGGGCACTGCATGCCTTTTGCTTTCCCAGAAAATTATCATTATTCAGCAGTTTACAGTATCCTGCCTCAAAATATCTTTCTTTTTCCCACACCTCCCAAACTAACAGCGCAAATGGGCAGCTTGTGACTTTTTCTACCTGGCACAGGCCATAAAGAATCTACATGCTGAGAAGGAGCAAAACTGTTAGGGTATTACTGGCTCTTGGGCTGTTGGATGTTTAACATCTTTGAACACACCAAAGACATTGGGAGCTGCTGAAGAACAAACATAGAAATGCCACAGAGCAGAACTATCATCCAAAGGTAGAATGAAGTCAGAACTACTGCCCTTAGCAGCTGGACTTCAGTAAAAACCCTTTGGAAATATTTGATTTTGTCAGCAGCTCTATCAATTAATGCTTACACATTTCATGTTTTTTATAGCTTTAGTATCAGGGATAGTGAAGGTTTAGGTGTCCTTAAGCAGAGGAAAAAATTGGTGAAGTAAAACTTGTAGACCATAAGAACAAATTCTGGCCTCTTCATGGGAGCTGTGTTCCTCTCCACAATGACACCAGCATGCTTGGCATCTCAGAATCCCTGTTTTCAGGATGGATCCAGCTCTCTCCAGAGATGCCCCATTGTGGAGCGTTCAAATTGCTCATTGCAGGACCATTAGCCTAGCTGCATTCTCATTGTCATTACACTGTCTTTCATGCAGGTATCTGTGTGCTGAAGGCAGCTGGGGGCAAAAAAAGCATCAATCCAGAAGTGTGCAAGTGGGTAATATCTGGGTTCTAGGGAATTTGCTTGTATACTAGGGAATGCTTGTATACTTTTCTTCAAAAGAAAATTCATTTCATGGCAGGGTTTTTTTTCCACCTTAAACGTCCAGGCATGATTTGGGGCTAGCAGGAAAGAAATGTAGCAGCAGTGAACCCAGTGCTTGATGCCTCCTTTGTGTCACAAGACACAAAGCTACTTTTAGCATTCTTGTGTTTTCCACCTCTAATGAAATCACCTCAGGGGTACCTTAATCTTGAACGCATTTTGGTCCCTGTGAGCCAAGTCTAAGCTTTGGAAAATTGTGGTCAATGGTGCTGTCATGACATGTCTCACCAGCTTCTGTTGCTGAAGACGATTGCTGTAATATGCTTCAGTTGTTACTACTCCGAGGTCACGGTTTCAAGCAGATGAAAGAGAGAATAACAAGACTTACCTTCGGTCTCTGAGCAGTTAAGGCTGCTTGTTACTTTTTGCAACCAAAAAGGGAGAGGAAGAAAAAAGGAAGAATTAGACTAGTCCGTTTAATGTTAAGGCAAGGTGGCTGGTAAAGCCTATGAAGTCACCCAATAAAGGCTATAAATATCCACTGAGGGAAACAGACTCCCTACTAGGCAACTGTAAAGCAAACCACAGATATTTGTGAAGCTGCCATCCAAAAATACAAAGAAAAGTGTGACAAGCCTACTTACAAACCAAAAATGGAACAGATGAGCTCTTCATCTCTGCTGTGATTTAGGGCTCCCGCAGCAGGTCCTCCCACTAAAGCCTCCCTGAAAAAGAATTAAGCACTTTGCCCAGACTCCTAGGGAAGTTTGGAAATTCTTCTGTGTTCAGCAGCATCTTCATGCTTGGTTGAAAGAAAAAACAAAGACTGATGCCTCAATACTCGGTGGAACTTCTGGCAAGGCTGCAGATCAGATTCACTGGTGTGTTTCTGACTGTTTCATGCTCCCTCACAATGCAAAACAGCTGTAAAACTCAAAAGTCAGCTGCTCAACCCGGACTTCCAGCTGCTTTGCATCACCAGGCTGGTGCAGAGCAGCCAGAGCAAGTCAGTGTTCTGTGTTTGCATACAGCTTTTTCAACTGGGCACTTCACCTGGCATGCACACACCAGGGAATGTGTGCAGCAGTCCCAGCAGGATCTGGAGAAACAGTGAAAGAGAGCTCCAATGGTGCTATCAAATCATAGCCTAATTGCAGGCTAGGCCTTTAACAGCTCTGGGGTTGGTACTGAATGCCGAAGTTTATCTTGTCTCCTATTACATCTGTTCTCTTTGAGCACATGCTTTTGGTATGTACCACATGGAGCACTATTTATATTTTACACCTTTTTTTTTTTTTTTTTTTTTTTTTCCGCGTTTTCCCGTGATTTCCAGTATTTTCATGTCATACACCAAGGCATTTTCAGGCATGCTTCTCAAGTGTGCATGACGCTGCCGCACAGGCTGTGCTACCAGCATGCCCGGTACCTTCTGGGCACTTCTGCGGTACCCGAGAGGAGTTGGGAGAACTCCAGCAGTGAAGGTAGAGGTCGGGAGAGCCTCCTCGTTATCGCCGATGTCGAGGGTCCTTGTTTGCTGGCTCTGCTGCCCGGCTCCGTGCATAGCCCCTCGGCCCTGGACACAGCCCCCCGCCCCTGTGTTTCTCAGCTCTGCACCCCCTCCCCGGTGCTTGCGAGCCCCAGCCCAGGGGCACAGAGCAGGGACAGTAACGGGGAGGAGGGGCGGAGCCCCGGGTCCCCGGTGCCGCCGTCGGGGCCCGCCACTGCCTCCTCGGGGCTACGCGTGGCTCCGGCGGGTGCCGGGGGGCGGCAGATGCTGCGGTGTCTTGCCTATGGGGCTCCTCCGCCGGTCTGCAGCAGCAGGGCTTTGACGGCCCCTGCTTTTGTTAACTTTTTGTTTGTTTGCTTGCTTTCTTTATCTCTGGTCAAATCCGTCCAACTTTAAAAAAAAAAAAAAGCCATAAACTTTTTTCTTCTTTACTTTTTTTTACCCCCCTACTTACAAGAGCCACGCCGTGCAAAGCCGGGGTGGTGGAGGAGAGAGAAACCCCTCCCCTTCCCCTCCCCCGTGGCTCCTTCCTCGGAAAAGAAGCACTTGGGGGGTTTCCTCCCCTCCGCGCTGCTCCGCTCCCCGCAGCCGGAGCCACCGCCGCCGCGGCGCCCTCCCCGCGGCCAAGGAGGGCCCGGCGGGCAGCCGCGCCGCCTCCGGTAAGCCGCGCACCGGCCCCTTTGTGAGTTGAGGGGCCGGAGCGGGGTGGGTGGGAGGGAGGGAGAGAGGGAGGGAAGGATGAGGAGCGGGGCCGGCTCGGTTTCGCTTCGGGGGCGGGAGAGCGGCGGCGGGGAGAGCGGCGGGGGCAGGGCCGGGCAGTGGCACTGTCGCCCCGGCACTGAGCGCTCGCTCGCACCGGCCCGGGAGGTGCTGAGAGTAAGTTGTGCGGCATTCACCAAAAACGGCCTTTTTGGAGAAGGGGTGGGGTAGGGTGGGTGGGTGTTTGTAGGAGGGTGTTGTCTGTCTCCCCTGCTGCCCTCGTGGCTTCTTCCCTTGCAGCCCCCCCGCTGGTTTGGCTCCGGGGGGCGCTGGGGATGTTGCCGGCCAGAGAGGAGGGGGCGTGTTGGGGGCCCGGGGAGCCTTCGCCGAGGAGATTCGGGGAGAGTTTTGGGAGCCCGCAGCTCGCTGCTGGACCTGAAGGGAGCCATGTGCCGTGTTGGGTGTAGCCTGTGATTCTTGAGGCTTGTCATACCGTCAAGGTGTTCTCCACAGCATCAGGGCAGGGAGATGCTGATTTTAAAGTGAAACTTACAGATTCGGTAGTGGGTCCTGTAGAGAAGCAGCCGCACGAGTCCCGGGGAGTGGGTCACTTGGATCTTCACGCCACATCTTTCCTTCGCACAGACCCCTGGAGAAGCGATGCGCAGGGTGCTAGGCATGATCTTAGCTGGAAAAGGGATCTGCCTGACAGAATCAAAGGCGCTACGGGGGAAGGGGGTAACCGTGCACCAGGAGCATGCCCTTTGGGGTTGCCCTTGAGAGGCAGAGGAGCTCGCCATCCTCCAGAGCCGGTACAGTCAAAACGCAGCCTCACACCTGGCTTTTCTCAGAAGATCAGTGCTGCATGCCCGTGAAAAGCGTCGCCGGCAAAGGTTATCGCTCAGACCTCCTCCTTTATGCAATGTGAGTCATGGTGCTCGCAGCCATGTAGGATCCGCTACTCACTTTTTCCCTCAAACACACAAGCTCTGACTGAGGATTTTGGAATAGTTACTACCAAAAACCTCAGCCTTGCTCTTATGATCTTTTTTCTTTTTATTTTTTTTTTTATTTTTTTTTTTTTTTCCTTTTTTTCTTTTTTTCAAGAACTTAGTTTATGTATTCTTTCCTGCTCTGTAGGAGCTTGGAAGCAGGATCTGGATGAACCCTGGAGGTAACTGAGAGGAACTCAGGAATGTTAAATAAACGTCCCTGGCTTTTTTCTTTCCCTGCATGGGTGAGGGAGGGGGATGTGGCTTGACCATTGTTCTGGAAACTTGAGGGTAAAGAGTATTGTTAGCAAGCTGCTATTTAGGAGTGTGTGGTCCAGACAGCGCCATTTGCTAGTTGTAGTCCTTGCAGCTCTCAGAGAACTTAAACGAAAAACCCAGTCACACGTTGACCATGCTTTTAACTCTGTAAAATGAGTTAGGAGCAGAAATAACTCCAGTTTCCTGATGTTTCATGCACTACTGACAGTGCCCTTCAGAGGGTATGCAGGCATATCTTCTTTCTCCAAACAATTGCATCTGGAGTTCAGATGCTGTGTGAACATCAAATAGCCCATTCAGTCATAGTGGGGCCATGGTCATGTGCTTAAAAATTATGTACACGCACAGAAATCTGTGGGATTGAGGCTCTGTTATCGCATAATGCTGGTTGAATCAAGTTACAACGAGATGTGGCCAGTTGCTGCAGATGAAGCCAAGCTTTGTTTCTGTGTTTGTGAGCGATTCTGCTGGGAATGTGATTTAAAATGTAGTTGTTGAAGTGTGGATTATTGTTGCTTCCAGAGTAAAAGGCTCTTGGGCACAAACTCGTGAGATTACTGGGATGCCAGCCTCCCACACAGGCTCCCATCTTCTCCTGAGCTACACTGTGATCTAGGCCTATGTTATTTCTGTGCTCTTTGTTATCATTCAGTATGTTGTATGTCCTTCAATAACCTGACTTGCTTATCACTTAGTGAAGGGTAGTGGGGTTGAGAAGCAGCACAGGGCTTTTGTTTAAGATTGCATAGGAAGGCAGAGGTAAACTGTGCTGGGGTCCTGAAGAGCAGGCATAGAGAAGCACCAGGGAAAAGCTGAGCTTCTGCCCGTCATCCCAGATGTGTGTTCTTGCCATGCCTGCTTGGAAAGAGCCAAATTCAGCTTCCAGGTGACAGCTTCAAAATATGCAGCCAGTCCTGCTTAGTCTCAATCCAACTGGGATTTCTGTGAAGTTGGTGGTCGGTTTGCGCAAGGGTGGTGCTGGAGTTGGGTGGTGTAAGTTTTTAGTTGCTGTCACTAATACTGTGGTTGCATTGCTAAGAAACAAAGGAGAAAATGTGCCTTTGGAGCAGTTTCTTCCCTTGCTCCTCTTTCTTTCCATCCCCGTTGGGGTTTTGCTCTTGCCTCTGGGTCTTTCTCTGCATTTTCTTGCCACCCCCACCTCCCCCTACCACCCACAGGCTTCTCTCTCCTGGTTTCTCCCACCTTACTTTGGTCAGCAGTTAGCAGACAATGCCAGTACTTAAATATGACATAATTTAGGTAGGGTTCACAACTGTGGTTAGATTAATAAAAGCTGTGGGAAGATGCTGTGTTCCTGAGCCGTTATTCCAGGCCGCTTGCTAAAAGCTCTCAAGCCAGGAGAGGTGGGCACCTGCATCTCTGTCTGTAAAGGAAAATGTGAACGTGAGAAGAGCCAAGAGTGCCATATAGAGATGGTATATTTGTACAGAGTAAAGATTTTAAGTGTGTGCGTCATTAGGTGGCATCACATATTTATTTAAAATAATGCAACTAAATGCTGCATTAATTAGGTCCTTGATTACGTGCAAGTAGAGGCAGAAGGCAGGTGTGATACCAGCTTACCCCCTTCTGTCTTGTCAGTCTACTTTGCTGGTGCCTGCTCTTCTTGTTTGCATTTTTGCATATCCTGTAGTCTTCTGACTTGATAAGGTGTTTATTAGCTCACCAGTTTGCTGAAATTCGTCTCAAACCCTTACAAAAAAAAAAAAAAAAAAAAAAAAAAAAAAAAAAAAAAAAAAAAAAAAAAAAAAAAAAAAGTGGTGTTTGATGTAGTAGGATTTTGGTGGCTTTGTGTTAGTGAGTGGTCAAAGTGACTTGAGTAAAATTCATTTCCCCCCCTGACCAAGTGCAAGATTTCAAGTTAAGATTTAGAAGTGAGAGGTGTAAAAACTTCTTACTTCTTAAACTTTTGAGAGTCTTTGCTTCTGCTTGGTAGGTATTTAATAGCATAAAAATGTTAATTCAGTTTTAATAAAATCGCTAAAAGCTGGTTTTGTGTTGCCTTTGGAGACTGTTGAGCTGCCCCTTATTTTTGTCCTCTTCAGTGGAGAAATGAAAAGGCCTGTGTGCACTTCACAGGAAATGAGTGTCTGATACAGGCTTGCAGGCTGCACATTTCCAAGAACTGCTCTCAAGGTATTTTGATAATGCACATTCTCTCTGCCTTCTCCCTTCCTGCTCCCCATGTGCTTTCTGTGCCTCTGCTTGTTCACAAACACGTGCGAAGTACAAGGGAAACAATTGCATGGTGCCAATATTAAGTTTGCAGAAAGGCTGCTTTAGCTCTGCATCTGCTCTTTGGAGCTCTGGCTGGCAAAATTGGGTTGAGCAGGCGGAATTCTGTTGCCTTTGTCTAAGGAGAAAGATTTTGTCCTCCCCCTCACTCCCTGCAAATGCTGAAGAAAAATTTTGCCTTCAGATTGTGCCTTGTGCAACAGAGATAATTTTTTGTGTGCTTGTGTGTAATTCTGCAGTTCAGAAACAGTTTGGATCTACTTTCGTACTTCCTCAGTAGCAAAGTTTATTTGGAAACTTAGGCTAAGGCAGTCAGGGAAGAAAACAAGTGTGACTGTGAGCAGTTGGAAAATGTCAGAAGATCTCCATTCCTGTTCCTTCAATCTGAACTGTGCTTTGCAGCCTGCTGAAGGAGCTTTGCTGTAACTGTGGAGAGTTTGGTGTAGGTTTGCCTGGCTCAGCACACTCGTGGTCATGTACACAGAAGCCAGCGAGAATGGTTTGGTTATGCTTTTTGACAGACCAGCAATGTTGTTCTTAATCCATGTTATTCTTCTTTGAGTTCTTCCTTGTTTCCTGGTGAGAGATTTTGGGACATGGAGGGAGGGAAGCCAGAGGTGGAGAAACATTCCCCATTTCCCCCTGCTAGAAGTTATGTTCATCTCCTAAGGCCCAGCTAAGTGTCATAGTGGGCCAGGAGCTCCACTTGATCAAGAGGATGCTGAGACAGAGGAAATGTCTCTTTCTAACCTCATTGCCACAGCCATTTCTGATTCAGAGCTGCTTTAGCAGTAATCACTGAAACAGCCTGTTTGTGTAGGATGCACACCAATATTCAAGTAGGCATATAAAAGCAAGAGGTGCTGATCTTTTTAGTCATTGAAAAAATAACAAAAAAACAGTCTGAGCTGCCTAAACTCTGCAGGAGATTCAAAGTTGATTCTTTGTAGTGACTTTATAAAGCTTTGTTTACTTCTTCAGTTTTATCCAATAAGTGCTGGGCTCCCCTTAATCTTATGTAAATTTTGAATGGTTAAGTGGTGGCTTAAAAACCTGACACTAAAAACCCCCAACCCTTTGCTGCTGGATCCCTGTGCCTGGGTGTGCTAAAGCATAGTGTGGTGAATACTTTACAGAGAGCCATTTGAGAAAGAAGAGAAATGAGACTCATCAGATCAGTGCTCTCACTTTCCTCAGCAGCGGTGTTTTAATGCCTATGCGATTGGAGATTTTCGTTTAATGAGTTTTAAAATTAGTTACTTTTCAATCTCAGTCACCTTTGAACTTCCTCCCTTCTAGTTTTATGAAAGAGCATAAAAAGAGAAGCCTGATTGTACCGTATCTTTCTCTTGCACCCCCTTGTATCTCTCTGCTCTATAAACTGACTATAAAATTTCTCTAGTCACTCTCTGTCTGAATACTGACATGTGACTTCAACTCTGTTTTTGTTTAAAGTGACTGGAACTCAGCATATTATCTCAGGTGGGATCATTACTGTTACGTTTCCACCCATCCATTTTGCAACCTCACGCTTGTGTTTGCTTCTTGTTTTTTTGTGACTGCTTTTGCATTCGGAGCTGGAGCTTTCCTTAATGAACTCTCAGCACGGTTACTCGGCTCATTTGTCAGCTGCGCCACCTAATTTATCACTCTTGGAAATACAGACCCAATTTATATTCCATCAACTCTGCATCACTTCCATTGGTTAGGACAGAGTCTTGCCTGACCTCCTGGTGCTTGCCCCCTTGTTGGATCTTGAGGGACTTTCAACTCCTGGGGCCTACAGAGTGATTTTATCATTGGTCACCCCGGAGAGGTGATGGAGGAGATTTGCTTCTTTTCCAGCTGGGTGCCTGGGTTTAAGTCCTTCGAGGCTTGAAGCTGCCTGCTGAGCGGGGGCATTATTAAATAAACCTCCTATGTTTGAGGTGTTGTGGGCAATGGCAGCTTTTACAGACCATGGGAGGAGTTTTCTAGAAAGGGACCTGGGTCAAGATGTGTGTTTGCATGGGCAGGAGGAAGGGAGCTGATCGCACCTGAGATAGGGGAGGTTTTGGTCTCCTTGTACCCACCAACATGCCAAGCAGCAGGGAAGGATGTTCTGCAAAACGAGCTGAGTCAATCCAGGAGGAAAAAGCAGCAGCTTGGATGGTGACAGAGAGGTGATCATATGTGCAGGGGATAAAATGCCTTGGTTTCCTCAGGACACCCCTTTTCCACTTCCTGTCACCCCAGGGTGCAACTGCTCCTTGTCTTCTGTCCAGCAGGTCCCAGGGACCTGCTGGCTCTTTACCTCACACACCACATCTTGGTTTTTTACTTGCTCTGGCATGGAGGCTTTGGGGAAGTGCAAGACACATACCAGCAGATGTTGCTTCTTTCAGATACCATCTTCCTGCTGAGGAGCTCTGTCTGAGGATTGCCTCTCCCCCACAATCAGGTAGCCACATGTCAGGTAGCCATGTGCTGCTCCTGCCTTAGCAGCACATTTCAAAAAATGTTGTTTACAGCATTTGCAGCCCTCTGGCAATCAGTAGTGGCAGCTGATTTGATTGAGAGTGCTCCTGCCTTTTAATCTCAACCAGCCATTTCCAACTTCCTACAGAATCCCAGAGTATATCCTGTTGACTTCCTCTTCTACTGTCACTTTTCCTCATCTCTTCTGATAGAGCAACTCCTTTGCCCCCTTCAGGTTCAAAACCACCAAATACTGGAGAATGTCCTCAGCATCCTGTGTAGTAATAATAAAAAATAATATCTGCTTGCTGATACCCCAGTCAACTAAATGATCCCCCTAGCGGGTTTCTGGTTTTGATAACTGAAAGTACCATTTGTTTTCGGGTTTTCTGGTTTGTTTATCTTGGCTACCTGCTGTCCCAGCTTCATGACAGCCATCCTCATGTAAATATGCTCCCTACCATCAGTGGTTTATATTCCTTTATATTTGCTCCGCCAGGTTTAGCTTTTCATGTTCTGAAGGATTATTGAGATTGCAGAGAGATTTGGGCAGGGACTGTGGTTTTGTAGCGTGTGTTTTTGGTGCCTCGTATTCCATGGTAGAGGCTCTTGCAAGCTGTCACACCTGCAGCTTATATGTATGGTCTGAACTACGTTGTGCCCCAAGCCTGTCGTCTTAGCCAGGCAGCATCTCTGCTCCACAGTTAGTGGGAGGTTTGCACACTCTTGTCTTTAAGATAAGACACTTCAAGATTTCCTAAATAACTTCTCATGACTTAACTTATTTTGTTTCTTTTCACTTTTGACTCTCAGGCCTAGTTTCTTTATTTTGTGTGCTGGAAATCCCCCATTATGAAACTCAGTGTTGTGGTACATTTGTACTTTCTGACCCTCACCCCTTGCTCTGAAGTACCCGGTACTTCCATGCCCCCTTGCATCTTCTGAAGCTGGTCTTTGTGAAGGGAGGATCTGCCCCCTGTGTCTCTGTGCTCTGGGTCGTTACTGATTAAGTGCCTGGATTTCCTCTGAAATCCTAGTTCTGGTACTGAACCAGTTCTAGCTGCAAACTCTGCTCATTTCTTAGAGTTAGCTACTGCTTTGAATTCCTTTCCTGCTAAATGCAATGGTTTTGATAAGAGGCCCTAGCCATCACAGGGACTGCTGATGGCCTTCACTTCTCAGGATTTACTCATAGGAAATGAGTGCTTGAACAACTGAAAAAAAAAGTCAATTTAGCTGAGAGACCATGGAACAGAGAAAGCATACATGTGTTGCTGGTCTGGGGATGGAGGGAGCTCGTGGAGGCTGAGGAGCCATGACTGGTGGATGCAGAGCTCTGCCCTGATGAAGGTTGAGGATGCATCCCTGAGCATCACAACCCTCTTACCTCTGATCCCTGATCTTGCATCAGAGAGACAGGACAGAGCATTTCCAATAGGGAGCCATGGGGGACTGGTGTTGTCTTGGCCTCTTTCTTCCTCCACACTGTGTCCTCCTCTTCCCAGTTCCTCATTTCTGCACCCAAACTGAGGGGACTGAGGAGACCCCCAGCCTCCATCCCAGGGGTGCTGGTTTCTCAGCTGTTGGGTGATGGGGAGAGAGGGAAGGTAAAGCAAGGCAGCCATGTGGAAGATGTGTCCCCTAGCTTAGCACAGGGCTGAGGCTTCAAGTAGTTCTGCTACACCAGCATTTGCAGGGATAGCTGCTCCCTATAAACCTGCAGAAGTTGGGAGCAATGCAACTGGGCTTCCTTCACTTACCAAAAATGCTGTTTTCTTGGCCAGAGGGAAGCAGCAGCTCTCCTTAAGACATGGCAGAATAACCTCACCTGTAGCTTTCAAACTTAGCAGTAACCCCTACTGATTTCTTTTTTCTAACTTCTTTTGTTTTTAAATTTTCTTTTCCCCAGTTAGGAGTAGAGGGGGAATTCAGTCAGTCTGAAATAGAAGCTGTCTTTGCTAGAAGTCAGTTGAGAGTTTTACTTGCTGTGGAACAAGTTGTAGTTGCTTGTGGCTACTGCATAGCAGCCTTAAAGTTCCGGGGAGTGATGTGGCTTCTCTGTTATTCTGAAGTGGCAGGATTAGAGTTTTGCACCAGTCTATTTCTGTGAGGAATGGGCTGTTCATTTTGAAGTAGTTGTTCTGAATGTGCATTGTATTTCCAAGGTATGAAGGGACCATGAAAATGGGGTCTTCCAGCTCTTTTGGTTAGTCCAGGAAGAGCAACTAGCTTTCCGTGTAAACTACCACTGTTATGCAGAAACCGTCCTTCCTCAAAGAGTATTTGGCATGTGTCATGTTGTCTTCTGGGCTTTCTTGGGGTAAAAACCTTTTAGTCTGTATCAGCAGAGTGTCGTGTCAATGCAAAAGGCACATTCCACAGAAAAATATTGTAAGAAGCAGAAAACCTAAATATCAGAGCCATGAGAAGTTATTTGTGGGTTTTGAAGCATGTGCTTCAAACCTATGAAGTTGGGAAGGGTTTGATAAGACCAGTCCTCTTGCAAAGTCTACAGCTCCTGGTTCCCAGAGTTGGCATGCAGGATACTCCTGCTCAGCATCTCTACTGCCTGGGGGCAGGAGCTGTCACAGTGTGTGTGCTGCCTTTTTTTTAATGTTATTTATATATTTCATATTTATGGTTTTTATATTGCATCCTTGTTGAACATTGGTCTTCTGGGGAAATATGGTTTTGGTTTGGGATGTGTTTGTGTGGTGTGGGCTTTTTTTTTCTTGTTTTCCACCTATTCCCTTCACATGTCAGACATAATGGCAGCCTCTCATCAAACCCTATTTATAGCTGTGGCTATAACAGGTAGAGGGAACTGTAGCATCTCTTAGGCCTGCTTTGTGCTGGAGAAATTGGCTGTGATTAACTTTGGTCTCCTTAGCTGGGCTGCACCACATTCCTCACCCAACCACAACTCCCTCTGCACTCTTTGGCGCGCATCTGTCTGTGCATCTCCTGCCCTTCCCTTCCCCCTCTGTGAGCCCTTTCTGGATCATCCCGAGTCGCCTTGGCTGTGGTAGGGTGTTTGTCACAGGGGGCACTGGTGTGGCTGTGCAGTCACTCACTGGGATGGTGATGGGGTGGTTTATAGCAGTGGCAGCTGTGGGAACCAGGCTGGCCCACCATTAAAACACAGCACTGCGTGCTTGGCTCTTTCCAGGGAGGTTTCTCTTCCCGACATTGGCTCCAGCTTTCCTTTGAAACATCCTCTCTGACCACAAATCAGTAGGCTGCGCATTTCTGTGGGATGGAGACGTGCAAGGAAAAGATGTCTGCTCAAGCTCTGCTGCAAGGGCTTGGAGGGTACCTCAGGGAGAGCTTTTCTAAATTACCCCAGCCTCCATCTAACTGCTCTGGGAACTGCGGGATGCATAACTGGGAGGTGCCGAAGCCAACTGGAGTGGGTAGCATAGCAATGGACAAGACCCACAGTTCTGCTAGTTGCCAGTCAACGTGGCTTGTGGGATGTGTGTCCAGCCTGGGCTCAGCTTGGGAGGATGCAGAGACATCATGTTAAGTAATGGAGCCTTGGGTGTAAGTGAAGCCTCTCAGGACTGTGTCTGAAAGGCATGCGGAAGGTTGGCTTTGTTTTCTCAGCTTGCTGATGGATCCACTGACAGATATGTGATTGCACAAGTGGTGGTTGACTGCTCCACCAGATCAGCAGGTTTGGTTTTTCATTCATGAGGTGAGAAAGAAGAGGCTCGAGCTGGAGAAGCAGAGCAGAAGAGCATGGGCCAGAATAGACTGGGTCACTATTTAGATAAATTAGCAGTGAATGGCTACCTATGTGGTTTCAGATAAAACACTCTAAAATGGTATGCATTGCATTGAGCCCAAATTTGAGTTTGCTGTTCTGATAACTAAAACCTTATTCCTGTTGCCATCATCTCTTAACATTTGGGTTTTACAGTTCATGCTTTCAGAAGGTGATGGCAACTTTGCGGGTTTTTGCATTTGTCCCTAGGCCATCTGTGAGCTGTCTGGACCTAATCAGCTCATGGCTTTGTAAGTAGCAATAATAAAACAACACCAACAATAATCTGTTTTCTCTGTTGCTATCTGAAGTGCTGTATACATGTTTCTGCAATAATCCAGGTCAAGGAAGTTGAGGCAGACAACCTGTCCCCAGTTTTGTTGTAGTTCAGATCCACATTAAGGTGAACTAATAAGATTAATAGTCACCTGCTCAATTGATGTCTCTTTCTTTTCAAAGGATGGATCTGCTCTTAAGTACAGCTTTGCAAAAACTGGGAAGTGTCTCATCGGAGCTCTTGAATTTGGACCACTTCCAGGCCTGACATCCAGAAACTCATCCCTATGGGTGGTAAATCTAAAGAGGTAAGCTCTTCCAAGTGTCCTGCAAGAACGTGTCATAGCTGAGGACCTGAAGCTGCTGTGCCCTGGGGTGCAGGGCTGACTTGGCTGATGCCAGAGGCTGCGTACAATCCCTTAGTTTGTTAGCACTGTCTCCTTATATGAAATATGCTGCTTTGTCTGGGTAGTGAGCAAGGAGGAAAGCAGAATGCCCAGTGTCAAGAGCACTTATTTTGAAAAGCTCTTGAACTCGCAGTACATCAGAGGAAACTTATCCAGTCTTTTAATTAGTGGAATGATGGATTTTTAGGTTACATTGCTTTGGCTGTAAGCACTGTTCTGAATGTGTTGCAGCAGAGATGTAGTAACATGTTTGGGTGTTGGGGTTTTTGGGGCTTTTTTGGAGGGGAGCTGGGGGAAAAGCAAACTGTGGTGTGGCAAATAAGAAGCAGAACTGATTATGCATGTGTAATATTTCATTACACCCTGCGGCTGGCTTATTCCTAATTCTGAGAGTCTGCTTATCCTTCTTGATGGGGGAGGCCAGGTACATGTAGGACCCATTGACCTATTAAAAGTGAACCTTAAAGATAGTATCAGGAAGCACTTCTAGAGTGAGTACTAATATAACTAACAGTGCACTGCAGGCCAGGCAGTCATCTGTTGGAAGTGGGTCACTGAAGCTAAACAAATTTACACCATCTGAGGCTCTGACCCATATGTAGATTTCAAACTGAGCGAACAAATTGTGAGGGTGCTATTTTTGCATTTACTTTGAATTCGAAACGATGATACAGTCTCAGCTGTTAGTCAGTCAGACTTCTAGTAGCAGTGGATTTTTCTTAAAGGATTTGGGAGAATGACTCAAGGTTGGAAACTGGGACAAACAAGTTTATTTTTTATTCCTGTCAAATAGCATCTGCAGCCTTAAACAAATTATCTATTTGTTATTTTTAAAACTAGCCTGGAAATGAAAGACAGCTGCCTGCTTCTGTTTTCCTCCTTGAATTCATTTTCCAACCTAGAACCACGAGGTTGGCAAAACTTCTGTTTGGACCCAAGAGAAGTTGCTGTTTTGGGAAGAATGGCTGCTGGTGGCAGCAAGGCTCCTTCTCGCTCCTGTTGGAGGCTATAGCTGCAGCCCGGCAGGCAGCTGGTGGGAGTATGACCTTCTTCTTCTTAAGTAGCTAATGTCAGAGGGCTCTATATGGCTTTGTTGCCCAGCAGAAATGAGAAAGAAAAGGACAAAGATGCTGCAATTTCTTGTGGTGCCAACAGCGCTGGGTGTTTGGTGGTGATAGATGGCCCTGGTCACTGCACGTGGTGACTGTGTTTACTTGCGTTCTGCTCACTAAATCAGCTTCCCCTCAGATTTATTCTGACTTGCTGAACCATCTGAGCAGCTTTCAGCTGCTGCTTTTCTATTTATTTGTTAAATGGAAAAAAGAAAACCCAACTTGATTAACTCCTTCCTGGCCCTCCCACCTTTCTGTGAGCATGGAATTTCCCTCCCATGGTAACATGTAGCTAAAGAGCAGGATCAGCAGCAAGCAGAGCAGTACGAGGGATCTTAGTGGCTTATGGACTGAAAATTGCTGGGGTAGAAACAAGAAGCCTCCCAGGCTGCTCTTAGACAGGGTGTTTATGGCTCCATGTATGGAGACCTGTGTGATAACTAAATTGCTGGTATTACTGTTAAGTATTCAGAGAAATGTTAGGAGAGAAAAGATGAGTGTAGGCAAGGCAATGCCAGGCAGGTGCCTTCTTTCCGAAACTCCTGTGCCAGGGAAGGACATTTGGCCCTGCTGGTCCATGTCCTCTGCTGGGATGCAGAATGAGTTCTGCTCAGTTGTCCAGCTGACACGAGCACCAAAAAGGGAGTGAGGCTTTTGAATAGCTGGCAAAGGATGCGAGGTAAGGGGAACCTCGCAAGGAGCTAGTCCTAACCTGAAGCTTTTCCTCCAGGGCAAGCCTTTTCCAGGTCTCTGCATGTTCCCTGTGAGCCCTGATCCTTCCAAGAGTCTATGGCAGAGGGGACTGCTGGAGACGGGGGAGCGTGTCTCTTCCTGTGCTGCAGGCTGCGTGTCAGCGGTCTGCTCTGCTGTCAGCGAGTGTGCCGGGGTTAATGGAGAACGTCAGGGGACTGAGGGCAGGGTTTGGCGGTGAGCTACTGACTTGTCAGGCCTGGGGAAGTGGTATGTAACAGCTCAGCTTCTCACACAGAATGAGCCTCTGGCTCGGAGTTGTGGTTTTTATGCTTATGCGTATATACACACACATGCAGAATATGTTGTTTTTTTTAATATAATTGAAATTACTTGGATGGCTCATGGCAAGACTGGGTGCAGGAATCTGCGTTTCTGAAATCTGAAAACAGACAGCCTGGTTATAACATGAGATGTGCAGGAGATGGGCAGAGCTGTGGCAGCAAGGGAGGAGACTTAGAACTGTCTGCTGGCGGGGGGAGATGTCCCTCCAAGCAGAAAAAGAAGAGGCTGGAAGGGTCTGAGCACAACCATTCCTTGGATGTCACCAGCATCTGGTACCAGCATTAAGTGCTCTCATTTGTGACAGCTCTGGCCCTGAAGTTGGTGATGATATATTCCATAAAGGGGTCTTAATCCGAGACCTTTGCATTCTCCTGAACAGGCATGGCCTGTGGTAGTGATGAGGTAGTGGTTCCCGATGTTTGGTGGGAAAGGCTCTTTCCCACCTTCTGCTTCTTCTAAGTCCTGTTGTCTGTCCTTCAGTCAGAGAAAGGGTTGGGGAGACATGAGGAAACCTTTCTGCCTTTCACTGAATGACAACGTAAACAATACTTTCCCGCCTGGGGACATTTTTCTCTTCTGATATGGGATGTCATTTCCACTTTCCCGTCTCAAGGCCACTCTGAAAACCCCCTAAACATCCAACAGAGGGAAATAGTGAACACTGAGATCTGCTAGGTTCAAACCAGCCCACTGAAGGGTGTGTTGGGGAGCCCCTGCTTAGAAGAATGTACCGGGTTTGCCTCACTCTCCTTCTGTCCCACAGGCTGGATGCAAAAGAGGAAGCATGGTAAAGGCAGCATCTTTCCAGGACCCATGGGCTCTTTGAGAGATGATCAGAGGGAGGCCAGATGATCTACACAACACGCATGCCACTGTTTCTCATCCACAAAGTCAGCATCGGAGCGTCCTCCCCAGCCCCGCGCCCCCCGGCTTGCCCGATCGTTTCCGGATGTTTCGCAGCTGCGAGTGGGAGGTCCTGGAGCGATCCCTCAATATCCTTCAGGCCAGCGACTTCTACTGGGGCCCCTTGTCCGTGGGGGAGGCTCACGCCAAGCTCCAGGGGGAGCCCGTTGGCACCTATTTGGTGCGGGACAGCTCGCAGGGGAACTGCTTGTTCAGCCTGAGCGTGCGGATGCCGACCGGGCCCGTCAGCCTCCGAATCTCTTTCCAGGAGGGTTATTTCCGTCTGAAGAACTGGTTTTCGGACTGTGTGGTCCGGCTGCTGGAGCTGGTGGTGGCAGGGACCCGAAACAACCCTTTACATTTCGACGAGATGGGGGGAACCCCCCTTGTCTTCTCTGAGCCCCTGTGCCGGAGCCGTCGGGCGGTGCCCACGCTGCGAGAACTGTGCTGCCAGAGCCTGCCCGCCGGTGCTGCGACGGGGCGTGGAGCAGGGCTGGGGAGCTCCTCTGGGATGCACCCCAGGGAGGAGTCGGTGCCACCCCTGGGTGGAAGGGGAGGGTCAGAGGGTAGCATGGTCATCCCCAGCCCCTCCCTGTCCTGGAGTGGGAGATGATGCTGTGTGCATTGGAGACAAAGGGTGACTGCTGGTGGGGCACACCCCACGCTGGTGGAGCTGGACTGGCTGCTGGGAGAGGAAGGGAAGGGTAGGGGGAACAGGGCTTGAACCTGCTGGCCGTGGCAGCTGTGTCCTCATACATTCACAGTGCATATGGCCTGCCACAGAGATCTTTGGTGCGAGGACCTGAGGAGCAGAGGTTTGCCCTCACCCCCTCTTCCCCACCTCCTGTTCTCTGCTCCATTTATAATTTATAAGCTTGAGAAGAAGATGAGTTGCCTGCCCTCCCAGGTCAGCCCTGTGTTTTCCTCTACCCCAAAGTGGCCAGACTAATTCTTGTTACAAATCTGCCCTCGTGAAGTGGAACAGCTGAGTCCAGTCCCACAGTAGTGCAGCTCTGGCATCAGTGGGCATGTCCCTTGTGCCCACCAGATACCCACATGACTGCAAAGGAGCACGAACAGATTGCTCTCCTTGCAGCACAAAATGCCACTTAAGAGACCAGTGTTTGAACTTAAAGAGGAAAACCATCTCAGCCCCGTAGGATACATGCAGCTTCTCTGGCTTTTGCATAGTTTCAGCAGACTTTTGGGAGCGCAGATGAGATACTTCATGCTAAGGGCATGGTGTTCCTGCGGAGGTAACTTTGTTCCGGAGAGCCAAGGCTGCCCTGGGAGAGTGTGAACAGATGGGATCCAGTGCCCTTTCTTACGCTCATCTGATAGTATGCTGCTGCCACCTATAGATAGTAAAAAAGATGATGTGGGTTTGCCTCAAAAAAGGCAGAGAATTTTTTTATACGACTTCAAAAATTTTTAATAAACATGTTTTTATACTTGTTTTTAGAATTCAGCAAATACTTGGCAATATTTTCATATTCAGGTTGGAAACCTGGTTGGTTTAGTGTTGAGAGATGGTAATCAAACTTGAAAGTGAACAAGGGAAATGCTTACAAAGACCAAAAGCAGAACATAAATGAACAGTCATAGCTGGGAACAATAAACTTAATTCATATTGCAGTGTAATCAAGTAAAGAATTTTTTAACATTAGTTACTTCCTGAAAATGTAGGATTTAGATTTTCAGAAGTGTTTTTAATACCTTAAAATTTGTACTGAGTGTTTGAAAGAAGCACAAGTAATTGAAGATCCTAGAACAGGGCACAGCATCAGTAAACTTGAACTGGTGAAGATGAGTACAGATGAGAGGAACAGAGTTGGCTTAAATAGAGTTAAATAGAGTTCATTTAAGGGGTGCACGCAGGTACAAATTCTTTGAAATAAGTGACTGAGAACAGTTCTGTGAAAGGAGAAATTCAACACTGTAAAATTTTGAGCCAAGCTGTTTTGCACGCTGCCAAGGATCCACAGCCATGCGGGCAGCCTGCTGAGGGTCACACTGACTTTCCCCTTCAAACCTATATGGAGGAAAAAAAAAGGCTGGATGCAGAGAGAGATTATGCTGAATTTGCTCTTCAGGTATCTTATCTGAGGAACCAAAGCCTGCGGTCAGTGTGGAGAGAGCTACAAGGTGTGATTCATAGCAGGAGCCTAGCTTAGACACTCTGAATTATTCTCTGGAGGCTCTGTTGATGGCAAGGTGCCTGCCCTCGCATCTTGGGGCACTGGCTTATGAACCAAGGTAGTTAAATAAGTGGCAGAGAAGTGGCCATCTTCCTCCTGCCACCTGCTCCTCTTGGTCTCGGGGAGGGCAGGGGCAGCTGGGTCACTCTGCAGCTGATGCAGCAGCTCTCAGCCCCTTGCAAAAGTGTGAGCTGGAGCCATTCACTGTCACAGGGTTCACGTGCACTGTGGTGGCTGACACGTGGGTATGGTGTTGCTTGCCTCTAGAGCTGTAATTTCGTGCGGGGCCAGGAAAAAAAGCTAAGCAGGTAATTGCATCCTTCATCATTGCTGGGTCCATTGGAGGTGGTGAGTTGGAGCCCTCGGATGCCTGATGGTGCCCCAGGTGAGGGCTGGGGTGCCCTGTGTTACCCCAGGCAGCTGGATTCAGCTCACTCTGAGGGAACAGTCCTGTAATGAGGGGTCATCATCCCCAGCTCAAGCACACACAGCCTGTCACTCTGTAACTCAGGGTTATTGGTACCCCAGCTCCTGAAGCAGTCCTGTCCAAGCAACGTACCCTGTGCAAGGACCTGGGGGTCTTGACAGACAGCAAAGCTGAATCCTCCTGCAGGCTGTCTGGCAGCAAAGGCCAGCAGAGTTCTGGGCTTCATTTAAAGGAGCACCTCCAGCAGGTGAAGGGAGGCACTGAGTACTTTCCTGTACTCACCACTGCTTAGACCCCAGTTAAGAATATTGCATCCAGTTTGGAGCTCCCTAGCACGACAGAGCCACTATAAATTGGAGTGAGACTGGGAGGAGGGGGTGACCCCAAGAAGCTCAGGGGGCCAGAGCACTTGCTCTGCAAGGAGAGGCTGAGTGAGCTCCTTCAGCCCAGAGAGGAGATGGCTTTGGAGGGATGTAACAGCATCCTGTCTGTACCTCTGAGTAGGTCAGCAAGGAATGAGGCTTATCACAGTGGTGCACAGCAGATGCAGGGGAAACAGGTCCCAGCTGGCCATGAGGAGAGTTTTTACTCTTATGAGGTAGTCCAGGTGTGGGACAGGCTGTCAGAGAGGTATAAGTCTCCACACTTAAAAGTTTTAAGACCCAAATGGATCAAGCCTGGAGCAACCTGGTGTGAGGCTCAGATTGGGCTAGAGACCTCCTGGGGTCCCTTCCCCTGAACAACCTGTGGTCCTGTATTTTCACAGGGCAAGGAGGTGGGACTGGCCATGAAGGAGGTGGGTAGGGGGGTGGTCCTGCCCCTGCAGATGCTGTGCCTCTGCCTGCAGAGGGACCGGGGTGCAGTAGTACCACCCAAGTGCTGTGGCACATTGATGGATGTAAAACCACTTCCCTCCAGCATTCTCCATGCTATGTGGAGCACCTGTGGATCACACCCGTGCTTTGGGTGCCTCTGCCTGCTGTGAATTTGGCCTGGTCATGGGCACCATCCTATTGCTCCCCCTGAGGGCTCTTGCTGCAGAGCTCCAGCAGCGTGCGAGTCTGCTTGCCAGTCTCTGTGGGCATCTCTGGTGTCTCCAGCCACCTGTGTTTTGATATGCTGCCCTGGCTCTCAGGTGAAGGGTTGACTGTATGTCTGCCTCCCTCTCTGCCTGCCGCAGGAGGAGTGGGACCAGCTCTGCCTCCCTGGGCACCCTCTATATCCCCTCCATCCTTTTCTTCCTTGAGGATGTTGCTTCCAAGGTGCCTTGGCGGCTTTCTTGCTTTCCCTTCAGAAATCAGGGAGGGGAAAGGAGTGGGCTAATTTCTTCCACTTTTATAACCAAGCACAGGAATGCTTCTGTTTTATGGCCGTGGTTATAGCTCGCTGAGGGAAGAGCTCTAACTGGATTGCTCTGACCTGGCTGTGAACCATTCTTATTTGGCCGAAAACGAGCATCTTGGGTTGTGTGGCTGGGGGCTGTGGAAGAGCCCTGTTTGCAGCCAAGATTGTGCCTTAGGAAAATAACACCAAGGGAGGAGGAAATAGTTTGGATTTTAATAAAATCTACTTTATTTTGCTGCTTTTTTTCCCCTTTTTTTAATTGCACAGCAAGGGCTCATCTTTGTCTTACAAGTAAGTCAATTCCATGCAGGGCTGTAGCGAATTGATTTGAAATCTGTGGATGAAAAGCAGTGGAATGGCTGCCAAGCATTGTTACATTATGGAAGTTCAAAGCACATGATGGGTGAGAATCCTCATTATTCCCAAGGAGAGGTCACTTTGCAGATCAGGATTGGTGCAAGTAAGGAAACCAGTTTGGGAAGAACAGCACTGTGAAAAATGCATCGACTGTGGTAGGCTTACAGGGACCTCCTTTCTTTTCTGCCTGCACATTGGGAGAGAAACCTTTTTTATCTTCTCTTTAGAAAGAGATATACAAATAAAAACCCTAACAGTTTACTTCTGTGGGGTGACTGCAAGAAAAATCTTGCTGCTTTCATTAAGTAGTTGGAGATGTTCACTTTAATCACCCTGCCTCTGAACTGGTCCCTCTGCTATGTTGGAGCAGCTCCTGGTGGCCCGTATCCAAACGTTTCTTTTGGTGGCTCCTAAAGGGACTTATAAAGAAATTACAAACTTCCTCACAACCTCTTGAGCGCCATTCAGGAATAGAAGAAAATTGTTTGCGTTTTTATATGTTATGTTATACGTTTCTCCAGCTGACTCATTTCAGTTTGTCGGGGAAACTTATACACCCTCACAGATGTTTTTTTTTTTCCCCCCAACTGTTCTTCCTAACAGCAGAAGTTGAAAAGTTTAGTCCCTGTGAAAAGGGGCTTCCTCTAACGGGCTGCGAAGGCTTGGATTTCAGTCCTAACACACTGTAGGCATCCAGAAGGAAACTGCACTTCATCTTCTCCTGACTAGCTGTCTGTTAGCTGTGCTCTGGGGCCCCAGGGGTTAATTTCCCAAAATCCTTCGCTGAAACTTGTTAATAACTTCCATATGTACCCATGTGTGTGCACAGGAGGGGCCCCACAGCCAGCAGCTCTTGTAATAATACTTGATTACCTCTGACATAAGGGTCTGTGTGCCATTAGGGATCTGCCTTGGTGGATCAGCATTTGCTGAAAACCAAGTTTGTGCAAACACATTTTAAAAAAATTATTACCATTTGGGCATCTTCAGTGTTTGGAAATGAGCTCCTCCTAGGCAGCCAGGCTTCAGAATAAAACCTTCCGTGTGCACACAGCTGGGTCTCAAGTTTTGGATCCTTACCCTGATGCCTGCCCCAAAGAGTCTGCATCATTAGACTTTAAACGTGCTGGACACCTTAATTTCTTAAACAAGAATACCCTAGTTAGGAGAATGTGATGTTTCTTGTCCGATTGAATTTGTTTTGCACCAATTCCTTAGATGTTTGGCATCTGTAAAGTTATAATAACTCCACGCACTGGAGCTTTGTTCCTGCCCTGTGCCCAGGGCTACTGTGGGCAGCGTTCAAAGAGAGCGTGTGTCAAAGGAGAAGGGGATGTGGCAGAGACACTCTGTGACTCCTGATGCTCCCTGCAGAGCTGCCAGGGTCTCTGCGAGCTCCTTGCTGCCGTGTGATCTCAGCTGGGGCTGGTGGAGCTGGGGTTTTGATACAGGCAAAACAAAGTACTTCCAAATGCTTCCCGTGCAGGGGCTGGCTCCACACTAAGTCCTTTTCAGCTGGGAAAAGAGATGGCTGAGGTCCAGTGGCAGAGATGTGTGAAGCCTGAATGCCATGGAGTAGATGAGTAAGTAGGTGTGTTTTCCAAAAAAAGCCAAGGAGGCAACTGATGAAATAATCAAGTGCAAGACTCAAAAGGAACAAAAGGAGACATTTCTTCACACAACCTACAGCTGTCGTGAGCAGAAAAATGGGGACACACATCTGATGCCTGGAGGGAAGGGCTGGGGAAAAATATGTCCCCATGGTCCACAATGAGTGAGAGTCTCACTTGTCAGCTGAGGGCACCAGGGGTGGCCAGCATCAACCCCAGGTGACAGATGGTTTGGCTCTGCCCAGCCACCCTGGTTAGGGCAAGGCTGGGGGAGTCCCAGCCTGACTAACCTTACGTCAGAAAGAAGATACAGAGCTTTGGGAACGTATGTGGCCTGTGCAAAACACAGTACAGCACTGGCAGCCTCCTTAGGTTTATGTTTGATACATCCAACCCAGAGGAAATTACATGCATGCTCTTCTAAAGGAAGATTTTTTTGGCTCCTGGGCTACCTGCTTTCCAAAGACGCCACCCTTGCGGCCAGAGTTTTCAACCTTCTTGTCCCAGATGTCATTGAAATCGATGACCAGATTGTTCTTCCCCTTGGAAGATTTTGGATTAGGCTCCCCTCATTTATTTCAGGCCGACGTGAGCAAATGTGGGTTTTCCACAGTGAACATAATCAAAACAAACCCTGCTCCCACTGGCTCATGCAACAAATCATGCTGGGGGAATTGCTGGCATTCGGCATGATTAGCCCGAGCGCAGATGCCTTCTAGCTCGTAAACAATAGCCTAAAGGATTGGAGAGGATCACAAACAAAGCACTTACAGACAAGAAAGCATTTTCAAAAGGGACTTGAGAGCTTATGTCCATTGGGGGTTTGTCTTTTAAAAATAAACCAGAAGTAAACAAATTGACAAAGACGGCTCTAAAAAATCTAAGAGAATGAAAGCATGGAGACTGGATGTAAAACTCCAGAAATGAGGTTGAGGGAAACTTAGGGCAGGACTAATAGGTCCTTTTGAAGTCCTCAGCAAAACGTGTGCTGGGGATAGGCAGCCATTGGAAACTACAGCTGTCCATGCTGGTGAAGCCAGCGTGGTGGAAGGGATGCAGGAGAAGACCCTGCTCCAATTCACAGGAGTAAAAAAAAAGTCCCTTAAAAAGCAGTTGGAGCAATGAAATAATTGGGCAATTTGTGTTTGTTAAGTTTTACGGGGATTCAGTCCAAAAGAGATGTTTCCTGCCTCTAAGCTAGTGACAAATTGGTGTGAATTTCAGATTGAAAACAGTTCAGTTTGTGCAAACCATAATTTTGGTATCATGCTTTTATTTTATTTTTTAAATTTTTAAAAAAAATATAATAACATTTTTAAGGGCAGGCTGAATTATTTCAAATTGAGTGTGTTTTCTCCTGGCCCTGGCACAGAGAAGTAGCAAGAGCCCAGCTTCACACAGAGCTGCCTGCTCATGTAGACACCACGGTGACCGAGAGCTGCCGTGGGGGCTTGCCAGCATCGCTGTAGCTGAGATGGCATCGCAAGTCATGCCAAGTCCAGAAAGACTCCAGCAGCTGTCACACCTTCCCTGGTTCTGTGCATTCCAGGAACATGCACACCCAACAGCCCCCTTTCTTCAAAAGCTTCAGCCTGAAAGGTGGCAGCTATTCTGACTGCACAGTGTGTGCAATAGCAGAAGGTATGTGGCCACGTCCTTGCCACTAGAGTTTTAGGTGCATCCTGGGTTGTTTTGGGATTCATTGAATCTCAAGCCTAAATTAATGCAGGTGCAGATCCAGATGTTCTAAGTAGTATCTGTCTTGTTGGCTGCAACCCTTGTTCTGTGGTAGTGGTTATGTGGGGAAGGACTGATGGCTCCTTTTATCCTTGAACTTTGGTGAAGAGCTCTCAGAGAAACTGGAATGGAACAGGAGCTGAGTATCTTTTCCTGCTCTTACAGACTGTGTAGGGAATCAGCCAGATATGAAGGCAGCTCTAATGTACGTGCTGAAATACCTAAAATAAGCCATGCAAACAAATCAGTCGTATGTTATCCAGATGGGACTGTTCAAATCCAATAATAGCAGTAAAGTGCTCCCGAACTCTGCAGAGAGAGAGATTATAGAAGGATCAGGTATAATTATAGTGCCTTATTATTACCATTCTCATCATTCTTTCTAACAAAGCTTTTCAATAGGATGAAAAAACTTCTTGCAGGGGAACATAATGTGTTTGCTGGCATTTTTTCTTGCTTGCTTCCAAGGCTGTTCAAGTCAGACCCTGTAAATGGTGTTAATAAATACCGTAATGATCTTGGACAATATTATCTTTCAAATGATACCTTCTTTAGCCTCTCTCAGTGTCCTTGACTGCATCAAACCCTTCTCCTGAAGTGTCTCACTGTTGCTACCACTAGTGAGAGCACCAGGAAAAATGCCCCACTGTTCCTCTGATCTTTACTTTGATACATGTAGTTTCAAGCAGAATGAAGCAATGCCCTTGAGGTATTAGTGGCTGAGTGGCTTTACTACTCCAGTGCTGCAGGAATATAGGTAGAATTACTTAGCAAATATTATCTGCTTTGGACAAAGCAGACAAAGTCACAGAGCTGGTGGTACATATCTGAAAGCATGAGTTGATGTTCTTCCCTACCTGAGTCCCTACTTTTTTGAACACCCTGAGCGCTTACCAGAAAAGCCCAAGGTGAACAGACTCAAACCCTGGGCAAAATGGTTGTGGGGAAACACTCATTCTTGTCTGCTGGTTGGTCTTGCTGGCTGGCACCACTGAGAGAAGGAAAAAGGCCTCCCAGCATTTTTCTAGCAATACCCCTTTCTGGATCACTGCAGATTCCTGGAAATATTGCTGTCAGAGGAGCCTGGTGGTGCAAGGGAGCTGTGCTCACTGTCAAGGCACAGCCTTGCAGCAGCTCTGCAACCCAGCTCTGCAACCCTCCCAGGGAGGGGATTTCTGACAGGAGGGAAGTCCCAGGTGGCACTTCCACTTCTGTGGCTACCCCGGCCTCAGAGCAGTATGGGGAAAAGCTATTGGTGAGTGTGTGGATGCTAAGAAGTACCAACGCAGCTCATTCTTAAATCTGCAATACTCCCTGCACTGATGTCCTTGTGGTCCTCATTCAGCAAAACCCTCACACCTCTCTCAGCTTGGGGAGATGCTCATGCCTGTGTCAGGTGCTGTAGTGCAGGAGTGCATCTCTCCCAAGCTTTGTGTCTCCATGCCCTGCTTGCCTGCAGATCCTCAGCAAACCAGGAGAGGTGGTGAGGTTCGAACAGACACAGCAGGCTTAGGGGGGGAAGCAGGTTAAGCTTTTTTCTTGGGGTGGGAGGGAGGGGCTGTTTGCTGAGATGGGTCTTTCTCTTTTCTCCTCTCCTCCTTTCCCCTGAGCACCTTGGCAGAGCCTTGCTCTCAGCTCAATGAAAGTAGGGCAGAGCCTAACCACATTTCAAGCTGTCTGCGTTTTTGGATTCTGGGTAACTGCGATCTCTATCTGTTCCTAGAAAAGATTTAAACAACTTATAAACCGCAGCTGGGCAGAGATAATAAAGGAAGCAGTAGTGGGGTGGGGAAGGACCTCCCCAGCGTGTGCAGAGAGAGGAGAGGGGGCTCTGCAGGAGAAGCTGTGGGCCTGGCTGTGTAGAGGGGTCTCTGCATGATCACCTGGGCTGTGGGGGACACACAGATAGGCTGCCTTAGGGAAACCTCCATAGGTGTTAGTAGCTAAGTATAAAATATGTGTGTGTACATGCATACACATGCATATATATATGTATAAAAAGAGACAAAGGAGATAAGTTCAGCCACAGAAGAAGGGGGCTGAATCCTGTTACAGTAGCCATGTAGTCCCATCTTGGTGCAGTTGTTCTCACTGAGGTTATGTCACCAGGCAGACAGGACACGCTTCCTCTCACACTTCCATTTCCCATCCCTGTGGACCCACATCTGACATTGCACAGTTTTCCAAACAGGAGGGGGTTTGAAACACTGCTCTGCAAGGGTTTGAAAAATAAAAGCCTATGATGAACCTCTTGCATGAAGCCGAAACTACAGATCCTTGTCTTGTAGTCCTGTCAGCCAGGGATGTAGATGGCAGGTGGGAAATTGGGGGTGTGGGGAGGGAAGACAGAATAAAATACATTTCTATATTGGCAAAAACCCTAGCAGAGAGGCGGTTCTTCCAGCAAATGCTTTTGACAGGATGCTTTATTTAGTTTGGATAGCCAGAATAGGGTCTGATGCTGAAAAGATGTTTTTCCACTCTAGGAGACTGTGTTATAACAGCTGTATCAGCCTGCATATTCTCCACAGTTCATTATAAAAGCAAAGTTGAAGAATTAATAGAGAGAAAAAAAAAAAGCCATATTCATTTGCCAGCAAGATACTTAGCTACTTAATCCTTTCTGAGCCTTCCTCCAAGGAGCTGGCAGAGGCCTGGTGTGCACACACAAAAAAAAAGCTGTGCCAGTCTAAAGTGGAGTGTGACTGTCCACATCTGCTGCAGGGGGGGTATGCTGGTTCCCAGCAAGGATCATGCCCTCCAACACCCTGTGCTGGAAGGCAGCTGCAGGTCAAAGGAAGGGCCCCAGCTAAGCAATTTATTAAAAAGTAAGGAAGACATTGAAAGGAAAAAATAAACCAAACCAAAACAGAAAAAACGAGGAGAGGAATGGGGGAAGGAATGAGTTGGTCTGGGAGCAGGGTAGTGCAGAGTCTGTTTGAATGAGCTTAGGGGAAGGAGCTTGGGTTTCGAGGAAACTATGGGGCAGTCCTGGGTACTGGCCAGAGGTGGTCGGTCAGAAGCTGCTCTCTTCCAGGGTGAGGGGAGCTGGGGCTGGCATAGCCAGCTGGCTCAAAGCAGGACATGCTGTGGCCAGAGCAGCTTTCCTGCACAGGCAGGGCCAGAAAGGCCATCTGGCGAGGCCAATGCTGGCAGAGATCAGTCCTGCAGCTCCCTCAAAACCGCTGCCACCTTGTCTGACACGATCCTCCCTATATTTGCCCCACACAGGACCCAGACCCTGCCAAACCCGCATGCCTCGCACCTTCCGCCCCTTACAGGGAAGATGTGCGGCCCTTCACTTGGGAAGGTTTCAGGGCAGGATGGGCACACCTCAAAGCAGGCAGCTGGCAAGGAGAGGGGTTGGGAGCTCCTGTTTTAAGAGAGCACAGCTGAGAGCTGTCAGCATTCACCTGTCTAGCATCCCCCCCCAGCATTTATGAGGAAGTTCGGGTTGGCCCAGCTGTGTCCCCTCAGGGCTGGTAGCATATCCCATGTCCGTGGGATGGCTGTGTGCCTGTGACTCCTGCTCTCCTACTCCCACAAGGGGTGGCGAGGTGTGCTGCCAGGGCCACTAACAGCACCCACACACCCTTGGGGGATGCTGCCGTTTGCAGAGGCAGTGATTTGAGCCCACTCCTGTTGTGGCAGCCACGGTGAGCTAAACACCATTGCCAGAGCCTTGGCTAGTGCAGCATCACCAGTTAGGGGCATGAAATAAGTGCCTGGTCTTATTATGAAAAACGTGTTAAAAGCTTTCCCAGGGAAAAAAAAAAAACCAAACAAAAACCCAAAATCAGTGTAGAGACGATCTCTGCTTTCTCACCCGCTGGGCCGACACGTGGTTCCGGGAGGCCTCTGCAAGTTGAGAGGTACCATTCATAATAAAACTGCCCTTCCCACCAGGGCTGGCAGGAGTTTCCAGAGCACCCACTCTTTGCACAGGAGGGACGGCTTAGAGAGCGGCTGGGGCAGGCAGTGCAAGGCGCTGGAGGCAACGCTGCCTGCGGCTCCCCGCACCTTGACACCCAGTTAGGGGCCACTACCCCCAAAAGGGCTGAGCAGAAGTGACTCAGAGGCGTCAGCTCAGCTGCCATCGCCGTGGGCTGAAGGGCGGGTGACAGGTCTGGGCAGCAGAGGGGGGTGAGGAGGGCAGCAGGCAGGGAGAAGGGGTGGCTCATCCCCTTTGTAGCTGTGCATCCGACGGAGCCCGCAGGAAGGTTTATTTTTCCTTTTTCTCACACTGTCTTCTGCTTGCTCCTGCCTAATTGGAGAAACCGCTACTGCAGTATCTGCAGCTTGCTGAGTAAATGTTGTTCTTCGAGTTGTTCATTACGGTTAATTAGCATTAATTTTGCCTTAAATGGATCCTAGTTGTACTTGTTTTCTCTAGGGTTATGGCTGTGGTGCCGCTGAGGAGACACTGAGCGGTAACCGGGTGCCAAACACTGCGGGGTTCCCGGGGACCTGGGACGGTGGCGCTGGGAGGAAGAGAAATGGAGGGGGAGAGGAATGGAGGGGTGGATAGGCCCAGGACACCCCAGGGTTTTCACACCCTTCGACTCCTGAGCGACCCACCCGAGTCCGGCCTCGGATCTGCACTTCGCGTCAGCTGAAGCGCAAGCGGCTCAGCCCTGCGCTGCGCTGGCAGAGCACCTCTGCCTCTGCGCTGGGGGGATATGGACGGCGAGCGCCCATCTATTTCCAAAGGCAAACAGACACCCTGGGCCGCCCAGCCCCGCAGCGGGGCCAAGGCCGGGGTCGGGGTCGGGGTCGGGGTCGGGACCGGGGCGGACCCCGCCGGTGGCAGTGGGGCCGGGAGCGGGCGGGGAGACGGCGCCATCTTGTGGGCGAGGGCGCGGGTTGGCGGGCAGCGGCCGCCGCCCCTCAGCCCACGCCACCGAACCGGGCCGGGGTTCTGTGGCGGGGCGGGTGTTAACTGCGCTGTAGCCCAGGGGACTCTGCTCTGGACACCATCATTCTGGTGATGGTGAGCTGCCTGGGGGAAGCTTTCACTGCCTTGTGCGAGTGGATGAAAGATGGCTCGTACCCGTCCTGCTACTGGCCCGGGCTCGGCCAAGCGGACCTCCTCCTGCAAGGTTGATCGTGAGGAGGCAAAGAAGTCCTTCCAGGAGAGGTTCCTTTCGTCCTGGCTTTGCCTCACAGGCGGTGAGAGGCAGCCTGAGAAGGGAAGGGAGCCGTAGGGAACGCCGTGAGGTTGAGGCACAGCCCGGCAGCGTCAGCCCCCAGAGCTCATCAGGCGTGTGATGGTAATTTAGTCCCCGGGAATCTTTCCAGGAGATGAACAGAAAAAGAGCAGGAGCAGGGTGATTTCTGAGGCAGACTCATTTTGCTGGTGAAAGGGAATTATAGAAGAGCCCCCTCCCTTCCCCACGGCGGTGTCAACACCTTTCTTTTTCTGTTTTCCCCTGGAGTCGCTGATTGTTCTCTTCCCTAGAGCGGCTCAGCCTGTGGAAACGTAGCGAGGGCATTGGCAGCTTTTACCTCGGCATCATCCAGCCCTGCTGAGAGGCACTCGACACACAACAGTGGTAAAGAACGCTTGGCAGAGGTACGGCCCTGCTCTCCTATGGCTCCCGCCGCCAGACGGAGGGGAAAGCCTGTGCCGCAGGGCCCGGGGTGAGAGGAGTCAAAGAGATTGGGAATCCTCAGAGGTGTGCGCGTTGCCGCCGGCTGGATCTGAGCCATGGGGGATTGAGCTGCTGCTCCCCGACAAGGCAGCAAATCCAGAGCTGCTGTGCTGGGGAATGCTCTGAACTGCGCTCTGCAATCAGGCTCGTTGAGTTGCTGCAGAGAAGATCTCTCTGCGCCAAGCGGTGTTTCTCTTCTGGATGGTTGTGGTGTTAAACGCTTCAGCGATAAAGAGGCTTTGTTGTGGTCCCTGCAGCATTGCTTTTGCCTTGGCTAGCAGCAGCCTTTTTGTTCGGATAAATGCTTTCCCTGGAGTTGGCTGTGGGGGCATGTGTGGGCACGTGTGTGTCTCTGCCTTTACTTGTGGGTGTACATTGGACGCAGCTGCGAACAGGCAATTCTGGTAGGTTCAGCACTTGCCCAAACTCGTTGTTGTTCCTGCTCGCCAAACAATGTGATTTTCCTGACGGCTGGGAATGCTGGCCACTGTTGCGGGCTTTTAACAGCACTTGAGTGAAATCAATGGCTGCTTCCCAGCTACAAGCAGACACTGTTGCTAGCACCTGGCCCAATCCTGTATTTAGTCTCAGGAAGTGATCAATGTTCCCTGCATCAAAGGAAGGACCAAGCCATGTGGATCCTGTCCAGTCTGTGCTATGATGGGGATACAGCTAGACAGGCAGTTCCCTCCTTGTCATGCTGCAGGGACCAGCCCACATGCAGCACTGTACTGTATAATGCATGAGTGAAGGTCATACAATGCTCTGTTCCTTCGGAGCTTTGTAATTTATTTCCTTTGGCACAGGTATCCTAGTTAGTTCCACCCAAGTTTTGGGGGTATATGTTCAGCCCTGCTACGGGCTGGTAATAGAAACACATATCTCTCTCCAGCTTTTCCTCATCTTCCTCCCATATATGCTCCAGGGTTGAAACCCAGTCCAGAATCCCCAGACCAAATTGAATTAGAATTTAACATTCAAAGATTCAGGCTCCCTTCAGGCTCTAAGGAACAGAATGTCATCCTGTCTCATAGTTAATAGCTGCTGGGTAGTCGTTTCAAAGCCATTTCTTTTCAGCAAGCTCTACCATAGCAAATTCCAGCAGTGAATGTATTTCTGGCCTGACTGTGCCTCTAATCCCACAGCTGAGTCTTAGGTGTGATCTCTTTTGAAATGCTAGATCTCTTTATTTACTTTAAAAAAAAAAAAAATTCCAGACAGCAATATTTCTAGGACTTGGCATTTAGAGTGGCAACAGGGGTTGTTTATAGGAAGAGAAGGGGAAGGACAGAAGGAGGATGTTGACCTAACAGCCCTACAAACCTACCGCACTTAATCCACTTATCTCTGTGAATTCCTGAAGCAGATAAATGCTGATAACAGTTAAAACACACCACTGACAGGAGCAGCGTGTTCTGTCCTCTAGAAATACATCAGTGCTGGAAACAGCAAAGCTCTGTGCTACCATGGGGATGAGGATGATAGAAGAGCTGAGGAAGCCCTCGCTGTTCAGCAGAGTTCTTCCACAGGAGGGTAGGAAGCCCCTTCTCCTTCCCTGCCCCAGCTATGCTGAGATGTTGTCCAGGCCTGAGGAATGCTGCCAAGCACTGTTGTAAGCCCACAGCCACCCCAGAGCCACATCTGCCTGATCAGTACCTACATATCTGAGGAACCAAGTGGGCCCCAAGAGTCTTGTGACCGCTCTTGATTGTCTTTGCTGCTCAGCGTTAAGACCTGTGAGGAGTGATCTCCAGCTGAGACCAGCCTCGTGCAGCTCATGTCATTGTGTCTTGGGGAAAGAAGTTGGTTTTGGCTAATTTAAGCTATAGCTGCCCTGGAGGAGTGCAGCTGCTTCACTAGCCTTGCAGAGTCACTCAAAGCCACTTGCTCCTCTTCATACCTTGGATCCATACCATGGCAAGCAGTGGCCACAGCTGCTCCCCACTCTCTGTGTCAAGACCTGTACAAAGCTAAACAGGAGGGGAAGTGCTCTAAACCAAAGGTTGCCTTGGAGCAAACCTTGCTCCTACAAACTCTGTCGGGATAAAACAACAGATAAAGAGTGGTTTTGATGATGCACAGTTTACAGTCTCAGCTGCCTTCTTAGATCTTTCCCCACACAACCCAGCACCCCATGTGAGCAAAGAAGCCTTGAAATTGCAACAAAGTGCTTTCTTGTGGACAGTGCAAATGTCTCACAAGAAGTGCGAAAGGAGGAAGCTGCTTGGAGAGAAACGAGGACCTCTCAGACATCGGGGTTTTTCTGAGTCAGATGCTGCTCGGCTGTTGCATTGCAGATATCTTAGCTAAAAACAAGCTTTTGTCGAAATCAAAGACTCTTCATGAGTATAGGTAGGAGGGTCCTCCCACAAAGACAGGGTTTTCTTCTTCAAAGGACTCTCCTTAGGTTTCCCCACAATAACTTTCTTATAACTTGCCTGCATTGTGAAGCTGGTTCAGAGCCGGCATTGTGTGAATCTCAAACATTCTGGCTGCTAGGGATGAATTTCCTGGCAGGTTGTTCTCACTCTTGGAATACAAGTGCTTTTCTCCAAAATGACCTAGCGGGCTGTGGAGGTAAGTTTTGTGCAGGCAGGAGGATCGTGGAGATGTTTCTCTCTACTGACTGCTGGTGTGGGTGCTTATTTTTCACACTGAATGCGAAACAGGTGGTCCTGTACTTGAGTGTTCACATAAAGAAGTTTGATCGTGCTGCTCTGCCCTGAACCCACACCCTCTGGCAGGGTTCAGCAGCTGCCCCATGTGAACAGAGCACTCAGTTATGAACATTTAAAAATAAGGTGACCTTATTCCAAAGCCTGGATGGTCCATGCAGTGAGATAACCCAGAATAGCTGTTCTGAAACAACTGTGTGTGGTTCCAAAACAACAAATCCTTGCAATATTACGGTAAAAATCCCACTGCTCCAGAGTCCATTGAATCCTTCACTGAATTTGAGCACATTCATCTCAAATGGCCCTCATAGGTATCAGTCAAAGCACTGTTGGTTTTTTTTTTTTTTTCTTCCATATTCCAGCATGGGGTTTTGGTCACTGTGGAAGGTGACAAAGTTTGTGTGTGATATTTTACAGTCATTGGCAGACAAAGCTCTATGCATTAAGAGCTTATGGTCTTATCTTTTCACACCTGCTGGTAGGTGTAACACCATTGCAATAGTTCAGAGAAATGAGCCCCAGTGTGGGGAGGAGTCTGACCAAAAAGCAGAAGAGAGCCTGAGTCTGCCAGGAACTGCTTGCCAAAAGCTGTGTGTGTCCACCCTGCCTGTCCCTTTGCAAATGGGAAGGGACCAGCCAGCTGCCCAAGCACAGAAATACCTGACCATCCCTCATCTCTGATGCCTTTTGGATCTTTGTATCTGGTTGCTTTCTTACAGACTTTGACCCCCATCATGGCCTCTAATGTAAAAGTCATCTTCCTGTTTCTTTGGTCGCTTCAGTGTGGAGGTAAAAAAGCATTTACTTTTTTTTTAATTCCTTTTGTTTACTCTCATGTTTGTTCATATTAGAGCATTTCCAGCTGCTATCTTTTGCTAATTTCCAGAGATCCCCTCTAGGAATTTGCACGCTGCTGCTATTTCTGTCTTTTAAGCATTTCAAAGCTGAGAGAGAGAGAGAATCCTCAAGAAAAGGGGAGCATGGGGAGAGGGGTTAGATAACCTAAATAAAACGGTGTGGCTTTTTTTCCTGGCATGTTTTTCTCAAGCTAATGGCTCTTGGGATACTGTAGGAAGATGGATCCCTCCTCTTTTTATTACAGCAGTGCTTAGCCATGTCTTGTATAGAAACTATGTTCATGTGTGTTCTGCTGGTTAGAGATGAGGAGAAGGGTGATGAATGATGAATTATTTTAGAAAATAAGGCCCAGAAGAGACCACTCGGGTTATCACTGCCGTGGTGTCTGTGGGATTTTCTGTTACCATCTTCCCATAATACTGTATCTCATGTACAGAGGGCTGTACACTCACAATGAATGAGCACATCCCTTAGGACTGTACTGTATCTCAGTCAGCTTTACAGCTGAGAATCTTTTTCTAGTGGTGTAACCCAAGCTTGTCCTTACTCTCGGGCTATTGTCCCTGGCACTGTAGAAGATTTTCTTTAACAAATGTTTCTTCCCAACAGTCCTCTCAGGACAGTGGATGCTCCCTCCCTCCTTTATTGCCCCCCACAACACCTCCTTGGTGCTCAGCACTCAGCAGCTCGAAGTCTGAGTTGCCTTTTCCAAGGCTGAGTCCCACTGTGCAGAGGCGATGCCGCTGTTGCGATTCAGCATTAGCGTGTGATGGCAGGAGAGCAAGCCTGGCTGTGCTCTGGAACAGCTTTAATGCCTTGTTATGAGCCTGTTCAGAGATGCAGAACCCCAGGGAATCCCAACAAAAGCATGAATGAAAAAGCCTGCCCGTCGCCTACCTTCTCTCACTACTTATTTTTCCACCCTTCTATTTTCATATCTCTGAAAGAATCCTTCATTTTGTAAGAAGGCTTGTGTGTAAGTTTCCTGTTCCCTTTTTTAAAGGCAACAATAGTTTGCACAGGCCTCCTCTTAAGTTGCCTTATGTATGGTGTTATGTCAGCTGCCAAACAAATAGATCCAAAGACTGCTTGATGTTAAAGCCAGATTTGACTGGGAAACCAAAGACATCTTGTACCCCAGGCTCCTTACTAGCCTGTGGCTTACTCTTAGCTTTCTACAATTTTTTTTAACAAAACAGGGAGGGAACTATGGTGTGGTTCCCTGTTTGTGCTTATTCACCCTCTTGTAACTCCCAGCACTGTTGCCTACTGAACTGCAGTGATAGATCACTTTCAGCAGCTCTGTCTGTGTAAGGAGGAAGCTCATGAAGGGCATGATCTCCCATGTCTCTTTCCACGATACTGTCATGTATAGATACTTAAGATCTGCAGACTTCTGCAGATAGTTCCCGTATCTAGCATCGAGTCTTGTGCTTTGCTGCCCCGTTACAGCAGCAAAACTTTGGAGTGATGAAGCTGTGCCTTATTTCTCATGACCCCAGTGCCAGTCCCCGGGCAGAATATACAATTTCTTTCCTCACTCATGCTCCAGAAATACACGGTCTCACTGATAACACCTGCTTCCTTGCAGCACCTTCACTGACTTAGAGTCATCACATGGGTACGTGCAGATGCCTCAGCAGAGGTTTAGAGCTCAGGAGTTTCAGGAGATGTCCAGCGAGCATTTGTCGTGGAAAAATTGCTTTCTGTTCTGTCACTGTAAATGCAGTCTCACACCACTGTAAAATCAGTTCACTTCCTGCCTAATTTCCTGTATTTCTGTGTGCTGGTGTGGTAGGGGGGAGTTCACAAGGGAAAAGGGGAAGCCTGTGGATGCAACAGGCTGTTGCAAATCACACAGCAATTACCTAAGAGACGTGGCAGATCACACAGGGCACGTGCTCTGAATCACTCAGTGTCTGACAAGAGCCAACACTTGGTGCTACGGGCAGGCTTCCTGACATACAATTATTTTCACTGTGTGATCCTGTCTTTGGGGCAGCAGTCCTCTCCTGACATAAAGTGATGTTAGGTGACTGCTAACAATTATTATCCTTACAGGGGGAAGTGTTGATGTACAACAGAAACCTCCGATCCAGGTTGCACTGCTCAAGGAAGGAATATCCATCCCCTGCAAAGTCATCTTCCCTTACATGCCAAAATACACGGAATTTTCAATCTTATATTACTGGATTAATTCACTGGGCCAGAATACAGTCATCTATAGAAGGTCAGAAAAAATATCCATCCCTTCTGGAAAAGAGAATGAGACTGCTGCCCTGTCCTACGACCACAGAATTGTACCTCTTGGAAGCACCTTTTCTACTGGCACATACTACTGCGAGGTCAGATGGAATGACATACAGAAAATGGGAAAGGGGGTGTTTGTCCTTGCTAGAGGTAAGTGAACAACCAGAAAGGAAGGGCTGGTGGTTAAAATTCAGTTGGATCTTGCTGAGAAAAGGTTATCTTTGCTTCCACCTGAATGTGCTATAAAGTCAGGTGGGAATGATACTTTTTGCTCAATACTTACTGCCATCAGAGTTGAATATGTTTTACACAGGTGGCCTGTGCTACTGTTCCCAGTGCACAGATGGAGGGGATGAAGATGCTACCACAACCTCCTGGGAGCAACAGTCATAAAGTCAGAGTGTAAACAGGGAGCCTGGGCACTGAATGTGAGGGTGCTTTTAGGTGACAGTGTTAGCAGGCTGTGGTTTGGCTGCTAGGAGTGTGACAGAAATGGCTGAACACAGGGCCAATAGTTAGGGTCCTCACTGTAATCAGACATACAGGTCAGGTGCTCACAGTTAGTGCCTCATGAACCAGTTAGATACTCAGCATTTGTGGCTCACAAACAAGTTAGGGGCTCACTGTAATCCCCCTCCCTCCCCTTTCAGGTTGGTCATTTCTTTAATGCACAAGCTGGAAAGCAAGGGAGATTTTCAGGTCATGATAAGAGAAATGTTATAGAAAAGTGATAAGGACATGCATGCTGCTGACTGGCTGCGTTTGCGTTATAGAATGCTGGTTATGAAAACTTCTTAGAAAATGTAAATGCAAAGAACTGTGGCAAAACAGCTTCACTGCACTGGTCAGAGGATCCCTGCAGTACCCACCCTGCTAGTTTGTGTGGCCTGTGTGCTTTCCACCATCTGTGTGCTTTCTGCCCCTATCACTAAAGACCTTTGCCAGCTACTACCCCTTTCCTTGGCTCTCATGTCACCTCTCTCTTATCTATGTGAAGTGCAACTGCTTACATCCTGACTCTTTCATGTGATTCTTCAGCTGAGCCCTGCTCTCTGTTCAGTCAGACCAGGTTTTGAAGGGTTTGTGCATGTGCCACTGTATTTTGGACTGCCTCTGTATTTTAGCACTCTCAAGGCTCTTTCCAGGGTTAAAAATGCATCAGGACTGTAATTTCCAATATGAATCTTTTGCCTTCTTTCTTACAGATGCAGGGTACCGAGAGACCCCTTATGGGTGGGCAACCCTCATTACCCTTACCACTTTTCTTGCTGCACTGAGCATCACTGCAACAGTTCTGCTTCTGTGGAAAAGAAAGGCAAGTTAAAACTAATTAAAAGAAATACCTGACATGACCCATTCTAGGAATTTATTTCAGTTGTTTCTAACTTGTCTGTGTTGGAAGTCCCCATGCTGAAATTTTCTGTGCTGAGTGTCTGCTTCAGGTTTTGGTTTCTTTGTTGGTTCTTGTGTTTGTTTGGCTTTTTGTTTGTTTGTGGGGTTTTGGTTTTTTTTGTTTTTGTTATTTTGTTTGTAAATTCAGTCTTTCTGAGAAAAAACAAGTAATCAATTTATCCATTAAACGTATTCTGGTCAGCATTTTGACTCCAGCATGCTCTGCTTTAGAGCAAGGATCTGTCACAGGGCAAAAAAGTCACTTTAGCAGTGTCCTGGCCCTGGGAATATTTCAGGATCTGTGGCCTTGTGATGGGTCTTTAGAAAATTGCAGTTTGTGCATGCTCAGGCATGGCTCTTGTCAATTTAGCAGCTCAGTTGTCTAAAGGAGCCCATATGAGGCTGCCTTTCCATACAGTGCCAGTCAGACAGGTAATGTCCTGTGCCCCCAAGCAAGTCTGTTGCAGCCCTCATGGCAGGAGAGGAGCAGGACTTTCCTTGTTTCTAATCCTCTTTCAAGATGGGAGCTACTCTGGTGCAAGGGCACAAGCCGTGGCTCATGCACCACAGGAGAAAACAATCTGCAGTGTAGAGAGGATGGGGATCAGAGCCATGGGCATGTGTTTGTCAGAGAAAACATCAAGAAGCAGAGTGAGAAGGGAAGGTCAGGAGAGGGATCCCAAAGAAGCCTGTGTGGAAGTCCCAGCAAACTGGAATACAATAGAAACAAGGACCTGAGGAGCAACCTGCTTTAATTGACTCTGCTTTGAGCAAAGAGGGATTGGACTAGACAATCTCCAGAGGCACCTTCCAACAGCAGTGATTCTGTGAGGCTGGAAGAAGGAGGCTCTGGAAGGAAACCGGGACTGGAATCCAGAGTAAGGAAGCACTGAAGCTTGGAGGAGGGTGTTAAGGATGGACTGATAGGGTCCCTCAGGTAAGCACACCAGTGGCACAGGTTGGGACCAGCTGGGTAAGAAAGTGGAAGCTGGGTGAGTAGCTGAGGGCAAAGAGGAAAAGTAGTGGGGAAGAGAGGATGTAGAAAGCATAACAAAAGTCAAAAGTAGTACTGAAATATCTGGATGAAGTAGGAGTCCTCCTACCACCTTTCCAGTGGAAAAAAATTCTATAGTTGTGATACTGAAGTCTCTGTTGTATGGAGAAAACCTACTGCTCCTAGTACTGCCACTCTCAGGAGTTCAAATAACATCCTCTGTACTTGTCCAGAGATCTCAAGGCTGGCTTAAAAAGAAATTGTCTTTTAGAACATAATTTGGGGATTGCACTTTTCTAGGCAGAGTATCCCCATATTTACTCTTTCAGCCTGCTTTCTGCCACCACGACAGCAGACTCTCTGCAGGAATTTTTATGTAGAGGCTGTGCTGCTGGTACAGTCCTGTGACTCCAAGGAGCATCAGGCTTCAGCACACACAGCCAGAGATCATGAGGTTGAAAAGAGAATGGCAGCAGTTGGCAGACCTGCTAATCTCATGAGACTTA